>NC_058131.1:342834145-343020518 GCF_016433145.1 Gracilinanus agilis | reverse complement strand
ACCATCAGAGCTCCTAACCATGAAGCTCTTGACCATCAGAGCTTACTCGCTGTCTGTCTACCTTATGCCAAAACTTTCTGTGTCTGCGTGTCTTTATTCTCGCCTTATATTCTCTTTCCATTAATCCTTAACCCGTAACCCATTTTCACTCAGTCCTTGGTTCCCCTTTCTGAGTGTCCAACCCACTAGGAATCTTCGTGGAGTCGGTGGACGGCTTCAGTTTAGCATAATGTAAGCATTTCACGAACGTATGCTTGCTGATTTGACTTGACTACTCTACCTGTAGAGAGCAGTGGCCTTGGTGTCCAGGTCCATCCCAGTGCATCTTTGCTCGCCCCCATGACTCTGGTGTCTGAGCTTGGCCTTCTTGTCTTGACTTGACCCTCTCATCTGCTCTTTGTGGGTTTAGTTCCTCCATAAGCCACCACAATGGCTAAAGGAGGGGAAGAACCAGCTGGAATTCCTATACGTCAGATTTCCCGACAGACTAGGACTCTACTGATTTGCCCAAAAGCTACCTACCACCGATCCCATTTGGCAGACTGAGTGGTCATTTTAAATAGGGAAAAAGGAGCTTGTCATGACTCATGGTGTGGGGAGGAGCCACCTGTATGAAATGTGGGCACGGACCAGGAGGCAGAGAATCGGAATGCACATCCACCCAACTACTCATTAAAATGTCTCTGGTGATCTCACTCTTGTCCCTCTCCTCCACCATGCCCTGGTGGGATAAAGAGGCCTCCAAAGAAAACATGTGTTAGATATAAACTGACAGGACTCCAAAGGACCTTCCCTCAGGAGCCTGAGCCTCTTATCTAGGGGGGCGCTTCTATTCTGGCTCTGGCATTTAATTACTGTGTGCCCTTGAGCGGGTCTCTTCCCCTATCTGGCCTTCAGTTTCTTCAAAAGTAAAATGAAAGGTTGGAGCTTCATCTCTAAGGCCCCGTTCTCTCTGATACTCTGTGACTCTATGAATCCCAGGCTCTCTCCTCTAACCACCAGATTTTCCCAGGAGGACAAGGAGGAAGAAGCTAGGGCCCTGGGGGGGAAAAGCCAGAGAGCCCCCAGCTCCAAGGAGCCATCAGCTGCCTGGTTTCCTGGTCGGAGGCGGCTGTGGAATTTCACTGCTTACACCCAGATCTCAGAGGGCAGGGAAGGAACCCAGGAAAGGAGTGGGAAGCTTTGATGGAGAACTTGGAATACCTCTCAGCATCTGCCTAGGGCTCTGACACCTTCTTGGCAAATGCCTCCCTCCAACAGCAGATCTTAGAGGCTTCTTCTTGTCCCTGGGTCCTGTCTGTCCTGCCCAGCCCTGGCAGGTCATGAAGTCCTGATTCTGGCAGGAACCTAGCCCAGAGACGAAGATCCTTCTTGTCCTCCAACTCTCCCTTGATCCTTCTTGGATTTCACATTGCACCTTTCTAATGGACTTAATGATGGAGCATTGTATATTATTTGTGGCCAAAAACCCATGGCCAAGAGCCAAAACTCAGGACTTACACAGATGGGGTTTCTCACTCAAGATCTCCTTTTTAATATATCTTCCCTCCACCCATCCACCCCTACCTCCACCCTGGGGTTGGCTCTGGCTAGGAAAAGTGCCCTCTATTCCCATATAAGCACTCAGGCCAACAAGGCAGATATAAGAGAGACTGAAATGAACCTGAGAAAAATTAAGGTAGGAAGACTTATACTTGGGCCCATAAACGGTCAGGGCAGTTGGCCTTTCCTCTTGGATGGGCCTCCAATGTCCCAGGAACCTTCAGACAGCATTCTACCCTCGGATCAAGGCTCCCCAAAGAAGACAAACACTTGGCTTGCTAGAGAATCCAGCCCTTCCCTTGAACCTGTATAATCCCTGTAATTCACAGGGTGAAGGAAGGACAAAGACTGACCCTCCACGACTCTGTCCCTTGGTGTTCTTTGCCACTGACTCTGCTTGGGCCAGCAGCTCTGCCCTTTGGTCCACCTGTTGAGGGAATCCACCCCCTCTATTTCTTCTGGTTTTCTGTCTGTCATCTTCTGTTTTATTTATGCATTGTTTATTATTATTATATATTTAATTATATTATAATTATATCTAATTATTACTTTATTTTGTTACTTATTTTATATATGTATTATATATTATATATATTATACATAATATATATATAATATGATAGTGTATTATATTGTATATAATTATAATATAAACAAATGCATTAGTTATTTATCTTCCTTAGAGTAGACCCTCAGGAATTCATACCTCCTCAAGGAGTTAGCCTTGACCAAGGAATTTTAGCTTTGCTAAAGAAACATTATCAATATCAGAACAAAGTCCACTCAACACAAAGTGTATGGGGTTTGGGTGGGGGGATTGGGGAGAGGTTTAGCAGAGAATAACAATACCTAGGCTTGTCTATTCTGTATAATTATCTCCATTTCTATCTGATGCCTCTATTGGCCTGTGAGCTCCTTGAGAGTTTTTATATTAAATTTATAAGTTCATAGGATCATAGACTTAGAAGTAGAAGGAATCTTGGCAGTCAGCTTGCTCATGTTACAGAAACACACACTAAATATCAAAAAGGAGAAACTGTGTTCAATAATGAGGGATGTGGAGTCACTTCGTAAGTGTTTATTGACTGAATGAATGTGAAATGAATAATATGAAATAAGACAGTAATTAATGGTTGAGGGAGGCTGGGAGATAGAGTGGTGAGAAGCCAATGGTTGACTTTTTCTTCTATGTTGTGTGAAGTCTGGTTTAGGCGTTATGTAGCAGGAACAGCCAGAACATATTAGCATGTGCTTAGTCCTGAATGAAACTCTTGGCCATTCTATTAATTGTGAGCCAGGCTTTGCTTGGTAAAAATCATTATTGTTACAAAATTCTGTTTTCTCCAATGTTTGTCCTTTTTACATGCTGGTGCACATTACCTAAATTCTCAGTATATCTCATCAGGGTGTCAATCATACGAATAGTTTTTTGTTATGTATGCCATGAGCTGACTTTTAAATCATACAGACTAGATTTCACTCTTCTAGTAAGGAAACATATGAACTCGATTTTGGTTGCAAAATGGACGTCCAGAATCAGACTTGGGCCCCTCACTTCTGCCGGATTGCTGGCATTGGAATACTAACTGGTTGACTTCATGGATCTCAGCCATGCTGTTTGCAGTCCCTGTTTTTGGAGAGAACAAAAAGGCAATTCAATAGATTGCTATGTTGGCTTAACAAGTATATCAGGAATTAATAATAGCTCCCATAATAGCTAACATTTACATAGTTCTTATTATGTGCCAGGAGTTGGGCTTTGCTGATACACCGAGAGACAACTTGATCCTCTCCATCAGCTTACAACAAACTGCCTCAGATGTGAGCTTTCGGTAATGCCTTGTTTCTGCCTCTTTAAGTTACGTTCACAAACCTTGTTTTCAATGCGCTGCCTCTAAAAGTTTTGATGCTTGTAACTTTTTTTTTTTCGGTTGTGATTATTCCAGAATCATGGATTTTTATTGTTATTATATATATTTTTGGTAACTCTTTGGCTGTTGTCCTGGTGTATTCTGACAGTGGATGCATGCGCCGGCCCATGTCAATCGAGGTAGATGATTGTGAAACAGCAGACTTCTAAAATAAACATTTTGGAACTTAGTGGACAAAATAAATGCTGCGTTGGGGATATTATTGCTTAGAAAAAACACCTTTTTAATAAGAATGCAACATTTATTCATCTTTCCAACTGGTTTCTTTTAAATTCAATTCTGAACTCCAAATATTAAATTTTTACTAAGAATCTGAAATATATTCATCCCTTCCTCAACAATTCCTCCTCCTCCAAAAGTCATAAACAGTATAAGTTTCACAGCCCAGAAAACTATTTTAAGAGCAGTGTAAGTCCAATTCCTCCACAAAATAGTCTTTGGTTACTTGTCCCCCATTCATCTGGAATGTCCAAAGCAATTAAATTTTGGACCACAGAGCTAAATGCTTACTATTTAACATCAAGCTTCATGAGGGCAGGGGATCATGTCTCTATTTTTGTCCCCACTGCTCTCCTGAACACAAGAAGCCATCTCTTATACTGTTCAGTCATTGAACACATACTAGAGAGGAAAATTCATCATTTACTTCTCTTCCCTCCTTGATGCCGTCCATTTTGGCCATCTGAGCCAGGCAATCCCCTTTTTCTCTTGCTTCCTGGGTCTGGTGATCCCCACTTCCGTTTCCCCCCTGAACCTAGGGGGTCACCCTTTTCACTTGCCCTCACAATCCCACTTTATAAATATTATTTTGTTTGATCCTTCTAACAACCCTAGGAGGTAAGTATTATTATTATCCTTATTTTTTTTTTTTCCCCGTTTTGAAGATGAGGAAACTGAAGCAGAGATTAAGTGACTTGCCCAGGAGCCCATAGCTAGTAAAGTATCCAAAACTGAATTTGAACTCAGGTCTTCCTGATTCCAGCTCTAGCACTCTATACTCTGAGCCACCTAGCTGCCACAAAGTGTAACCATAAAGTACAATATTCAAATCTACCATCAGCTATGAGACCTGTTTTATTCAACAAAGAACTACCTTCAATGAAATTACCAAAAACAGGGGTTTAGTATTAAAATTAAAAAAAAAAAAAAAGAACCTGATGATTAAAATTGTATCCCATGAAGCTTGGCATAACAAGGAAGGAGAACAACAAAGTGATCAGTTCTCTACCTGCAGTGAGCTCTCCATCCTCAAATCCTCATTTTATTACTCAAGCAGAATATTCTTTGACTCAGTGATACTGCTACTTCTGGAACAGTGGTTCCCAAACTTTTTTGGCCTACCGCCTTCTTTCCAGAAAAAATATTACCTAGCACCCCCTGGAAATTATTAAACTATTTGTTGAACTCAGAATAGAATGTAATACAAAAAAAGTGTGGCCATCACTGCTCTCCTGGATTGCTGCAGCACCCACCAGGGGGTGGTGGCACCCACTTTGGGAATCACTGCTCTGGAAGAAATCAAAGAAAGATAAGAAGGATCTATGTGTACCAACATTTATAAAACAGTTCTTTTGGTGGTGGCAAAGAATTGGAAATCTAGAGGGCTGATAAATGACGGGGCATGAATATGCTGGGATCCTATTTAACTATAAAAAATTATGAAGGGAATGGGTTTTATAGAAACTTGAGGAGACTTGTAGGAATTAATGCAGAAGGCAGTGAGCAGAACCAGAACAATTTCTACAGTAACAAAAATATTACAAAAACAAACAGCTTTGAAAGACTTAGGAACTCTGTTCAAATGAAATGATCAACCACAGTTCAAGAGGACTCATGATGAAACCTGGATAGAGAGAGATGAGAGACTCAGAAAGCAGCCAGAGATTTGGGATTTCATTTCTTTAAATGACCAAGTTGGAACCATCCCACCCACCCACCTACCTACCCAATATATATATTTATAACAGAGGCTTTGTTTTTCTTGCTTTCTCAGTGGAGGGGGTGGAGCAAACTGAAGGGAGGGAAGGTGGACTTCGATTGCTTGAAAAATAATTAAATTAAAAAATAAGTTGAAAAATAAATAAAATAGAAATATGGAAAATATAGGAAAAACAGGAAAAAAAAAACGGGAAAATAAATAAATAAATAAATAACTCAATCAGATCCAAATCTTGTGGATCTTAACTTGATGACAAAAATCACACTAGAGGGCATCTAGGTGGCTCAGTGGACTGAGAGCCCAGACTAGAGTTTGGAGGTCCTAGGTTCAAATCTGACCTTGGACACTTCCTAGCTGTGTGACCCTGGGGAAGTCACTTGATCCCCATTGCCTAGCCCTTACTGCGCTTCTGCCTTAGAACCAATACACAGTACTGATTCCGAATGGGAGGTAAGGGTTAAAAAAAAATCATGCTAAACATGTAACCTATCTATAGGCAAAACACATGCAATCTTCTTCAAGAAGGCACTAAAATATGTTCAAATCATGAAACTTTTCTTGAGAAGAATTCAATACAAACAGTATTCCTGGCATACAGGTAGTGGGAGACTGTTCTTTTACTAGGAGTTTATTTTGCTAAACCAAATACTGCTTTATTTGTGAATAAGACAACAGAGACAAAAAAAAAAGACATTATATTTTTAAAAATACCATCCTCAATAGAAAGAATGAATCTAAGAAAGAAAAATGTGGTAAACAACAACTGACTGACTAATCCTAAAAATGATGATCTTGCCACATTTGCTCCTTAAATTTAATTTAATGAAAATCTTTGTCAAGGCAATGGATTAAAATCATGTGGGTTTTCTTTATCTGAAAAATAAATCTCTAAGAAACAGTGAAGCTAAAATCATAGAATATTTTTGGGTCCTTGAAGAAGGGAAGTTATAAAAGATCAACATTGGGGGTTTAAAATTTTATTTTTACTTTGAATCATCACCAAATGCAACTATTCCATTATACAAAAATAAGAAAAAAAAAAGAGGATTGTCTAGGGTGTCCTGAATTTCTCAAACATGCAGTTTTCTTAAAAATGAATCTCAATAACAAGACCTGTATAACCAAGTGGAATTGCTTGTCAGCTCCAGGAGTGAGGAGAGAAGAGGGAGGGGGAGAACATAAATCATGTAACCACGGGAAAATATTCTTTTTTTTTTTAAACCCTTGTACTTCGGTGTATTGTCTCATAGGTAGAAGATTGGTAAGGGTGGGCAATGGGGGTCAAGTGACTTGCCCAGGGTCACACAGCTGGGAAGTGGCTGAGGCCGGGTTTGAACCTAGGACCTCCTGTCTCTAGGCCTGACTCTCACTCCACTGAGCTACCCAGCTGCCCCCAATATTCTTTTTTTTTTTACTTTTATTGATTAATTTAAAAAATTTCCCACAATTACATAATTCATGTTCTTTCCCTATCCTCCTTCCACCCCACTCCCGTAACCAACGCGCAATTCCACTGGGTTTTACATGTATCACTGATCAAAACCTATTTCCATATTATTGATATTTGCACTAGGGTGATAGTTTAGATCAGTGATTCCCAAAGTGGGTGCTACCGCCCCCTGGTGGGTGCTGCAGCGATCCAGGTGGGTGGTGATGGCCACAGGTGCATTTATCTTTCCTAGTAATTGCTATTAAAATTTTAAAAAAAAATTAATTTCCAGGGGACTAAATAATATTTTTTCTGGAAAGGGGGCAGTAGGCCAAAAAAGTTTGGGAACCACTGGTTTAGAGTCTACATCCCCAATCATATCCCCATTGACCCATGTGATCAAGCAGTTGTTTTTCTTCTGTGTTTCTGCTCTCACAGTTCTTTCTCTGGATGTTGTAATAGGTATAGACTGTAAAAGTTTAAAATCAGATTTGTGTAAGCATGTTAGGGAAAGCCTTTGCTGGAAGTCATGGACATTCTGAATAGAATGCAGGGGGTAGGGAGGAGAGTGCTGAGCAACAGACAGACGGCTTTGCTGTGAGGGGTTCAGAGCAGAAGTGCAATCTGCAGTCCCTATTTGACCTGGGATCTTGGAGAGTGATGAAGGTTGAAAAGGCTGAAGACATCAATTCTGCAAGTCAACTCAGAGTAGGGAAGTGGCCTGTGATCTGGTGGACAGTTTGCAGACATCTCTCCCTACCTGGTCACTTTGGATCATCAGCTGTGAAGGAGTTGTTCCTGGTATCCTGAAGACATCTCTGGAACAGTTGTGAGACCCCAAATTCAAGCTCTCTTCCTTAGGTCCTTAGCCAAGCTGTCAAACTTGACAGAAGCCAGGTTGGCTAAGGAACTTACCCTTTTGACTCCAGTCCTGGGCAGTTAGATATAGTTTCACCTCACCCCTTCACCTATCCCCTCATATTACAATTAAACTGTTACCCTGTGTCTTTTCTAGTACTTTAAAGTCCTCATGGTGTGTATTTAATACTCTGAAGTTATTCCAGGCTGGGTGGGGCACAGTGACAGTTAGTCAAGCTTAACTGCCATTTCTGTCAACGGTCATTCCCCTTATAGTTAAACCTGGTTCCCTGGCTTGTAAAGTCTTACCCTTTGTCCCTTCCTGTCTCCTATCCACCCCACTGAACCCACAAATAATATTTAAGTTAACTCTCCTAGTTTTCCCCATAATAATGTGGATAGTTTTCTTTCTCATAAGTTCTTCAGAAATGCCTTGGATCATTGCATTGCTGCTAGTAGAGAAGTCCATTACATTCTATTGTGCCAGATATAGTGTATCCATCTCTGTGTACAATGTTCTCCTGGTTCTGCTCCTTTCACTCTGCCTCAATTCGTGGAGGTCATTCCAGTTCACATGGAATTCCTCCAGTTCATTATTCCTTTGAGCACAATAGTACTCCATCACCAACAGATACCACAGTTCATTTAGCCATTCATTCCATGGGAAAATATCCTAAAAAAATTTTTTAATTAAAAAAAATTAATCCCAAGAGGTAGCTAGGTGGCTCAATGGATAGAGAATCAGACTTGAAGTTGGGAAGATCTGGGTTCAAATTTGGCCTCAGGCACTTCCTAGTCATGTGACCCTGGGCAAGTCACTTAAACCTGATTGCCCAGCCCTTATTGCTCTTAAAATTCATTTAAAAAATGAATTTCAAGTTGAAAAGGGACATTAGAGAATAATTAAGTGTGGCTCCCTCATTGTGCATACGAGGAAACTAAGGTTTGGAAAAATTAAGTGACTTACCCAGGGTCTCACGACTAATAAGTGTCAGAAGAAGAGATGAGCACAGGGCTCCCTGACCCCAGCACTCCATCTCCTGCACCCAGCTGCCTCTTGGTGTTGCTTGTCTGTGAAATAAGAACATTTTGAAAAACAATTGAATGAAGTTAGAGGAGCTGTGTGGAAATCATCTTAAAGAGTGACCAGAAACTTTTTTGTGAAACTATAAAGCAGAAAATTACCAAGAAATTGTCAATGATCTCCTCAAAGCCTATAGCGTTATGGGAACTAACATGTCATTCAAAATACATTTCTGGGATTTGCATTTGGACTTCTTCCCAGAAAACCTATTGCAATCAGTAATAAGCATGGAGAATGCATGCATCAAGAAATCTCCACCATAGAGAAGTACGAGGAGCCAAGAATGCCAGTTATAATGTACTGCCGGATCCTGAGTCCTGATGCCCCAGGGGCAAAATATAGCCGGAAATCATCTGAAGCTTAGAGATCAGTGGCTCCACCAGAAGCTACAGCCCAGTTAAACAAACCCAATTTTGTTTAATAAAAAAATTATTATTTTTTTTAAATCCTTACCTTTTGTTCCAAGGCAGAAGAGAGGTAAGGGCTAGGCAATGGGGGTTAAATGACTTGCCCAGGGTCACACATCTAGGAAGTGTCTGGAGGCCAGATTTGAACCTGGGACCTCCCTTCTCTGGGCCTGGCTCTCAATCCACTGAGCCACCCAGCTGCCCCCAATAAAAATTATTTTAAGAGGATAGGAAATTGTGATTCCTTTGCAGATAATGAACAAATGACAAAGTAGGGAGTCATATTTGAAATCAGCACAAAAAAGCACTCTGAAGTTTGACTAATCTTAATACCAATTTGCCAGGTAAAATGATGCCCCTCATCTGGGCTCCAAGTGAATAGAACTGTTGGCTGTGTAAGTCTTTCACAATCATAGATGATGAGGTAAAGAATGTCAGCTTCAAAAAGGAAAGTGACAGTCCGCTAAAAAAGGCCTCCATAAAGCATGTTAATGTTTGCAAAGTACTTGAACAATATTATCTCATGGATCCTCACTACAGCCCTGGGAGACAGGTGTTATTATCATCCCCATTTTGCAGGTGAGGACACTGAAGGGGAAGGGATGGGTACAAGCGTTTATTAAGCACCTACTACTTGCCAGGCTCTATGCCAAGGCCTTTACAAATATTATCTCATTTGATCCTCACATCAACCCTAAGAGGTAGGTGCTATTATTATCCCATTTTACATATGAGGAAATTGAGGCAGATAGAGGTCAAATGATTTGTCCCTTGTCATATAGCTAGTAAGTGTCTGACACTAAATTTGAACTTGTATTTTCCTAACTCTAGGTCCAGCACTCTATCTCCTGTGCCACAGGAGGAAAAACAAATTCCATTGGACAGTAATTGTGTGACCCTTATTCTATTCCAAACAGCATTTCTCTTTATCATTTTAAATAGATTTTATTCTTTTCTTTTCTTTTCTCACTAGGACTCCTCCCTGTAACCCTACCAGAGAGACATCCCTTACAACAAAGAATTTTTTTTAAACTCTTACCTTTCATCTTAGAATCAATACTGTGATCAGTTCTAAGGTAGAAGAGAGGTAAGGGCTAGACAATGGGGGTCAAGTGACTTGCCCAGGGTCACACAGCCAGGAAGTGTCTGAGGCCAGATTTGAACCTAGGACCTCCTGTCTCTAGGCTTGGCTCTCAATCCCCTGAACCACCCACCTGCCCCCAAAGAATTTTTTTTAAAGAATTAAAAGAAAGGAAGAAAAGTTCCATCAAGCTAAGCAATGCTTCCAAAGAGCAATTCCAGTAACTCTTGGCTATGATGCTAACACTAAATTTTTTTTTACTTCATATTAACTCTAAGTGAGTACTTCCATGACTTTCTCAGCAAATGGACTACTCCCAGGAAAGAGAGCATCATCAGAGCATCAGTTATATCATTGAAATATCAGAGCACCATTATCCTCATTATGTTTCCATCAAAGTCCTTTTCAGATGGCTCACTGGGAGATGGAGATGACATTGGATTCTCAAAGGCTATGTCAGTAGAGTGTAAGTTCAGACAGATGGGAAAAAGAAGGGGAGGGAAAAGGAAGAAAGGGGAGGGGACTGGGGGGGGGATACCTAATCACATTGAAGACAAACCAAACAAATTAAAGGGAGGAAGGGAAGTCTTTGCATTTTAATAGGGTTACAGGATTTATAAGTAGTAGATATTAGTCAGTCTGTTTTACAAATAAGGAAACTGAGATCCAGAAAGTTCCAGAAAGATGCAGAGAATCACTTGCCCAAGGTCACATAGGTGATAAGTAGCTGAGCTGGGCTTTAAACCTCTACACTCTGACTCTAAATCTAAGACTCTTCTCACTATGCCATCTACCATCAATAGCCATAGTGCCAGGTAAAATGATGCCTCTCATCTAGGCTTCAAGTGAATAGAACTGTTGGCTGTGTACGTCTTTCACAATCATAGATGATGAGGTAAAGAATGTCAGCTTCAAAAAGGAAAGTGACAGTCCACTAAAAATCATACTTGTGGATTCAGTGGTCCGAGGCTGGTTATATATTATTTACAGTAATTTCTTTTTCAATAGTAAGGGCTAGGGGCAGCTGGGTAACTCAGTGGATTGAGAGTCAGGCCTAGAGACGGGAGGTCCTGGGTTCAAATCCGGCCTCAGACACTTCCCAGCTGTGTGACCCTGGGCAAGTCACTTGACCCCCATTGCCTACCCTTACCACTCTTCCACCTATAAGTCAATACACAGAAGTTAAGGGTTTAAAATAAAATAAAAAAATAATAGTAAGGGCTAAGATCCTCATTAGTGCCTCCATACCATGAAATCATGGGTCCTTGAATCATTTTCCTATTGCTATTATGAGGATGTAATGTAGGAAATGAGACTCTTTTGCTTTGAAATTTTTTATTGAGAAATGGACACAGTAATTATCTTTCAGTATCTGAAAGGAGGTCTTATAGAAGAGGGAACAGATTTATTCTGCCCAAGGGCCGATCTAGTCTGTTCTGTCTCCTGAGGAATCTCCAATATCCTTCAGTACTGAGTCCATTCCCCAATAATAGTAGAATCTAGATCTGGAAGGGAACTTAAGACATTTAGTCTAAAAAAAAAGACATCTAGTCTAACCTCATTTTATAGATGAGAAAACTGAGGCCAAGAGGAAGAATATGACTTGCCTAAATTCACAAAGAGAGTAAGTGGTCAAGCTGAGATTTAAACTCAGATCCTCTTATTTTAAAGCTATTGGGGATTTTCGTTATTGTTGTTGTCATTGTACCACACTCTCTGAGTCAGAAACTGAATTAATGTTCCAAGAACAGCATGGAGGCCATGGCCATTTGCAACATCCCCTAAGAGTGTGGTGCTCTGCCTGAATCCTTGACTTATTTATCTCTTCCCTTTTTCCTTCCCAACTGTTGGTTAATGGATAATGAAAAGTTTGGCCAAATTAACCTTTATGGTCAATAACTGAGTTTTCCAGATGCCTCTCTGAAAGGGGTTTTCCTACAAAGACTGGACTTTTTCCCTGTTGAACTGTACTTTGAACAAAACATAAATGACAAAGTTTTATATACTGGGTTTTTCTCCAGGGCTGTTCCCATCAGAAGCCAGAGAGTTTTTATTATATTCAAAACCCTGACTTGGGAGAGCATTGCTGAGGGGGTGGTTCTAGGAGTCTGGGGAGAGACCATGTCCAGAATGGGAAAGACTCGGGAGCTTTCAGGGTGGTCAGGGAAGTGACCCAGATTTAAAGGGGCTGATTCTTGTAAACTAGTCATGGCTCTGGTCATGGCTTGTACACACATACATGCATTCAGCATTAGGTGATGTTTGTATACAATGCACTCTGTATGTATTTATAGACATGTTCACAGATATTCATGTAGACAAGGCCACAAGTGACCACCTATTAGGGATATTGAAGGATGGATTCCTGCTTAGGTACAAGTTTTGCATTAGAGGTCTTCTGGGCTTCTGACAGCCCAAGAGTCTAATATTTGCACACTCATACACAGATAGGGGGACAACATTTTCTTGTTGAATTCCCACCTGTCTTTTAAAGCTCACTTCAAAGACCACTTCCTCTAGGGAGCTTTCCCTGCCAGTAATAGCCTTTCCTCTCAGGCCTCCCATAGCCTCTGTTTTGTAGCTCTCTAACATTCTAATCTATAATGCTATGTCTGAAAATGTCCCTTCTCCCTGTCTTGTCGTTTTTTAGTTGTGTTCAACTCTTTAAGATCCCATTTGGGGTTTTCTTAACAAAGATGCAATGAGGAAACTGAGACAAATAGGGTTAAATGACTTGCCATGGGTCACACAGCTAGGAAGTGCCTAAGGCTAGATTTGAACTTAAGAAGTTAAGGTCTTAATGGACTTCTCTACTAGCAGCAATGCAATGATCCAGGACAATCCTGAGGGACTTATGAGAAAGAAAACTAGCCACATTCAGAGAAAGAACTGTGGGAGTAGAACCGCAGAAGAAAAACATTTGCTTGATCACATGGGTCGATGGGGATATGATTGGCAATGCAGACTCTAAACAATCACCCTAATGCAAATATTAATAATATGGAAATAGGTCTTGATGAATGACATGTAAAACCCAGTGGAATTGCTTGTGGGCTCGGGGAGGAAGGAGGAGGGAGAGGAGGGAGAGGAGGGAAAGAACATGAACCATGGAAAAATATTCTAAATTAATTCATTAAATAAAATTTTTTTTAAAAGTTAAGTCTTCCTGACTGTAGGCTTGGCACTCTGTCCATTGTGCCAGCCAGCTGTCCCCTCCTCTCCTTACCAGACAATCAGCACCACAGAGGAAAGGACTGTGTCTTATAGAAATCCTGCCTCTGCCCCAGCACCCAGCACTATCCTCTGCCTATAACAGGTACTTAATAAATGCTCGCTGAATTGGAAAGATGAATGATTTTGAAAGATTTAGAGACTCTGATCCATCCAGAGGCCTGTTATGATTCCAGAAGAGCAATGAAAAGTGAAGAATGGTGCAGTCACCTTGACAGAAAGGTGATGGACCAATACACTGAAAGAGACATCGTGTTACTGGGCATGGCCAAGGTGGGAATTTGTTTAGCTTGATTGTGTTTATTTGGTTCAAGGATTTTATCCTTTTCTAAACATGTTTGTTTTTTCCAGTGGGAGAGAGAAAAAAATAGATGCTTGGCGATTGAAAAAATTAATAAAGACAATAAATATTTGTTGAAATAATGGACAAATAGACACACAAGCTAAAACAGAAGCCTACCTGCGGAATCCTTCTTAGTTTATAGTTAATCAGGACAATTTTTCTTGTCTCGTTCCCCCCCCCCCCCGCCCCCCAACCTAGGGTCAGAGCTGCCCAGGTATCCAGGATACCAGGGAAAGAGGAAGAAGAACAAGGAGAAAAATCTGATACAGTAGAAAATATTTAACATCAGGGTGGACCAGGCCTTTCCTCCCAAGTTACTGAGGAGACACGGAGCCCCTTACTTTCCTACTCAAAGCCACACTCTGACCCAACCTTTCCCCCCAACTCTTCCCCGAGATCTGAGGGTGAGGGAGCGGGGATCAACACATACGTAGATATACATGCTTTTGCAGGAGCACGTGCATGCGCATAGACACATACAAAAGAACGCTGGGATGGATCCAAAAAGCAGGAAGTGTGCCCGGATGCCGTACCCCACCCCCACCCCACCCCATCCCAGCTCTCCCGAGTATAATTCAACAGTCTCAGCACTGCTTCTCCAGGGCAAGCCATGCCTAGAACTGCCTCCTTTCCTGAAAGGTTTGAAATCCCAAGAAAAAAATCGAACCTGGCCACGTGCAGGGAAAGAAAGGTCCTTTGTGCCAGGCCCCAGAGCAGCTGGAGCCTCTCTCCCAGGATGACGGCCCGGAGAGGCGCAACAGGCGCCAGCCCCGGGCGGCCCCCACACCCCTCCTTCGTTCCCTCCCCACCAAGCTGAATGAGACCCAAGCTGTTTTCCGCCCCCCAGCAGGCCCCAACTCCCCTTCCTCATCCAGACTGCTTGGCTTGAGTTCCAGGGGGAGGTGGCAGGGAGGCAGACTGAGCCCCGATCCGGGCATCACACTGACGCCATCAACCTGACCAACCCCTGCGCCCTCACCTCAGCCCAGACTGAGCCCCAATCTCTAGGCCTTGATCCCCCACCACAGTCAGGCCTGAGCCCCGACCGGGGCCGCAGCCTGGACCCACTAGCCGGGAAAGCCCAGGCTGAATAATATTCCTGCTTTTGCTTGAATGGTAATCCATGGCTTGCCTTATCTTCTGTTTGGGATTCTCTGGCCCTTCTTTATAAATGACCCTCACTTTCAGCACTAACTAGCCAGTGTGCCTAGGCTGGCTCTACCCACCCTGCCCTTCCTTCAGCTCTCCTCACCCAGAGCATGAACAAAGCCCCAACAAGATGGTGTCACTGCTCTCCTGCGTCATGTTCCTGGCACTTCCTAATAAGTCCTGACATTGCTTTCTAGAAAAAGCAGCCTGCTGCAGTGGGAAAGCCTTGGACTTCTGAGGCAAAGGTTCACCCCCTGACACTGCTCCTAGGTGATGTGGGGCACGCCCGGTTACTTCTTGAGCCTCAGTTTCCTCATATGTAAAATGAAGAGGTTGGACTCAAAGAACCCTGAAATCCCATCCGGTTCTATCTCCATGAGCCTGTGATCCAACTTATGATCTTCACCGGCGAACGGGGCAACCACCATCTTCAGACACTTTTTGCAGTATGGTAGAAGATCTTTAAGGGGCCAATTCTTTTATTTCATTCTCCAAAAGGAAGTAACAAATCGGTGTTACAAATGTTCTGGTCTGTGATATGTGAGCGCTAGAAGTGAACTCACAGTCTTCCTTTTATCCTGGTTCTGATCCCTCCCCTCATTCACCATTGGCCGTCACAGAAGAGTTACAATCTATACTAGCTAATCAGAGCACAGGCCAGTGATACCTCATTATACTAAATATTCATTTGGTCCTAGCCAATCAGAGAAAAGCACAATCTGCATAATGATTTTTTTCAACCAATCAGAGGAGGAGAAGGTTATACGCTATATAAACTGCTCTTAAGTTTCAGTTTCTATCTTATCTCGGGAGCCAGATGTATTTCCCTGAGAGGAGTCCATGCTATCTCTATTCTGCACAACTGGGATTTATACTAAAATGCTTTGAGATCCCTCTAGTCATGCTTGGGGAAAGCCTAGACATCTCCAAGCTCACTGGCCAAGGAACTATTTCTGTCTAATCAAGAGGACCCTCTTACCTCTGCCACTTACTATCTGTGTGACCTTGGGCAATCTCTCAGCCTTTCTGAGCCTCAGGGTCTTCATCTGAAAACTGAGGAAGTTGGACTCCACAACCTCTAAAATCCTTTGTAGCTCTAAATCTATTGTATTGTTGTTGTTGTTATCATTGATATCATTATCATTATTATCATTATTATTATTAAAGCTCTGCTTAAATAAATACTTATAAAGAATTGAGGCAGTTTGGGGGCATCTAGGTGGCTCAGTAGACAGAGTCAGGTCTGGAGTCAGGAGGACCTGGGTTCAAATTTGTCTTCAGATACTTCCTAGTGCTGTGACCCTGGGCAAGTCACTTAATCCCAATCACCTACCTAGCCCTTGGAATTGATTCTAAGACAGAAGGTAACAGTTTAAAAAAAGAGTCACGGCAGGATGAAACATAAGATATTTAAAGACATAAAACAGAAAAGAGGTCTTCCAGATGAAGCAGAATGAGTTTATATTTACAGGCACCCTTATTGAGATAATAGCATTTCAGCTATAAATTTAATTATATACTTCCCAACTTACAAGAAGAATCATTGGGATAAAAGCTTTCATTGTCTGGCAAAAAAGAGTGCAAAAAAACTCCCCCACAGAGAAGCTTTTCTACCTGGAGCTTGAATCAGAGAGGAATTTACTATGGATCCTTGGGTAAGGATATACAAGATGCTGACAAAGCTCAGGAAGAATAGAACAAGTATAAACCCTTTGTAAAAGTTGAGGTCAAAACAGTAAGGCAGAACTTAAAGAAAGCCCACGTCCACAGCACTGAGGCAGCATGACCCAACTGCTTACCAAAGGGGAAGAGGTCTTGGCTAATTCAGATGAAGGGATAGACAATGTAATTTCCAGAAAGAGTGCACAGGTCTCATATAAAGGGTAGTTCATTAACAATAGAGGCAAAATGGACATGATGGTAGGACTGGATCATAGGTTTATAGTCCTTCCTTCCTTCCTTCCTTCCTTCTTTCCTTCCTTCCTTCCTTCCTTCCTTTTTAAAAAAACCTTTACCTTCCTTCTTGAAATCAATACTATTGGAAATTTATACAATTGGAAACAATACCAAAGTATTGTTTCCAAAGCAAGAAGAGCAAAGAAGAGCAAAAAGGGCCAGGCATGGGGTTAAGTGATTTGTGTAGAGTCACACAGCTAGGAAGTGTCTGAGTATTGATTTGAACACAAGACCTACCATATCCAGGTCTAGCTCTCAAACTACTGAGCCACCTATGTGCTACCTTTCTTTCCTTTCTTCTTTCTTTCCCTTTTCTTCTTTCCTTTCTTCTCCCTCCCTCTCTTTCTCTCTTCTTTCCTTCTTTCATTACTTCATCTCATCTCTCTCCCTCCCTCTCTCCTTCTCTCCCTTTCCCTCTCTCTTTCTCTCTCTCTCAGACTCTGTCTCTGTGTCTGTCTGTCTCTGTGTCTCTCTCTGTCTCTGTCTGTCTCTGTTTCTCTCTGTCTGTCTGTCTGTCTGTCTGTCTGTCTGTCTGTCTGTCTCTCCTTTCATTTACAGGAAACATTAGAGTTTTAAGAAAGCTTTGCCCAGGTGCTATATCTCATTCAGTTTCTAAATGAGGGGCATCATTATGTAATAAATAGCTTGCTAGAGTCAGGAAAACTGAATTTTGAATGATGTCTCTGATGCTCACCTACTAGCTGGATACCACAGATAAGTGATTTAACAATGCATGAAGAATCTACCAGATCTAACCAAGGCCTTCCTCTGGTTCTTTGGATATTTTATAGATACCTGTGAAGCATACAGGCAATTTATTTGTTGCCACAATGCATTCCAGCCTCTTCTGCTCTTCAGTGCTTGGTCCAGCTCAGTACGGACTACTCATCCAATTACATGTTATTGGGGCATGAGCAATGTGTGTTTTTCATCCACTTAGTATTTCTTGTATGATTGACTGGGCTTATCTCTGTTTATTTGCTATGGCATTATTGATAAGATATAGTATTCAGGGTTGAATGCAATCAATAGAGTATAATCAGCAAAAAGGAACCCCTAGAGAAATTCAACTTTGTGCTACATATATGATCTGAACACCCAACAGGACAGCAAGGCTATCATTTATCTTGTTTTGGACATTAGGATTCTACTAGTGGAAGTGATAAGGGATTTTAATTTTGTTCAGACCCTGAGGAAAACATCGTCCATGACACGAGAGGTAATAAAGTTGGGTGAAGATGGAATATATAAAAAAGTGCTAAAATGTGTAATAGAGTTGATAAGTGCTGAAGTGTTCAGAGATCAATGTGAGCCAGGCTAGTTAAGAAGGCTTCATGGGAAAGTTGGGCTTTGAGCTTGAAGGATGGATGGGTAGACTTTGTGCAGAGAGTGGAGGGGCAAGCACTCCAGGTGAGGACATTAGTATGAACGAAGGCAGGAACAGACATGTTTAGGGGAACATAGGTGCAGTTTGAATGAATTGAATGTTTGGTTTCAGAACGTTGTGGGAAATAAGTGGAGATGACCAGCAAGCATTTGAAAATCCAGGCCTGCAGGTCTGGGGGGAGAATGGAGCTGGAGACGTAGACCAGGGAGTCATCCACATAGAGACTGAAGCCATTACTGGGGCCAAGTTGACCAAGGGAGAATACAGAGAGAAGAGATTAGAAGGCCAAGGATATGAGCCAATAGGAGGATAATGCAGCTGTTTGTAAAGCTAATGGGAGCTTAGCCTGTATTAGTAGGATCCTCATGTCCAAAAAAAGAGAAATGACAGTCTTGCTGTCCTCTTATTTGTTCAGATCACATAATCAGTCCACAAGGTCCAGTTCTGAGTGTCATATTTTAGAAGGAAAAATTGTAAAATGGAATATATTCAAAGAGGGGAGAGCCAGATCATGAGGAGGCTCAGATGAGGAGGTGACTAAAGATATTGCCATGGAGAGGTTCAATTAAAAGAATGAGAATATTTAGTGCAGAGAAGAAAAGATGGAGGGAAGAATGTGCTCTTTGTCTTCAAATACTTAATGCTGTTTAAGTGAAAAAGGGATCAGGCTTGTTCTGTGTAGCTTCTGTGGAAAGGATTAAGACCAGTGGGTGGTAGTTATTAAGCCTCAAGATTCAGCTTAATATAAAGAACTTTCTAATAGCCAGAACTGTCCAGTGATGCAATAAACTGCCTTACTAAATAGTGAGCACCCTGTCCCTTGAGGTGGTCAGAGACAGAGAAGCTGTCTGTCAGAGATGTTATAAAGAGACCTCCCCAGGGAAGAAGGTTAGACTAGATGACCAAGCCCCTTTCCAGCTCTGAACATCTGCGATTCCATGTTCATCCATTCTCATTTTCTGTCCTCCCCTCACCCCCAAACTCACCCTCTTCCTAACTTCGCTTTGTCAAGGGTACCACCATCATTCCAGTCACCGATGTTCCCAAATTCAGAATCACCTTAGACTCTTCCCTTTCCTCCCTCTGCCTTACCCGATCCCTTGCCAAGTCTTATTATAATGCCAGTATACAACCCTGCACTGCAGGGAATGCAGTGGGGTGGATCAAGAAATGGTCCTTGCCCTTCAGGAACTTACTATCTAGCTCTGGATAGAGGATGTGCCCATGGAAAAATGATCAAGGCAAAAGGGAAGCACGTACCCAAAGAGCTACAGGCAACGTGTGCTAGCAACTTGAATCTCCCTCTGTCCATCTGTGTGTGTGTGTGTGGGGGGGGTGGCTCTCTAGTTCTGCCTTTCCCTCCCATGGGGGGCTCCTGGCTTGCCTGGCTTGGCTGCTCTGGCCAGTTCCCTCAGGAGACGGATGGGCTCCTTGATTCCAGGCTGCACATCTGGAAGTCAACACTATTAAAACAAACCCCATTATATAACAATTGACATCTGGAACCCGTTACCGCTACATTTTTAGAAGAAGAAATTGTTTTTGATGTGATTTCTCCTTAAGAATGTGGCAGCGTGCCCTCACCTTGGCCGTCCAGGGGCCGGTGCTGGGGAGGGGGGGGGGGAGCTGGAGAGGAAAGGGGGCTCATGGCCTCGCCAAGCCTTGAGTCTTGGATTGGCTGCTACTTCTTGTGCATCTCGGTTCAGGCTGGAGACACGTTGCGGCCACTAGGACGACGCAGGGAGTGTGACCAAGTTGGAGAGGGTGAGGTTGATGGAGAGGGTCAGCGACCGGGACCAGGACTGGGAAAAGAGACAGAGACAGAGACCAGGAACAGGGAGAGGAAAAGAGAGAGTGAAGAGGCAGGTGCGGGGGCAGAGTGTGATCCCGAGGACAGGGACGTGATGGGTGGAGAGGCAGACGGGCTTTCGTTTGCTCACACAGCTTTATTAAATAGCCTCTGGCTTCCGGGCACTCAGTGTAGGTAAGGCAAGGCGCCTGACTTTTCAAATCTGAGAATTTAATATGGGGACAACGTACAAGTCCAGATGCTTAATTCAGGGCTCGACACAGGGCAAGAGAGAGGGACGACACTGTGTCCTGTCCCAATCAGTGTCTTCAGTGGGAAGGGAATGCCCCACTGGCTGTCGCCGCCCTGGCCACCGACACAGCTTCTGGGCAGGGGCCCCATCCTGGGACTTCGTCTGGCAGCTTCATTCCGGGCCAATTACACGCCTGACTCCTCCATCGCCTGGGAAATCCCGTCTGGTTTTTACTCCAGTGCTCTTGAATAGACAGGTTAGTGTGGGTGGATGAATGGGACAGCAAGCTCTTCCCAGGCCCACTGAGACCCACCGTGGGCCAGCCCGGCCAGCCCAACCCAGGCGGCTGCGCCAAGCCTCAGAGGCCACGGGCTGACTTCCTGGGACTCACAGGTACGGTTCAGAGTGGGCTAGCTGCATTCAGAGTGAGGAGGATCGGCTGTCTTGGGCCAGAAAACATCTCTTAGTTCAACCCCTTATTCCACAGCTGAGAAAGCAGAGAGGTTAAGAAATATGCTCACAGTCAGTCACACAGTGGCACAGTCGGGATTCAAACTCGGATCATCGGACTCAAAATCCAACACTCTTTTTTCCTAAGTCACATTGTTATGAGCCTCCCTTTCCTGGGGCAGAGGAGGGAAGAGGAGGGGAGGGGAGAGGAGATGAGCAAAGTGTCTGTGTTTGGGGAAGGGATGTTGGAGAGAGAAACAGACCAAGATGCATCTGGGAGAGAATGAGCTGACCAGTTTGAGCTGATGACCTAGGAGAATAATAGACTGTAGGACAGGAAAGATAGGTGAGAACATATAATGAAAATCATCTATAACTCAATCAACAAACATTTATCAGGTACTTCCTTTGTTTCAGGCCATGTTCCAAGTTCTTAGAACACAAGATAGAAATGAAGCAGTCAGTGCCCTTAAGAAACTTACAGATGAAAATGATTGAGGCAAAGAGTTTGGACTTATGAAGCAGGTATGGAAGAAAGGGCATGGGATTCTGAGTCAGAGGACGTGGGTTCAAATCTCAACTCTGCTATTTACTGTGTGATTCTTGGGCAACTCTAACTTCACTTACCTGCTCTGTGAAATGAAGGCTGGACTATATCATCAATTTTCAAACCTTTTGGTCTCAGGACCCCTTTACACTCTTAAAAATTATTGAACTTTTGTTTCTGTAGATTTTATCGACCATATTAGATACTAAAACATCTTAGCATTATTATAAAAATAGTTTTGACCTCAAAGACCCTGGTGAAAGGGTCTGGAGACCTTCCCCACCCAGGGGGATCCCCAGGATGCTTGGCGAACCAAATCTGATCTCTTCCAGCCCCAAATCTATGATCACCACGATGGGCCTCAGTTTCACCTTCAGTAATATGAGGATAGTGGATTACATGAACTCTAAATGTGTTGTCTAAAAATAATGTTTGACCTGGTTTCTAGTCCTGATTCTTCTCAAAGCTTGCTATGTGATTTTATAAGTCATTTCCCCAGTCTAGGTATCAGTGTTTGGGTTTTTTTGTGTTTTTTCCCCATCTAAAATGAGGAGACCAGGGAATGAGAGCTGAAATTCTAGAAGCTTCTGGCAACTAGCTTAGCAGTTTTAGTTTTAGATATGCTCCATCTGAGAGAGAGAGTAAGAAATGTCTAGGTGGAGAGACGTCCTCTTACCCTCCCTGGGCCTGGCCTTCATTCCTTTAAAGCAGGGGTCTGCAACCTTTTTGGCCGTGAGAGCCATAAGCGCCACATTTTTTAAGATGTAATTTCGTGAGAGCCGTACAATATGTTTAACACTGAATACAAGTAAATATGTGCATTTTATGTAAGAACAACACTTTTAAAGTACAATAAGTCTCTGAACTATTTTTAATAACATTATGTGCTAACCAATGATGAATAAAGTACATTAATGTGACTTCTGGTGCTGCATGGTTTTGCTGATTATTAATAAAAATTATTTTGATTATTAATCAAAAGACAAGACTTAATGGGGCACTATAGTACTGATATAACTGCACACATACATATAAAACTCCTTTACACTAAGAAAATTGCTGAAATAAAGAGAGAAAATTTCAGGGAAGAATACTTTTTCCTCTCCCTCTCTCAAGTCAGGCAACAGGAGAAGAAAAAGCTGCCGGCCTGCTGGTTAAGCCATTTGGCCACATAAATTAAGTAGGAGATGAGTAGATTACAGAAAATAACATGACTTGTATGCAGGCATTAGTAAGTAGTGGGGGAGGAGGGTACATGGAAAACTGGCCAGGACACATCACACACATTTCCTGGTACAGCACTCAGTGCTGCCTACTCAATCATTCTGTATCAAATGAAACAACTACTGGAGAGAAATGCTTCTCACTAATGAAGCATATGTAAAGATGTAATCTGGCTATAGTTCCCCTTTAAGAGCAGGTAGAAAAGTTAAAAACAATAACAATCCCACAAATAGGGAGTGCAGACCCCATGAATGCACTGAGATAAAGCCATGTAAATCAGAGGTAGAGGGGTAGAGAATGTAGACAAAGTGATCAATCACTATACTGAACCCCAAGATGTTAGTAACAGGTGTGGAAAGAGTAAAAGGAGGGCAGGAGGAACACACAGCACACCTACCAAGCTGAACTAAAGACCAGGATTCATCTCGCACGGCAATATCAATGAGGGAGCCTTCTATCTTAGAAGATAGTCAGGTTCCAAAAGGATCACATGACGCACAATGTCATGCATAAACGGTTAGTCACTGTGCCGCAGTTAGTTACTGTGCCGCGGTTGACTTTATGGCTCCTGCAGAAAGAGCCAGATATGGCTCGAGAGTCATACGTTGCCAACCCCTGCTTTAAAGGAAGAGAGAGCTGTTTTTCAAAATTTTGTTTTCCAAGTTGGAATATACCATTGTTCATTTTTTTAATTAAACATTTTACTGATGCCTCTTTTTTACAGCATTCTCACTTGCCAATATCTTCTCTATTACCCCTTCCCTTTCTTAGGATACTTCACCAAAACAAAGAAAGAAAGTTAAGCAAACCAACCTAAGACACTGGTCCTGTCTTATGTATGCCTCAGTCTTCACCTATAGCCTATCACTTCTCAACTAAGGATTTGAACGCAAGTCTTTTGGCTCCACCTGCTTGCTCTTTCCACTACCCCTAGCCTAAGAGTTATTGAAGGAATCAGGGTGGAGACTGAATACAGAACCTACCGAAGGAGAATGGTCCCTCCAGTTAACTACCCCTCAACATCATGTTTCTTGGTGACACATGTGCCAATATTCTAATGGATCTGTGATCTTATCAATGTGGATAGATGCCAGTTGTGACTATCAGTGCCAATCTATCCTGCGTAACTCTTGGCCACGTCCTCCTATAATCCCTCTAAAACAGCTTTGCCCAAAGTGCCATGGGTCTTCCTTGTGCTAGCTTGGCATAGGGTAGACACCGTTAGGGTATGTAGACTGTCCAATGGTTATCCCTCCCTATTGCAAAGTGTCCAGACAGTCGTTTTTCTGGTCCTACAGTTTTTTCAGTCACATCCTTTATGTGTTTGTCAATGCCACCATGATGCAGTGTTGACCTCTATCTGTGGTCAACTCCAGCAAAGCCCCAGCATTTGTGGTGGACTGGTGGATCAACATTTTATCAGAAGCTACTATGTATGTGTCAGGCATTGTGCAAAGTGCTGAAGATACAAATAAGAAAAAGAAAGGGAGTCCCCGCTCTCAAGGAGCTCCAATCTAATGAGGGGAAATAATATACAAAAGGAAAAGGGATAGAGAAGGGAAACTAGCATGGGGACATGATGAAGTTCAAAGCAGAGTATTCAGGTGGGAAATGAAGAAATGGCTGGCCTGGGAACCATTCCACTTAAGTGGAAGTGCCAGGAGAAGTTGGTCACAGCCCAATCCAGTCCTGTTTCCTCCCCTTACCTCTCACCCCACCACTCAGTCCCCGGGGGAATCTGCCTGTTCAAAACCCCACCCTGCCCTGTTGGCAATCCCCAAAGGCAATGAAGATTACAGAGAGGAGGCTTCTAGTAGAAGCTGAATGGCCACTTTTTGGTTAGGTTGAGTGGGGACTGTTTTTTAGATCTAGGTATGAGTTGGACTGTGTGACCTCTGAGGTCCCTTCAAGCTCTCAGATCCTGTGATCTTCTGGTTCTCTTGCATAATTCCTTGTTTATAATGGATTACAGCTTGCTCCCACCCACCATGTACCTCTCCATTGTCCTTTAGGTGATCCTAAACCGAAATTCTCTGGAGACTGTGATAGTACAAAACTTGCAACCCTCTTCACCAGAAGCACAGAGATATTCAAAGACGAACCTTTGCTTCAGGGAAAAGCTCGGAGTCATTAAAAAAGAACTGCAGAGGGGTAAATTAGGTGGCTCAATGGGTGGAGAGCCAGACCTAAAGACAAGAGAGCCTGGGTTCACCTCTGACCGTGAACACTTCCTAGCTGTGTGACCCTGGGCAAATCACTCACCCTCCATTGCCTAGCCCTTACTGCTCTTCTGCCTTGGAACCAATACACAGTACTGATTCCAAACAGGAGATAAAGGTTTAAAAAAAAAAAACAAATAAACTACAAGCTTTCTAAAGTCAATGCAGCCCATTCTGTTCTTCCTATTAAACTTTAGACCCAGCTATTATATATATAGAGAGAGAAGCATAAGTATTTGGACTAAATGTGTTATCACATCTGTTTAGAGAACTCCCATGAGGAAGCTCTCTTCATTGATGCACATCAGCACATTCTTGTTTCCAGTAATTTATAATCTTAGAGAATTGTCTGGGATCCTTAGGGGTTAAATGACTTGCCTAGGGTCACATATACAGTATGTTTTTGGGACTCAGTCCAGTTCTTCCTGACCCAAAGTTAGCTCTCTAGCCACTCTGCGATAGCTGCCTCCTCTATGTCTGTCTTTATCTGTGTCTGTCTCTCTCTTCTCCCCACTCCTTCTCTGTCTGTCTCTAATTCTTCTTTCTCTCTCTCCCCCTCTTCCTCTCTCTTTCCTTCTCTGTCTCTCCCTTACTGTTTGTCTTTCTTTCTGTCTGTCTCCTTACACATTTACACACACACACATATAGTTATTCATCCAACTGTATATGATAGTCTGGACAGTTGAGAATTCTTCATCTACTTGGTTTTTTCCTGTGTGATAGTTAAATCAAATTTTTCAGTGATTATATATCTCATTTAGGAAGTTTTGTAATGTTCCAGGTCTTGAAGCAATCAGCATAATGTCAACTGTAAACAAGAACATCAAGAGGACCTCACCATCTATAGGGAATACCCCTTCAATTTAGTCTCTCTGCTGGACCTTCTCCATGACAGTGGAGAATACCTTTGGTAAATATGACTCCCTATTTTATCCTCTGCTCTATGTTATTGATGAGAGAGTCATCTCCATATCCATCAAAATATTTATAGCAGTACTTGTTGTGATAGCAAAGAACTGGAATTAAAGTAGATACTCATCAGTTCTGGAATGGCTAAACAAACTGTGATACATGAATGTAATGGAATACTACTGTGCTATAAGAAATGATGTGTGTGATGAATACACAGAAGCAGGGAAAGATCTACATGAACTGCTGCAAAATGGAGTAAGCAAAGTCAAGAAAATAATATATACAATGATTAAAGCAATGCAAATAGAAAAGAAAGCAAATACAAAACAATCAAAAATGAATGTAAAAAAATTACAAAGGCCAAAAATGGCCCCAAGGAAGAGAGAGGAGAGGAAATCACACTCCTTTACAGAGGCAAGAGAGCCACAGATGTGGTACATTGCATATTTGTTGATACTTTTCCAAAGCATTAATTGGTTTCTCCTCCTCCTCCTCTTCCTTCTTCTCCTCCTCTTCCTTTTCCTTCTCCTCCTTCTCCTTCTCCTTCTTTTCCTTCTCCTCCTTCTTCTCCTTCTCCTTCTTCCTCTTCCTCTTCCTCTTTCTCCTTCTCTTTTCTTTAAAAGATATGGAACACTTTACAAATTTGAGTGTTACCATTGCATGGAAACTGTTCTAATCCTCTCTGTATCATTCCAATTTTTGTATACGTGCTACTGAAATGAGCATCCTCCTTTCTTAAAAAATTTTTTTGTTATAGCAATTGTTATATTGACTCTTTGGAAGGAAGGATGGGGAGAGATATTAGAGAGAATCTTGGTAATGTAAAAAACAAATTATATCAATAAAATATCTTTTTAAGTATAAAGAAGTCCTTGAACAAATTATCTTTGTTATTTAATGCAAAGATATTTTATTTTCCCAATCTTTTTTAATGCAAAGATATTTTATTTTCCCAATCACATGTAATAATAATTTTCAACATATGTTTTCCAAAACTATAAAATTCAAACCATCTCCTTTCCTTTCTTCCTTCCCCCCACTTGGAGATGATAAGCAATTTTTATCTGGGCCATACAAGTATTTGCATGTAAAACACACTTCCATAATGGTCACTGTTGTAAGAGCATGCTCATATAAAACCAAAACCCCTAAATAAAACCATAAATGCACTGATGTTAAAGATAATTTTGCTTTGATCCACATCCATCTGACTCTAATAGTTCTTTCTCTGGATGTAGATAGCATTCCCTCTCATAAGTCCTTCATAATTGTCTCAGATCATTGCATTGCTGATAGTAGCCAAGATTTCACAGTTGATCATTGTACAGTATTGCTATTGCTATGTACAATGTTCTCCAGGTTCTGCTTATTTCACTCTGCATCAGTTCCTGCTGATCTTTCCAGCTTTTTCTGAAATCATATTGCTTATAATTTCTTATAGTACTATAATATTCTATCACTAACATATATCACAATTTGTTCAGAGATTCTCCAATTGATAGACATCCCCTCAATTTTTAATTCTTTGCCACTCTAAAAAGAGCTAGTATAAATATTTTTGTACAAGTCCTCCCCCCCCTTTTTTTAATCATTTATTTGGAATACAGACCCAATAGTGGAATTACAGGATCAAGGGGTACTTGCACAGAATCTCATACAGTTTTTAATGTGTAAATGAGTGACACCTTGTTGGAAAAGAACCTTAAGGCACCGTTTTTCTCTCTGAAATCAAATGCCTTACTATAGTTTACAGACAAGCACTACAGAGCCTTATATTCTCAACATCTTTCAATCAATTGCACAGTTGTAAAGATGGGGGTCTGCTTAGGAATATTGTTCCTAAAGTTTGCCCATTTCCTTCTTGGGTTTTCATCACTGATGCTTGAAATTTTTATAGATTGTTTTCATTTAAAATTTTTTTCACAAGTGGGAAAGCAGACATATGGATGTTTCATTATTAATATTCTCTCTCTTGTCTCCTTTTGGTAATAATAAGGTTCCATTTTTTTCTTTTCTTTTCTTTTCTTTTTTTTTTTTTTTTTTTTTTTTTTTTTTTTTTGCTATTTTCCTGTTGTGGATGGATACCTTGAAAACTGATCCTTCAATGAGCTCCTAATTGTGTTAGCTTTAACATAGACTTCCTCTGTTATATATAACATGGTCCAACTGCTAAATTAAAAAAAAAAACGAATGCACTCTTAGGGTTATGTAAAGAGAGACACTGTTCCAGAACATGGGAGGTGATAATCCCACTCTACTCTGCTCTAGTCAGACCACATAGGAGTTGTTGGTTTAATGCTTCACACCATATTTCATGAAGGACTTTGACAAGCTGGAAAGTCTCAGAAAGAGCTGAAGGGACCTGAATGATTGGCTGAAAAAATGAGGATGCCATTTATTTGTTTTGGAGAAAATAAAACTTAGGAGTGGGAAGGGCAAGGAGGAAACATGATAGCTATTTCTAAATCTGAATGTTTTTGATGGGGAAGAAGCATTCAACCTCTCCTTTTTGGGCAAAACTAGAAACAATGAGGGCAACTAGGTGGCAAAGTAGATAGAGTACTATGTCCTGGAATCAGGAATATTCATCTTTCTGAGATCAAATCTGACCTCAGGCATCTAGCAGTTGTGTGAACCTGGGCAAGTCACTTAATCCCATTTGCCTCAGTTTCCTCATCTGCAAAATGAGCTGGAGAAGGAAATGGCAAACCACTCCAGTATCTTTGCCAAGAAAACTCCAAATGGGGTCCCAGAGAATCAAATACAATTGAAACAATTGAACATCAACAAAGGGGAAATTAAAAAAAAAAAGGAGAACTACAAGGAAACTGATTTCAACCAGATATGAGAAAAAACTTCCTTAACAATTAGAGATGACCAAGTGAAAGGGACTACTTCAGGAAGGAGCAGGTTACCAGTCACTTGAGGTCTTTGAGTGAAGATTGGATGGCTGCTGTGGGAGTCCTATAGAAGGGATCCTTGGTTAGGTATGGATCAGTCTAGACTGGTTCTCAGAGCTCTTTCTATGCTAACAATTAAGTGAATTTTGAAATTACTTCCCTATAGAATAATGCATATGTAACAAGCCATGGGCCTAGGGAGGCTGAGGCTCCTGCTTCTACTGAGGAGATCTTGTTCTGGGGTCATATTGATCAGAATCAGTCTTGAGATAGCCTTGCCTCTAAAGAGACAAATTCGAAGCCCTTTTTGTTGTTGTCCCTGCACCATTATTCCCTCACCCCAGCGTTAAGCTCTGGATACAATCACTTTAGGTTTAGGTCTCCCCAAAAGGGATCCAATGTGCAAAATAAATCATGTATAGGTCAACTGTTTCTTTCCTCCATCACAAATAAGGTTCATAAATGTACAAGGACCCTACTTTCACCTCAACTCTGTATTCTCCAAACAAATCACTTAATGTCCTTATTTTCTGGTAAGCTAAAGCACTGCTCTGACTTGTTCTCCTAGTGATGATTACCTTCTTCTCCTTCCTTTAGAAGTTACCTTCTGAACTGTGGGAGGAGAAACACAGAGGAAAAACAACTGCTTGAACACATGGGCTGATGGGGATATTATTGGGGATGTAGACACTAAATGATAACTCTAGTCCAACTATCAATAATGTGGAATTAGGTCTTGATCAATGATACGTGTAAAACCCAGTGGAATTGCGTGTCAGCTTAAGCGGGGCTAAAGGGGCTTGGGGAGAGGGAAAGAACATGAAACATGTAACTATGGGAAAATAGTCAAAATAAAAATGAATAAATAAAGGAAATGTCATCCAAAAAAAAAAAAAGTTACCTTCTGCTGAGCAGCCAGCCCCTGGACCCAGGAGCATCTGACCTTTCATATTCACAAGGTGGCTGGCTTCCAAGGTGAGCAACATCAGTCTTGGGACTGATCACCCCTGCTCAGGGAAAGCAACACAAAACAGGAGAAACATGCTGAGATTTGAAGTCTAGTCACAGGCTTGCCATGGACAAAATGAATAAATGTGAAAAGACATTTATTAAGCATTTCCTAGGTGCTAAGCCTTGCTCTAAGTGATTAAGATACAAGGAGAAAAAAGCAAGACAGTCTTTGTTCTCGAGGAGCTCTCACCTGGAGTGGATAATGCATGAAAACATCAGCTGAAAGGTGAATGCAGTGCCTGAGGGAGCCGCAGCAGGGTAGATGGCACGGCTGCTTAGGGGTTCAGATGATGGTACATGTGTCTGTTAGGGGCAGGAGGGATCTGATGTACGAGAGCACAGTCAGGCCCAGAGGACCTTAGGACACAGTTGGAAAGCAAATGCCAAGGTCTGGTGGCCCTTCATCATACTAAAAGAATTAGAATTATTGATTCCCATCACATCCAAGCAACATAAGCAGTCTTGTCCCTCCTTTCAACTGGTAGCCCTGATGGGGTCTGGACAGTGGGAGTTGGGAGAGGGACAAAGGAAAAGCAAATAGGTTGGATTGATGCCCTTGGCAGCAGATCCAGCCCACTCCCTGGTTTCATTGGATGGGATCATGTGTTCCTGGCCACCAGAGCTGGAAGTGAGGAGAGAGAGGGAGAAGTTCCCTCCTGGCTCCCCTGTAGCAAGTCCAGAGGAAATCTGTCAGAAAAGAACAAGAGCAGAAGTTGTCCTTCCTTTTAAAGTCTACTGAGTGGGTTTCTCTTGCTGCTCAGTGACCAACCTTTGACATAAACTTCCCTTATGGGGAAATGGAGGTGAGCAGTGTGGAAAAAGTACCAACCAGAGACCTCTGGATGCACAAGAGGTAAAGAACTTGTCTCTATTGAAAGTGAGCAGGACATACACAGGGCACTAAGCATGCTCCATGGGGTAGCCCCTGCCACTTTATCCTCAAGTATTCTATGTCAACATGGAATCTAGAGACCCCAAACTTGTGGTCTGGTGAGATCTGATATACTCCAAGGTTTAGGGCTAGCTTTTAAGTTGGAGACCCCAAAGCTTGTCCTTGTTCCCTGTTCCCGTGAGAATCCACCCTGAAGGGAATCTCAGGCTAGCAGTTTCAGACTGAATAATGGACCCTAAGGTAAAGGCTAAGTGACTCCTTTTGCCGTAGAAGCTTCTCCCATTTTACCACATCCCCCTTTCTGGGAATGAACTTGAGACCTTCGGCTTATGAGACTGATATACTGCCTACTGCACTAAAGAGTCACTTGGCTTTTACCGCAGGGTCCATTATTCAGTCTGAAACTGCTGGCCTGAGATTCCCTTCAGGGTGGATTCTCATAGGAACAAGGAACAAGGACAAGCTTTGAAGTCTCCAACTTACAAGCTAGTCCTAAACCTTGGGGTTTATCAGATCCCACCAAGCCACAAGTTTGGGGGGTCTCTAGATTCCATGTCAACATCAAAATGGTAGTGGCTCCACACCACTACATTTTAAAGTTACCATTTATTTTTATTTTTATATATAACATAATATAATATATAACAACAGTATGATGTATATGACTTATTGTCAATATGTAATAAATTATAATAAATATGCTTTTCTAAGAGAAACAAATTCTTCCATTAGCTCTATTTGAAAACTGATGTCTCATCTTTTTTGTTTGTTTGTTTTTTAACCTTCCCTCTCATCCTCCCTTTTCTCCTAAGAAAATAGGTAATATGCTATTGGTCACTGATGGCGAACCTTTTAGAGACCAAGTGCCCAAACTGCAACCCTCAGGCTGCATGTGAGCCCACTCAAAGGGAGGGAGGAAGGACTCCCATTGGGCTTGCTGGGCAGAGGGTGGGGTGATATGAGAAATGTCCTCGGGCATAGTGGAGAGAGGGAAGGGAGCAGCCCCTTTTGGCATATGTGCCATAGGTTTGTCATCACAGACATAGGTTGTACATATATTATCATTTAATGCATATTTCCCTGTTCTTCGTGTTGTGAAGCAAGACACATATTATTTACACTAGATTACATTTTTAAATAACTACTTTTTACTCTATAGCAGATTGCTTGCCATCTCAGGGAAGGAAGAGAGGAAGAAGGGTAAGAATATGACTCAAATAACAACAAAAAAGATAAAAAAAATTGTTTTTTCATGTAATTGAGGGAAATCAATAAATTAAATTAAATAAATAACTTCCAGAGGCAGCTGGGTGGCTCAGTGGATTGAAAGCCAGGTCTAGAGACAAGAGATTCTGTGTTCACATCTAGCCTCAGACACTTACCATCTGTGTGACCCTGGGCAAGTCACTTAACTCCCATTGCCTAGCCCTTACTACTCTTCTGCCTCAGAACCAATATACAATATTGATTCCAAGATGGAAGGTAAGGGTTTAAAAACAAAACAAAACCGAACTTCTAAGCAGTACAGTAAGATTAACAGGACCAGTCATTAAACAAACATTTATTAAGTATCTACTAAGGGTCAAGCACTGAGCTAGCACCAGTGATATAAAGACAAAAAATAAAAGTGTTCCCTATGCTCAAGTGGAAAATGATCCAAACACAGAAAAGTCAACAGAAAATAGACACATGATCATTTTTGGAGGGAGGTGGGCACCGGTAGCTAGGGAGAGCAGCTGGGGGTGCCAGGATCTCTTGTTGAGCTCGTGAGAGCCAGGGATTTGAAAGAAGCAGAGGTGAGGAATGGATATATTCCAGGCAGGGAAGATAAGCACGAAAGGCACGAAGACAGGAGATGGAATGTCATGTACAGGGGCAGAAAACAGGTCAGTTTGGCTGGAAAATACCATGTGCAAAGGGGAATAATATTCAGCCAGCCTAGCGAGAAAGACTGGAGCCAAACTGGGAGGGCTCTGAAGGCTGAACAGAAGAGTTTGTGCCTGAGCCAGGAGACAATCCAGAACCAATGGACCTTCTGAACAGGTTCTGCTGCCAGGTTAGAACTAGCAATATGGCAGCTGGGTAGGATGAACTGGAAAAAGGAGGCCAGAGGCAGAGACCAGTAAGGAGGTGATGAGGGAGAGCTTGAATGAGGGTGGTTGGGTATGAGTAGAGGGAAGAGGGATAGAGGCAGGAATATTTTGAATATAGAATCAGGATAAGATTGCTGATTAGGTATTATGAGTGAGGGAAAGAGAGAAGTTGAAGATGACTCTTGAGGCTGCAAATCTGAGTTTCTGGAAGAAGAGAAATGGGGAGGTTATATAGAAGGTAGGATAGGGTAGGTATGAGGGGAGAGGGGAGAGATGAATTCTCTTTGGGACATGTTAAATTTAAGATGCATTAGGTGGCACAGTGGATAGAGAGCTGGTCCTGGGTTCAAATCTGACCTCAGATATTTCCTTGCTGTGTCATTTAACCCCCATTGCCTAGCCTTTACTGCTCTTCTGCCTTAGAAGTGATACATAGTATTGATTCTAAGGCAGAAGGAAAGGGTTTAAAATTTTTAAATTAAAAAAGACACTGGGACAGGGGGAGCTAAATAGCCTAGTAAATAGAGACCCAGGCCTGGAAACAGGAGGTCCTGGGTTCAAATATGGCCTCAGATATTTCCTAGCTGTGTGTAACCTTGGACAAGTCACTTAACTCCCATTGCCTAGCATTTACCTTCCTTCTGTCTTAGAACTAATATATAATATTGATTCCAAGACAGAAAATAAGGGTTTAAAAACTTAGAGTTAAAAAAAATTGCTAGGACTGGAGGGGGGGAGGGGAGCCAAGTGGCTTGGTGAATAGAGAGCGAGGCCTGGAGACAGGAGGTCTTGGGTTCAAATATGAGCACAGACACTTTCTATCTGTGTGACCCTGGGCAAGTCACTTAACTCCTATTGCCCAGCCCTAAGCGTTCTTCTACCTTTGAACCAATACTTTATATTGCTTCTAAGAGAGAAGGTAAGAGTTAAAAAAAAATGCTTAGGGGGCCATGAGTGCCAAGGAGTGCATAGGACTGAGAGATGATAAATGTGTTTGTACAAATGTGTTTCTGAAGATCCGTGTGTGGTTTTGAGTGTCTCTGACTGCTTAGATGTGCGGGTCTCGCCAGTGCTGCCTAGCTTGGGAGAGCAGGCAAGGACGTCTGGGCTATAAAGGGACCACGAGACATGCGGTCAGAAGCTCTTTGGGTGGCAGGGGAGGGAGGTCACCTCAGAGCCCTCCTCAGAGAAGCACACAGCCCTCCCTGCCTGATGTGTGAGATTTCCCTCTCCAGAACCCCCAGAGTGGGCTGGGGACAGCAGGTCTGGAGCCAGGCTGGGGCCGGGATGCTCATCCGGGCAACTGAGATCCAGAACCTGGAGGAGGGCGGCTTGGTCCCCATCTAACCCCAAGGAGGCAGGAAACCAGACCGTAGCGGTAGGGTGGGGGCGTCCCTGGGGGAGGTCAGAGAAGGACAATCATGTTTTTTTCTTCTCAGCAAAAGACTTTGGTGCCATTCTATGGGCAGGGCATCCCTGCAGGACGCTGCTTGGGCCGGGTGTGATGCTTGGGTTCAAGCTGAGCTCTCTAGGCTGAGACTTTCCCCCCCTCCTTCCCTCCCTGCCTCCCTCCTGCCAGCTCTCAGCCCCAGCTCCATTTCTGGCAAAGACAAGGAGCTGAGAGGCTTCCTTCACCCCACCAGCTCTTCTTCATCCAGGGCTCGACACGAGGGAGACGGGGGAGATGGGTGACCCTCTCCTCTCTGTTCCAGTCACAGTGATATAGTCAAAGCCAGATGCACAGTAGGGGAAGGGGAAGGTGAGGAGGAAGTGATCCAAGAGCAGCCATGGGGTTGGGAAAGGCCATCAAGGCCATAGATTTAAAGCTGAAAGGGACCTCATAAGGTCCCTCTTTTGCAGATGATGAACCAGAGGCCCAAAGAGGTTAAGGGACTTGCCCAAGGTCTCACAGATAGCAAGAGCCTGAGTCAAGATTCAAACACAGACACTTTGATTCCAAACCTAAAAATGCTTTTCACTGAACGACACTGCTTCCAAGAAGCCTTCGTCTGAGGCTCGGGTTAGGATGTATTGGAGTCAGCTTGTATCAGCTTGAGAGAGTCAACTGCTAAAATGTTCTTTGTGAGCATTTATATCTCAGAAACCTGCAAAAGCCACAAATCAGGACTTTTTTTTCCTTCTACATTTTCTTTTGTTTTCAATTTTTCCACGATTCCATGATTCTTGTTGTCTTCCTCCCCTCTTCCCTCCCCGTCCCTGAGGCAACAAGCAATCCTACTGGGTCATACATGTATTATCTATCACTCAGAACCAATTCCCATATTATTCATTTTGTAATAAAGTAATCTTTTAAAACCAAAATCCCAAATTGTATACCCATATAAATAAGCGATAAAGCATATAGGACTTTTTGATTGTCTGGCCTTATGAAAGAGATGGAGAAAATGCTAATGCAGATTAAATTTCAAAGTATGTCATGGGTACATTTTTTTTTAAATCCCTTACTTTCTATCTTAGATCAATACTATGCATTGGTTCTAAGACAGAAGAGTAGTAAGGATTAGGCAATAGGGTTAAATGACTTGCCCAGGGTCACACAACTAGGAAATATGAACCTAGCCAGATATGAACCTAGGACCTCCCATTTCCAGGCCTGGCTCTCAATCCACTGACCGCCTAGCTTACTTCCAATTTTTTTTTTCTAAAGCTGGTTGTTAAACATCTACCGGAATACTTTTGGATTTAGAGCACCTGGGATGGAATCTTGGCTCTACCACAAACTAGCCAAGTGCCATTGTGCAAATCACTTTTCCTCTCCATGCCTTTGGTTTCCTTCATTTTGAAATAGATAACAACTATGCCATCTTCTTTTCAGGGTGTTGTGAGGAACTAATGAACCCTGAACTTGGAATCCAAAGACCTGGGTTAAATCCCACTTTCCTTAATAAAATTGAAAGTAAGAGAACCATTAAACTAATAAATAAGACTATGAGTTGATTTTATGAAAAAAACACAAATAAAATAAACAGAGCATTGGTTAATTTGATTTAAAAAGGGAAATAAGAAAATCAAATAATCAATATCTAAAATGAAAAGGGTGAACTCACCACCAATAAGAAGAAATTAAAGCAATCATTAGAAGTTACTTTGCCCAATTATAAGCTAATAAATCTGACAATCTAAGTGAAAAGGATGAACATTTACAAAAATACAAAAGAGGAAATAGAATCCTTAAATAACCCCTTCTCAGAAAAAGAGATCGAACAAACCATCAATGAACTCCCCAAGAAAAAATCCCCAGGGCTAGATGGATTCACAAGAGAACTCTCTCAAACATTTAAAGAACATTCAATCTCAATACTACATAAACTATTTGGAGAAATAGGCAGAAAAGGAATCTTATGAAGTTCTTTTTATGAAACTAATATGGATCTGTTATGTAAGCCAAGAAAAGAAAGAAAAGTAGAGGCTAATTTCATCAATGAATATAGATACAAAAATTTTTAATAAGATACTAGCAAGGAAACTACAAAAATATATCATAAGGATCATTTGCTATGACCAGGGGGGATTTATAATAGGTATATGCAAGGCTGGTTTAATATTAGGAAAACTGTCAGCTTAATTAAGCATATCAATAACCAAACTAACAGAAATCATATGATTTTATCTCAATAGATGCAGAAAAAGTCTTTGACAAAATACAATACCCATTCCTATTAAAAACACTAGAAAGCTTAGGAATAAATGGTTTACTCCTTAAAATGATAAGTAATATACACCTAAAACCTTCAGCAAGTATCATCTGCAATATGGACAAGTTAGAAGCCTTCCTAATAAGATCAGGAGTGAAGCAAGGATGCCCGTTATCACCACCGTTATTTAATATTGTAGTAGAAATGCTAGCTTTAGCAATTAAAGAAGAAAAAGAAATTGAAGGAATTAAAGTAGGCAATGAGGAAACTAAACTACTGTTCTTTGCAGATATGTGATGGTATACTTTGAGAATCCTAGAGAACCAACAAAAAACCAATTGAAATATTAATAACTTTAGCAAAGTTGCAGGATACAAAATAAATCCACATAAATCGTCAGCATTTCTCCAACAAAGTCTAGCAGCAGGAGTTAGAAGGAGAAATTCCATTTAAAATCACTCTAGACAATATGAAATACCTGGGAATCTACTTACCAAGACAAACACAGGAATTATATGAACACAATTACAAAGCACTTTTCACACAAATAAAGTCAGATGGCTGAGGACACCAGCGTTTAGGGGGCAAGCAACATCTCTCTTGCGATCTTGGTACAACTCCACTTGGGACGATTCCCTCTATTCTCCTCTCTGGTCCCCTGCCACCATCTCCAAGGTCCTATAATCATATACTCCTCTCTTGGGGCCCACCATCACAGTGGTTCCTACCTGCTGAGGCTGCTCATACCCCCTTCTACCTCTTCTCAGGTGTTGGGATAATTAGCCATGTAAAATGTGTATGTGTGTGGGAGAAAGTCAAACTTCTTATGTGACTACACTCAGTTAGAGTGGGTGGTCTTCTGTGGCCAGACCACTTTATACCACTTCCAGGCTTGGGAATCCATGCTACGTCTTTCCCAGGTCTCAAGAGAGATCGTTTTACATGCCAGATGAAATAAGATTTCAGATATTCATATACCCAGTATGGGCCCTGTTTTTCAATTCAAATGATTTAGCCTAGAATTCTTAGTTATTGGTCTGTTATAAGGTAATTTCTATCCAGCCCAGAAATAAATGCAAAACTCTATGGAGGACAAATTTATTTATTTTTCATTTATTCATTCATTTATTTGTTTGTTTGTTATCATTAAAGAAAATTTTAATGGAAATAAGGTGTAAGAAGCTATTGTTGAAGCAGGGAGGGTAAAGAATTGTGGGGAAAAGGAGGCTAAAGGATGGTCAGCATGGGCTCCGGAGCTACTGAGAATGACCTTAGAAGAGTTTGCACTAGGGCCTGTGTTCTGTGTGGTCTTTCTTTCTGGAGCAACTGAGCCTCTGCCTCTTATGTCTCTGCAAATGACTCCAGCAGGGAGCTGAGAGCAGGTACAGGGCAGTCTCGGAAGGGCAGTAAATGGCTCTGTGGGTAGACAATAGTCAAACCAGGGGAGAGCTCAGTGCACAAGCTGAGAGGAGTAAAAAGAGATCAGTTAGCCTAGAGAGTAGAAGTTTTACTTTGGAGAAGATCTGATTGACAAAAAGGCAGCAGGGATCTAGCCAACTCAGTCCAGGAGGAGAGAAGAAAGAAGAGAGGCCAGGCCAGAAGTTGGGCCCACATAAATCTCCTGAGTTGTGTCAGAAGCAAATTTCTCTCTCTAGTATGTTGCCTTTTTTTTTTAACATCATCTCTCAGTGACCTGGAGGTCAAAGACCACTAAGTAAATTCAGGTATAGATAAGCTCTCAGAGAAAGGAAGTTAGAGAACCAAGGAATCAAGGAGAGGGGAAACTGATTCCATAGGCTCTGCCCCTCTGGGTGGCCCAGAAAAATTAAGAAACTATGATTGGTTCCTGAGATGTGATGTGTGAGAGTTAGTGGGTGGAGAGAAGGGTTTATAAGGTCAGACCAGGAGCCTGTTGAGGTCTTCTAGTTGGAATGAGGAGAGCCCAAGGAACTCTTGTCAGAGTTAGCCACAGGCCCATCATGGCAGCCAATAGATTAGAAAGCTAAGTATCTCTCTACCTCTTTCCTACCTTTCCCTCTCTTAATACTCCTATTACTTTGATTTAATAAAATTATTAAGCTACTATCAGCCTCACAATTTAATGATTACAGTTGGACCTCTTGGGTCTCTGCTCTGATCCATGACCGCCGGTGCCATCCTGCCCTTGCTTCATCCCCATAGGACAGGACAGCTGTTGTGGGCCCCAAAGGAGCTGCCTTCTCTGGGAGCTATCAGGGTCCCAAGACTGCAGCCTCAGAAAGCAGCTTGGGTCCTGCATGGTATCAGTGAACTCCAGAAACAAAGGACTGAATCCATTTCAGGGTTTTCATGCAAAGAGAACCTAAAGCCAAATCCCAACCAGGATTTTCTCAAGGGCCACATCTGGTATGGGCAAGAGTTGGGGGGAGGGGGGACAGGAGAGGAGGGTTTGGGGATGGATGGGATATTTTACATATTATTTGCATAATGTTTGCATCTGGTTTGCATGTGTCCACTTGGAGTGTCCCATCTGTTCTCGTGCACTTTTCAAGTTGCTTCTAAACAATCCAAGGCTGATGAAAGTCAATCCGTTTGAGATCTAAAGCTCCTCCACTCAGAGGATTCCACAGTGGCCTCCTTCCAGTCCAGTCTGCCGGTGGCCCCCAGCCAAGGGAGGAACAATTCTCCCAGATAACAAGGTGGCTCCTAGAGACTAGGTTGACCTAAGCAAGTGGGGGTCCAGGTAAGAAGGAGATATAGGTAAGCCACAGAGAATAAACATAAGTACAAACAAAACCTACTTAAAAAAAAAAACTTTACAAAATGGTTGTGTATTTGAGAGCAGCTTTGCTGGCTGGAGTAGGAATAATCAAGATGTAAATGAGCTTTTTACAATGCTAATGTTCCTGCAGAATGGACAGGGAGACCAGGAAGCCAGCCCCTGGTATGTGTTACTTCCTATGGGGAGGAGGGGAGGAATGATTGGAAGCTAGAAAGATCCAGATGTGTAGTGCTTGGAGGAGAAAGTTAAGCATAAAAAGAGACACTGAGGGGCTCTTTAGAGAAACTCAGAGTCAACAAAGGGAGTAAGCTTTTATAGAGCTCCTACTAAGTGCCAGGCATTTTAAAAATGTTACCTAATCTGGTCCTCACCACAACCCTACAAGGTAGCTGCTGTCGATAGCCCCAATTCATAGTCGAGGAAACTGAGGCAGCCTGGATAAGTTACTTGGGTCACACAATTAGTAAGGATCTAAGACAGGCTTTAAACTCAAATCTTCTTAACTCCAGGGTTAGCACTCTATCCAATGCTCCACCTAAGAGATACAGAACCCCATTTACAAAAATTGTAGGACCACATTGAAGGATGAACAGAATGAAGGATGAAGAGGAATGGCATTAGATATACTACCAAAAAAAACCCAAACCAACCAACAACAGCTGTAGAAGATTTAGTAAAGGGTGAATGGGCTGTAAGAATTAATAGAACCTCCACTTGGAGAGACACTGATGGGGTGGAAAGATCCATGACTGAAGCCAGAAGACCTGAGTTCAAATCCAGCCTCTGATACTCCTTGGGCTTCAGTTTCCCTTTGGTAAACCAAGTAGGGGTTGGAAGAGATGGCTTTTGAGGTCCCTTCCAACTCTAGAATTCTCATCCAGAAAAACACTGGACTAGGATATAGGTGGTGACAGAGAACTTGAGGCTGGACCTGAGGCTCATCAAGGAATGAGTGACAGAAGTGAGCTAGCTGATGGGAGGCATGATACCTAGTGCAGCAGCCTGTAGGAATCTGGAGCTGACTGACATTCCCTATAGGTGGTCAGTCTCCTCTCTGACTTTACCTGAAAGTCACCTGGCTCAGACACACTAAACAGAGGGCACCAGGAGGGAAGGAGAGAACCAAAAAGGCCATCTGGGGTCTTCCATGAGCTGCTCCCTGAACATATACACAAAGCTCCTAACACAACCTATGGGTTAAAGGCTCCAGAATATTAGAGGGCTTGGGGCCAGATGTTAAAGCAGGGTGGGGGGCCCCAGAACTTCCCTTCTCTTTCCATCCCAGCCCCACCCCATCTCCAGGCTGGTGCCAGATGCTGGGAGCCTTAGAGGCAACTTAGGACCCAAGAGATTTAGTGGGGGGGGGGGGATCCTCTGAGATCTGGACTAGGACCAGAGAATGTGGCTCAGGCCATGGGGCAGGTTATGATAGTTTCCGACCTTTGGGTGGTGGAATCCTGAGAGGGCTTCAGAATTATTCCAAGAGATCTATTCCATCTAATGATTCCCTCTAATAAATAAACAAACATGACTTCTCTAGATTCACCCACCTCACCCAGATAAATCATCCCAGAATGATATATTCTCAGAGTTGGAAGAGACTTTGGAAATACTTCATCCAAACCTGTGAGTCTGAATAACCTCTCTGGAACTCAGTTTGGTCCTCATTAAATGGAAGGGGTTGATCTAAATTCCTTTCCAGTTCTAATCTATGGTACCATGATCCTTTCATCTCCCTCAAGAATCTCCTTGATTACAGGAGGCTGTCCAACTTCTGCTTGAATGCTTCTAATGCCAGGAGGCAACTTGCCCCATCATTGGTCAGCTCTCATTATCAAAGTTCTTCCCTATAGTGAGTCTTTTGATTGCATTTGCCAGGTCCTAGAACCCACATGATTAGCCTCAGCCCCCAGACCTCCCTGACGAATGTGGCTGAGAGCAAAATCTGAGTAGTCCCCTGACTCCTGAGGGCCAATCCAATTGTCAGATTCTGTGACACCAATGGGAGCCTCTTGGGCCCAGGGCTGTCAAGAGAGGCCATAAATATGCGACACCTAGATCCTCATCTCCATACCTGGGCCTTCCTAGCATCAGCCTCCTCTGAAGACCACCTCCAGGCAGAGTACTGTGGACTAGAAAGGTGTAAATAAGCCTAGGACTTTGGAGGGACAAAAAGAGAGTCAGGAAGTGGAGGCAAGGGTTGAAAAAATAGGGGGAAGCCAGAGGTGAACAGTTAGACAGACTCGCAGGGCTGGCAGAAGATCAGGAATATCTGCATAATAATAATTCGAATAGCATTTTAAGATTTTAAAAGTACTGTCTTTGATCAAAATATACTATATTTCACTTTCTTTTCATTTTTTTGTTCAAATTCTCTTCCACAAAATTTCTGATCAGGAAAAATTTTTACATTAAAAATAATATTATTAATAATAAAGATAAAAGTATTATCCTTACAATAATCTCGTGAGGCAAGAACAACTAGGTCCCAAATGATGTGAATAATGAATCCTATGGAGTGGTTGTATTATTCCAACTTGAACTATCCTACATATAATTATGTTCTTGTGTCACTATTATCCCTGTTCCACAATTTACAGGAACTAGGTTTTTTTTTTTTGTTCTACTTTTGTTCTAGTTTTAAGGGTCACTCAGCTACAATAATACAGGAATCCAGCTCTTTCTACCACTCCACAGTACCTCTTGTAGCAAGACTAAAGATTGTAAAGCAAGACACCAACATGAATGGGAAGGTAGGTCTGAAACCAGATGAGCCTATAAGGAAGACAGATAGGTGGGAAGTGAAATGACCAAAGGTCATCAAGTCCAATGCCCTCATTTTATGGATGAGGAAGGAAAGGCCCAGGTTAAGTAGACTAAGAGAGTAAGAGGTTAAGGGACTTGCATAGAGATGCACAGCAGTAAACATCAAACATAGGATTATTACCCATATTCTCTGACTCTAGAATCAAAGTTCTTTTCACTTCACCAAAATATCTCTCAGTACAGATCAAAATGAGATAGTGATTGTAAAGTGCTTGACACATAGTGTTAGTTTTTATTATTTTTGTTGTTTTTATTATTTATTACTAACAGTTTCCTAGTTCCCTCTATGGGCTTCACTTTTCTCTTCAGAGGCACAAAATAACAACAGGGCTGGATAAAAATGAAGGGGTTGAACTAGGGTTGCCTCTAGCTCTAGAATCAATCATTATCTTTTAGCGCTAATCTCCTCATCTCTCAAATGGGGATAGCAATACCTGAACTATTTGCTGTGAGGAAAGTGTTTTGAAAACTTAGAAATACTAGAGAAATGGTGATTATTATTAATAATAATAATAACGCTAGAAAATGCTTTGTTATGTAGGACGGCTCTTTGAGAGGGTAGGGGGAGGGATAATAGGGAAATTTCACCTGTGTAAAGACAAAAGATATCAAAAGAATTTATTTATTATTATTTTTTAAGAAAATCCTTACCTTCCACCTTAGAATCAATACTATGTATTGTTTCCAAGGCAGAAGAATGGTAAGATCTAGGCAATGAATGAGGTTTAAGTGACTTGCCCAGGGTTACACAGCTGGGAAGTGTCTAAGACCAGATTTGAACCTAGGACCTCCCATCTCTAGACCTGGCTCTCCTCTCAATCCATGGGGCTACCCAGTTACTCCATAGAATTTATTATTTTTTTAAAAGAAAGAAAATAGGTCTGAACGAGACTAGCTGTAAGGCCAACTCAATGGTGTGCCCCAAAGTCACTGGCCCAAAGTCACTAGATTCCCCCATATTAGGAGAGTAATCCTATAGAATGAAGTAGGAGAGAGTGGTTCAACTACAAAGGCCTGAACAATTCATGAATGAAGGAGCTGAACCTCTCATTATAAGGGGGAAAGAAGCAGAACATCTCATGGTTAGAACATAGAGGCAGTTGGTATAGTGAGGGAAAAGCCCAGACTGAGAGACAAGGGACCTAGTACCAGTCCTGGCATTATCACTGAGTGATAGTTGCATGGCTTTGGACAAAGCCCTTCCCCTCCTCATTCTGGGCCTCAGTTTCCCCATATGTAAAATGGGGAGGGGGATGTATTAGAGCATCTCTTAAATCCCTTCCAGCTCTAGAAGTCTGAGTCTAGGAGAGGCCAAGTGCAGGAAAGTCATTTAGATAGAGTTCCTGGGTTGTGGTTTTGGTGATCATGGGAAAAGCAGTTTTGACCAAGAGAGTCCAGAAGAAAGGATTCTGTTTTCACAGGGATCCCTGAGCTTTGGTTCTAAATTGAGGAAGTAAAAGTCTGTGCAAACTAACAAGAAAGGACAGTGGCCTAAAAGATCCAGCTGAAAGACTTGGGGAAACTGGGGATGAACCAGGGGCAAACCTAGAAAGGACCTATCTGTATGTTAAGTTTAGTTAAATTGAACTGAGCAATGGGAAAGTAATCGTGAGAGAGATTCCAGGTGAGTGGTAGCAGAGTTCTAGCAAGCCAGCAGAGAATTCAGTTCTCTTGTGGCTAATGGGGGGAAATGATGGGGATGGGCGAGGGTTGGTCTTCATCATACTCACACGTTGACTGATCTAGGTTACTTCAAAACTATTCTTTAGTTGTTCCTTGGACACAATTCTTATTTCCCCATTCAGACGAGGAGCTTCTTCCTTCTCTCCTTCCCTCCTTCTTTCCCCCCTACTCTCCTCCAGCTAGGTGGCACAATGGATAGAGAGCTGGACTTGGAGCCAGGAAGACCTGCTTTGGGTTCAAATTTGACCTCAGACACTACTAGCTATGTGACCTTAGGCAAGTCACTTAATCTCAGTTTCCTCAACTGTAATATGGAGAGCAGCACCTACCTCAACAGGGTTGTTTTTGAGGGTCAAATGAGATCATTATAAAGTGCCTGGGTCATAGCAGATACTTTATAAATGCTAATTCCCTTTCTGTCTCCTCATTTTTGCCCACTATTTGTCCATCTACTCCTTTCCCTACCTATCTTCTTCGTCCTCCTCCTCCCTCTTCCTTCCATTATGTCCTTCTTCTTTTCCTCCTTTGTTCTCCTATGTTTCTTTCCCCCTTCCTCCTACTTCCCTCTCCCTCATCATCTCCTCTTCCACCTTCTCTTCATCTCACCGAATTCTTCCTCTTCTTTGATCATCATCAACATCTCCTCCTCTTCCCAGCACTCACCATCCCTAGTCCTCTCCCCAGAACAATGAAGCTGAGCCCAGAGGGAGCAAACAGCAGCAGTGGGTGGCTCTCTGATGGCTGGTTGATTGACAAGATAGTCACTCCCCAGAATTGCCGAGTAAATGACCCTGGCTACAGTCAGAGGGGAGAGGGAGGGATTTCTGAACACAACATGGAGCAGCCATGACATGACGTGGCCCTGCAGCTGGAAACACCTCTGGCCAGTCCGTGAAAAACCTCCACCCTATACTCCAGTTAGGGAATTGTCTGGGACAGATGTGAAACACCTGGAGTTCCTGGAATCCCAGGCACAGATCCCAACTGGGCAGCCCCAGCTGCAGCTCCTCTTCCAGGCAGGGGTGGAAAGGCTTGAGGTGGGGAAGGAAGGGGTTGTTCTTTAGAAAAGGAAGGCAAGCCAGTTCCTATCTTCGAGAGACGATCAGAGTAAAGAAAAGAAGTGAAGGGCTCCCCCACGTCAGCTTTGCTATGAAACAAGGAGAGGAAATGTTAAGGGCTTTAAAAATGTCATTGCTCCCTCTCTCCCCTCCCAAATCTGGAGGTAAATGCAGCTTAATATACCCCATCCCTGCAGCTGGTCACTTATTCAAGGAGCAGAGACCACCCAAGGAGATCAACTCTATGACCTAGCCAAGGCTACAGTTTGATGAATTTGAGGGCATGTTCAGAGGACTAGACAGGGTTGGCTGAAAAGAGACTTGCCTAGCTCAGGACTCAGTCTTGACTTTGGGGGCCTTGGAGGGCCAGCCTGGATTGCCTATCTCCCAGGCTCCCCGATGGTGGAAGCAGCTGACAAGGAAATTCCAGGCCAGCCAGGTCCAACTGAACTGAGGGCATTCAGACAAAGCAGTCACAAGCAGGAAGAAAGGTGGATGCTAGTTCCTCTGGATGTGCTCCTGACAATTGTTGGATCCCTTCTGCCCTTCCTAAAGCCATAGGCTCCTCAGACCTCCTCCTGCTGTTTGGCCAGAAGTGGCCTGTCCCTCTTCTCTCCAGCTTCAATCCACTGTTACTACTTCTCTAGAGCCAAAGGAAAAAGTTCGATCCTCCATCCCCATGATGGCCCTAGAAATACACCTGAAAGCAGTAAACATCTTCCCCAATTTTCTCTTCCACTTTAATCCTTCCCAATTCTTTCAATCAATCCTTCTATGGCATAATTTTCAGGACCCTCCATGCTCTCTCTGGTTGACCTTCTCTGGACCAATTCCAGCTTGATTATAACAACACCAAAATATGGCCTGCTCTTATTAAATACACCCTTCCTAGGTGCTGTGGCAGAAGCAGGTAATACCATCTCTTGAAAGCCAATTGTTCCATTTTCAGCGTGAGCATTTATGTTCTGGGATTGATTGATTTGTGGATTGTCCCTAGTCTTAAGAATGTGATGGAGAAAATGTTAACAAAGTGGATTAAACTTAAAAATGTTTCCTGTGTATGTTTTGGGAGAGCCAGTTGTTAAATACTTACTAGTTGTGATTGTCCCCTTCATTATATATTAAGGAGAGAGGGAGAGAGAGAGAGGGAGGAGAGAGGGGGGGGGAGAGAGAGAGAGAGGAGGAGGAGGAAATAGAGTGGGGTTATTGTCTCCCTGTTTTTTTTTTTTGGTTTTTGTTCAAACCTGTGGAATCATCAGAGTGAAGAACTCTTGGCGTGGTAAATCTCTGCTGATGCAAAATGGCAATTGGTCTGCAACTTATGTTCTTAGAGTCGCTAGTATGTGTCAAATGCAAGATATGATTGTCTACCATGTCATGATGATTTCAGACATTTTTCCTTTATTAATGCCACCTGAGATGTTGGCTTTTTTGGTTGCTCAGTTCATCTAATAATTTGCATTGACATTTTGGTTCAATATAAGGAAGAACTAGATAGACAGACATATAGATAGATAGATAGATAGATAGATAGATAGATAGATAGATAGATAGATAGAGACTGACAGTTATACAGACAAAGAGAGATGTAAGTAGAGAGGGGAAGAGAGAGAGAGAGAGAGAGAGAGAGAGAGAGAGAGAGAGAGAGAGAGAGAGAGAAAGAGAAATTTCTATTTATCAGAGCTGTTCAATAATGGAACACTATATGGTAAATAGTAATTGCTACAAATGTTTGTCAGAGACTAGATGACCACCTATCTGGGAGAGGGTCAAAGGAATTGCCCATGGGGTGAAGAGTTGGACTAGATGACCTCTAAGGTCTCGGATGCTTTCTGGATACACATGTGTGATGGGGTTTGATAATAATTTATACTTATATAGCTTCTGTGTATTTAAATGTGAGTGTGTCTGTGACTACTGGGGTGAGAACCTGGTTGGGAAATGATGGAATCTTTTTCACTCTTTTGTCTCTGGTTTCCAAAAATGCACTTGAAACATTTTTGCCCCTTCCTGTCACCTGGATTCTGACCCCTATGACATTTTTGAACCCCTCTCCCTCATAGGACCCCCACCCCGTGTCCAGGAGTCACTTCTCTATTCCTTTCACCCTCTTTCTCTCCTTATTTTCTGCTCCCACTAGGCAAGGTATGTGCTGGCAAATGTTTAACAACCAGCTCCCTGGAAAACAATGCATGCCGGATACACTTTTAAGTTTAACATGCATTGCTGACATTTTTCTCCATCACTTTCTTAAATCTAGACAATCAACAAAGTAAGCCTGATTCATAGTACTTGCCAATTTCCAAAATGCTCTCCCTGAAAATTTAACCATCTGTTCTCTAGAACTAGTATATGCCAGGTCCCAGGTAACCTCTGCCCAAAATCCACATCAGGAGAAGCTGGGGCCTAACCTTGCCCCTTCAGGGTTTTTCTGATTAAAGGGGAGTGGCACAGAGAGGTCAGGTCTGCTATTAGTTTCTTATGAAAAACGCCTCTTCCTCCTTCAGGGTTTGAGCTGGGCCTCTCCTGCTGGCTCAGGCTTGAGGGACAGAGAAGGGATAGTCTCAGTCTTCAAACTTCAGCCTCCTCTCTCTGCATCCTTTTTCCTCCCTCTTCTCTGTCAACCCCAGAACCAAGCATCTGGAGCATCTGGAGCCAGGAGAGGAAGGAGCCAGGGATCCCACCTGGGAGAGACAATCAACTTGGAAGGGGACTGGGAGGGCAAAGGAGGGGGTCGAGGAGGGAAGTACAGTATTTATTCCAAGTTCCAGCTGATTCCCAGGAGCAATAGTCTAGTGGTAGAGAGTACCTGGAGGGATAAGAGACTGTAATGTTAACAACCTCCTCCTCCTCTTCCTCCACCTCCTCCTCCTCCTCCTCCTCCTCCTCCTCCTCCTCCTCCTCCTCCTCCTCCTCTTCTTCTTCCTCTCTCTGTCTCTCTATCTCTGTCTCTGTCTTTCTGTCCCTCCCTCCTTCTCTTCTTTCTCTCATTCTCTCTGTCTGTCTCTGGCTCTCTCACATACACAGTCACTCATTGTCACTCTCTCCCTCCCTCCCTCTGTCTCTCTCTGTCTCTCTCTGTCCCTCTCTCCCACATATTCACTCTTTCTCTCTGTCTCTGTCTGTCTCTATCTGTCCCTTTGCTTCCCTCTACCCCCACTCCCTGTCCTCATTTTCTTTTCTTTTCCTCTCCTCCTCTGTGACTTCAGACTGGTGACTCACCTTCTGGGGACTCCAGCCCCCTTAGTTGGGTCTCAGGGTAGCACTGTAGGGTCAGGGCTGGAGACGGGTATGACTGGTTTGGGTAAGGGGCAATGAGACAGTGCCAGTACCCAGGGATCCCCCTATCATAAGCCAAGGGACAATAGGAAGGGAAGATGAGGTGACAAGTTTTCTGGGTTAGGGGGCGCTGCTGCGCCCCTACCCCCATCCAGAGGGAAAGTGAATGTGGGAAGGTATTCTTTTAACCCTTAAAGTCTCAGGTAGAAATGGAGTGTAAGTCATTTGATACTGATGACTGGGGGAAAGTGAGGATGGCTAGGAAAGACTCAGAGCCTGACCTGGCAGGCCAACCTACAAGGAAGGGCTTGGAGAGAAGCCAAAAGGCAGCTACCCAGGCAGGGATGGCGAGGATGGTGCTGTGTGCTCTCCATACAGTCTCAACCAGAATGTCCTGGTTTCTTTATTTGTCTGATTGGGCTGATTTTGCCTAACTGTAAACTCATGCAAATGTCTTTTTGACCTGCTTATAGCCTTGGTTTTTAATGAGGGTAAGGAGGAGAAGAGGTAGTTAGATAGTTAGATGGCTCAGTGGACAGAGCCCTGAACCTGGTAGTAAGGAAGACCTGAATTCAAATGTGGCCTCAGACACAAACTAGCTATGTGACTTTGGGCAAGTCACAACTCCTAGAGAAGGAAATGGCAAACCACTCCAGTATCTTTGCCAAGAAGACTCCATGGAAGTGTAATCCATGGGGTCATAAAGAGCTGAACATGACTATACAGCAACAAAGAGAAGAAAGGAGAAACCATGTTTCCATGGGATTTTCTTGGCAAAGATACTGGAGTGGTTTGTTCCTTTTCTAGGAGTTAAATGACTTGCCCAGAGTCACACAGCTGGTGAGTGTCTGAGGTCAAATTTGAACTCAGGTCCTCCTTTCTCCAGCTAAGGAAGGTGAGAAACCTTGGATCATAGAGAGCCCTAATTCCTAGGGAAGAAGACCCGAAATTTATTTCAGTGAGAGCCAGGACTTCAACCAATCAGTGTTCACAGAATCCCAGCCTCTTAGCTTGAAGGGACCTCAAAGACCAACTATGGCAGTTTCATAAGGGAGCAGGAATCTTCTCTGTCCATGCCCTTCCTGTATGAGTGGCTGTGGATCCCCACACCTCCCAGTTATCTGCTTGGGTGATGAATCTCCTTCTTCCTCCATCCAAACCCAAACATAGAACTAAATCCTTCATAAACCTTTCTTCACACCTCTTTGGAGCAAGCATCTAGGAAGAAAGAGAAAGCAACACATCACTTCAGGGCCTCTCTGTTCCCTGTCAACTCCTCTGGCACCTAATAAAGCCAGGTCTTGAAGCAGATCACATTGGCTTCATCCAGCCTTCCACTAGCCCATCTACCAGCTTTTGCTGTGTCCAAGCTTGTGTAAGGGGGAAAAAGGGGTTTTATGGGTTCAATGTATTAAAGGTGGTCTCCAGAGGATTGAACTATTATCAATTCTCAATTAAGAATAATCTCAAATCAAAATTGACTTTTATGGAAGTTTATTTATTTATAATTAGGAAGGTTGAAGGTAGGGAAATTGAGAGAGAAACTCTGGCCCAGACCAGAGGCCTGGACCAGGTAAGAATTTAGAGGCCCAGCAGAGGGGCACAAAGGTTCATTAAACAAGGCTTCTAGCCACAAGGCCTTTTACAATTAGAGAGGCAAGAGAGGTCTCCCTGAGGGTAGAGCCTCCAGAAACGCCAAGGGAGGAGAGAGCCAGCCTAACTTACCCACGTGACAGTTCAAAGGGAAGCAGTCTGAGGTCCCACCAGAGTATCAGCATTCCAACACTCCTCCATGAACCAGAAGAGGTCCTCACCAGATGCTTTCTTCCACCAAAGAACTTCGCTGACTGAAGACCTTCTCCTTTTAAAGGGGTCACTTATGCGTCACTTCTTGTTCCTCCCTCCTAATTTTCATGTCCAATCATAATAGATGATTCTCATAGTACTGCCTAGGGGGCAGTCAGTTGACTCTAGCACACTTGGGTTATGGACCTCCCAGAATTAAAGGTCTTCTCACCTTTGGTGATTAAATCTAAAGATGGGCAGTGTAGACTTAATCTAATTATCACACTTGCCCTTGTTTCCCTTTTTGGGGGTGTTGAGGGGAGGGAGAGAAAGAATAAGAAAAGTACTGGCCTTGGAGTCAGAAGATCTAAATTCAAGTCCCAACTCAGTGATTTTGTGAACCCCAACAAATCATTCAAATTTTCTGAGTCTCAGTTTCCTCATATTTACTATGTTGTTGTTCAGTTGTTTCAGTCATATCAGACTCTTCATGACTCCTTTTTCAGGAGGTTTTCTTTTCTTTTTTTTTTTTTTTTTGGTAGAGATATTTTATTTTCCAAATTATACGGAATAACATTTTTCCACATGTTTCTGAAGTTATGTGATTCCATTGATCTCTCTTTGTCCCTTTCCTCCCATTCCTCTGATCTGGTAAGCAATTTTAAATGTGTATTATCATACAAAACCTATTCCTATATTGTTCATTTTTGTAAGAGAATAATCATGTAAAACCCAAACCCCCAAATAAACTAAAGTGAACAATCATGTTTTCTTCTGCATCCCAACTCCAATAGTTCTTTCTCTAGAAGTAGATAGCATTCTTTGTCATAAATACTCAGAATTGTACTGGATCATTGCATTGCTTTTAGTAGCAAAGTCTATCACAGTTCATCATTCCATAATATTTCTGTTACTGTGTACAGTGTTTTCTGGTTCTGCTTATTTCACTCTGTATCAGTTCTTGTAGGTCTTTCCAACTCTTTCTGAAATCCTCCTCTTCATCATTTCTTACAGCACAATAGTATTCGCCATTCCTTCAGATTGGGGAGGTTTCTTGGTAAAGATACTGGAGAGGTCTGCCATTTCCTTCTCCAGCTTATTTTACAGATGAGAAACCTCAGTTTTGTTTTTTTTTTTACCTCAGTAAACAGGGTTAAGTGACTTAGCCAGGGCCACACAGCTAGTAAGTGTCTGAGGCCAGATTTGATCTTAGGACTCCAGGTCCAACAGCTATATCCACTTCACCACCAGCTGCCCTTAGTCCTAACCCATGTCCCCCAGTAAAGCTTCCATCTTAACTGCACCCTATGTGTCTTCCTCTAGATCTCTTGATTTCAGCTGTGTCCCAGTGAAGCCCATGTGCCCCATTATTCTTATCACTCTTTACTGATACTTTAGTAGGTCTATTTCCTCAGTATGGATCCTCCCTAAGTACACATCAAATTCTTTCTATGCCATCTCATTGCAATGCCTGTGTGATTTTTATGCATCTTCTTCCATAAACTCTCCACTTAGAGTGCTTGGGATCATGAAATCATAGATAGAAAATTGGGAGGATCTCAGAAGTCATCTAGTCCTTATTTTACAGATGGGGAAGCTGAGTTTCCCTAAAGTCCCTAAAGTGAAATGACTTGCCTAAGGACACACAAGAAGCAAATGACAAAGCAATCAGTCAGACAAGCCAGACAGTCAATTAACATCTAGTAAGCACCTACTATGTGCTGGGCACTGTACTACGAACAGTTTTCTGAGGGGTGCAAGTACAAAATTCTCCATCTATGATTGGCTCATTTTCTCTTTTTCTGACCTATCAACAAGCAGTTAAGTGCTTATTGAGTTCTCCCCCAACTGTGCTAAGCCCTGAGAATATGAAAGAAAAGATAATGGGTGACCTCTCTTAATTTGGGGGTAGAGTGGGAGGAGAAATCCACAGTTGTGACTTCAATGGAGAGGGAGAAAGAAGGATAGGAGGAATACTTCTACCTATGAATGTGTACAACTGGTTTGCGATTTACTGTCTGAGACTTGCCTGGGGAAAGTGAGAAGTTAAGTTGTTTTTATGTGTTTGAAGCAGGATTTAAACCCAGAACTTCTCTCTTTAAAATCATTATTAAATATTATTTTATTTAGCTCCCCTGGAGATCTATTCTGATGTCATGACTTAACATAACCTTAGTTGGGTTCTTCTTTTTTCTTTTTTAAAACTCTTACCTTTTGTCTTAGAATAAATACGAAGTATTGGTTCCAAGGCAAAAGAGCAGTAATGGGTAGCCAATGGGAGGTAAGTGACTTGTCCAGGATCACACAGAGCTAGGAAATGTCTGAGGTCATATTTGAACCCAGGACCTCCTATCTCGGGCCTGGCTCTATATTCACTGAGCCACCCACCTGCCCCTGGCCTGAGGTTCTTGAAGACAGTGCCATTAGAGGCAAGGCTTTGGCAGGACTAACTGATGTTGAGAAGCAGCTAGATGGAAGTAATATATAAACCACCAGCCCTTGAGTCAGGAAGATTCATCTTCCTGAGTTCAAAGATCTCACCTCAGATTCTAGCTGTGTGACCCTATGCAAGTCACCTGCCCCTGTTTGCCTCAGTTTCCTCCTCTGTGAAATGAGCTGGAGAAGGAAATGGCAAATCAAACCTCTCCAGTGTCTTCACCAAGAAAACCCCAAATGTGCTCATAAAGAGTCAGACACAACTGAAAACTCAGCAACGACAAAAATCAAGTTTGAACTGCTTGGTGGATGCAGCCTCTGTCCTTTGAGGACTGGCCTAAGAGAAGAGAAATTTATCATTAGAAACTTGGTCACCAGAGAACGGTTTCTCTTCTCCCGGGGGAAACTGATCTAGGAAGGATTGGATCTCTTCATAGACAAAGGGTGATCCCATGTCAAAGAAACCAGGGATATTTTGTGAAGTGACTCATGAGAGAATCCACACTGCTGTTTCAATAGGGAGGCAGAGGTCATAAAACCATAGAAAAGGACCTCAGAGACCATCTAGAGTCCAGGCCCACTCATTTTGCAGATAAGGAAACTGAAGCCCTGGGGAAGTTAAGCAAGTTACCCATAGTAAACATTAGAGTAGTAAACATTTGAGGCTGGATTTGAATCTGGATCATCTGACTCCAGGGATAATGCTAGGAATGGGAGACAGGTATGGAAACTGCTCTGGTTTGGCTTGGTCAGGAAAGAATGCCTGTGCAGGGAAGATGGGATTTGAGTTTTTGGACAGCTCCTAGTACAGTAGATAGAGTGCTAGATTTGGAGTCAGAAAGACCTGAGTTCAAATCTATCTTCAGACACTAGTTGTGTGACCCTGGCTGGGCAAATCATTTAACCCTGTTTGCCTCAATTTCCTCTTCTGTAAAATGAGAAGGAAATGGCAAAACACTCTAATATCTTTGCCAAGAATATCCACCCTCCCTCAAAGGGTCATGAAAAATTGGACACAGAGAAAATGACTGAAAAACAATAAGATGAATAATAATAGCTCCCATTTCTATGGGATTTTAGAGTTCTCAGAGTTCACCCTCCTAACAACAAAACTGTGAACTAGTTATTGAAAGTACTATTACATGTATTTTATTTTATTTGTTAACCCTTACCTTCCATCTTAGAATCTATACTGTGTATTGGTTCTAAGGCAAAAGAGCAGTAAAGGCTAGACAATGGGGGTCAAGTGACTTGCCCAGGGTCACACAGCTAGGAAGTGTATGAGGCTAGATTTGAACTCAGAACCTCCTGTCTCTAGGCCTGGCTCTCAATCTACTGAGCTACCCAGATGCCCCCTGCATTTATTTTAAAGATGAGGAAACGGAGGTATGGAAAGTAAATTAACTTGCCAAAGTCATTGTTGTAGTGGGCATATGGATTCAGGTCTCAGGACTGACTCCAAGGCCAGTGCTGTAGAATGGATGGACAGGTAGACAGTTTTCAGCAGAGTCCAGGTTATTGAATGTGACCAAATTCTTCCAGGAGGTGAAGGAGGATGAATGTGGCTAGAAGATATGACTATTCCATTCATTCTATGTGATCCTGATAAGGGGAAGGCATAAGGAGATGTAGGGAGCTTTGCCCATTCACAAAGCCGGGTGATTCTACATTCTCAGAGGAACATCCAGGGTGGTCAGAGAAGAGAGGGTGGGAGGGGAGGCTGGGGTCTCAGAATCACTGTCTCAGAGTTGAGAGAGATTTCAAAATCTCAGAGCTAGAGATCCTGGAGTCCAAAGCCCTGAATTTGAGAGTTGTTTTTTTTTTTAAACTTGTAAACTGAGGCTTAGCAAGGTTAAGCTGTGTGTAGTCTAGCCTGTACCTGGCCAGTAATATCCTCTGTAGCACCCTTTCATTCATATCACTAGTGATGGAAAAATCATTCTCCCTTTGCTCAGGCTGCCCATCACACTGCGACAGCTCTAATGGTTGTTTTCCTTAAGAAGTTCAAACCTTCTCCTTCTGTTAATGGGCACCCATTGCTCCTTTGTCCTGCCTTCCGGGGCCAAGTAGAGGCAGGTTTGATCTTTTGCAGAAAATAACCATTTAACATTTGACTGCTGTGAGTATATTTCTCCTAAGCCTCTTCTCAGAGCTCAGCACCCCGTTCCATCAAAGGAGCTTCCTAAGGTAGGTCGGTGTCCAGCTCTCCCCCAGCTGATCGGCCTTTTCCGAACACTCTTCTGTTTTCCAATACTTCAGAGATCTCCGGTCTTCCCGGAGTGGGCACTCCCTCCACACCCTCTGCACAAGACCTCTAGGCTGTGCCTTATGAGATAGATCATCTGGAAGAATTCATGCGGTGGCAACTCATCACCCAGCGTGCAGCCTACTTGTCAGTGCGCTCCCCCTGCCTTGGTGCCCAGAACTGAGCCCATGCTCCAGATGGGGTCCGAGCAGGGCAGAGGACAAGGAGGTGATCCTCTCTTCCCTGCTGGAGGAAAGCAGACCTCTATCAATATGCTGCTCCCACCCCCGCTTCTACAGAAGCTGGGAGGAGGGGGGTGATGCTGCCCACTCGGAGCACCCTGGCGCACCCTGAGGCCGCTCAGGCGGGCCAGGGTCCTGTTCTGAGCCGAGTTAGAAGGGCATAGCCCACCAGCTCCTTCTTCTTAGGCCCCCGGGTTGTGGGGTCTCGGATTTGCTCCGGGATGGGGTGAGGTCTGGGGCTGGGGGAAGAGGCCGAGGGAACGAGAGCAGTTTATGCTAATCTATGGAGAGCCCGCCCCTCTCCCGCCGGCCTCCCCGCCCCTCCTCTCCCCTCTCCAGCCCCGCCGCCAGCGCCGGTGGAGACAGCGGGACCGCAGGCGCTACAAAAGCACAAGCCCGCCCCGGGCAGCGAGCTCCTGGGTGCGCGGGAGCCCGAGTCGGAGCGGGAGCCGGAGCCCCCGGGCCAGGGCCCAGCAGGAGGAGGGGAGGGCGGGTGGCCTGCGGGCTGGGGCTTGAGGCAGTGGGACTCAGGGAAGGAGGGTGGGGGCTCCAAACTGGAGGAAGGGGCTTCTGGGCGGTCCAGAGGCTAGACAGGGATTCTGGAAGCTGGGGTTTAGAACGAGAAGTTCAGGGGCTCCAGCAACTACAGGGGCAAGGGCTCAGGAAGAGGTGATAGAGGAGCTCGCCTGGGGCTCCGAGAGTGGGGGTTCAGGGGAGGGTGCTCCAGAGATCTCGAGGGAAGTTGAATCTGGGGAAGGGGGCTCACAGGGAGAGGGGCCGGAGCGGGGGAGTCAAGGGGTTCGGGCTCTGTGTGAGGGGAGGTATCGGGGAGCTCTGCGGGGCTCGTGTCTCCTCGGGACATTCTTTGCCACTGATTTGGGCTTGCTCTTTTGGAGATCAAAACTCGGGCCCACACTCTCCAAGTGATTCTGCCGGTGCCGGACCGAAGCAGGCGGGCAGTAAAACAGAGAGGGAGCAGCAGCATCAGTGCCAAGCCCCCAGCTTGCGGGCCGGGGGGCGGCGGGGATAGGGATGGGGCCCCCGGACCCGGGGGCGCGCTGGCTTCGGCTCTGGCTGTGCGTCGGGACACTGATCTCCTGCGCGCAGGCGAAGGGGACCTACTTTCCCCGGCCCGGCCCGCCTAGCCGCGGCCGCTACAACCTGTACACGACGGGATCCAGCCCGCGGCTCCGTGAGGGGCAGCACAAGTAAGAAGCAGCTCCCCCTCCCCCAGCCCCCCATATCTACACTCTCCTCTTTCTCCCCCGGTGCGGCCCCCGGGGCTGGGGGACTGGAGGAGGGGAGAGGACCCTGTTTGGAGGAGAGGGTCGTATGGTTTAAAACAAAGGTTCTAGCTGCCAATTCACTCCCTCTTCTACTTTCCCAAAATTTCTCCCTCTCCTCCTACCCCCTCCCTTCCTCACTCGCTCCCTCTCTCTCCCTGCCCCCCCTTTCCCTCTCTTTCTCTGTCTCCCTCCCCTTCCTTTCCTCCTCTCCTGTCTCTGTGATCTCCCCCCAACTCCTTTCTTTTCTTCTTTTGACTCCCTCTCTGGTGTTTTTTCTTCCCCTCCCCTTCTTTCTCCTCCCTCCTTTCTCTTTTCACATCCCTCCCTCCTCTCTTCTTGCCTCCTCCTGGGAGAAGCAGTTGGAGAGGTAAAATGGGTGATATGGGTGCTGGAGTGGGGAAGGAGGGCATTTTTTTCTTTGAGAATTATGTCCTTACTTAAGAAGGCCAGGAAGGAAAGGATGTGGGGTTTGGGAAGACAAATAAGCCAAAGGAGGCCTAATAGGATGGAGACTGGAACACTGGCCATGCCCACGGAAACATTTCCAGGAAAGTCACATTTTCCAGCTGCTCGAAGTGCAAACATCAGGCAGAGCTAGGGAGCCCGGCCCCAGGTGCTGGGAGAGGAAGGAGGGGCTGTCTGAGAGTCCAGACCCAGCCCCCGAGCTGGCCTCCCCTCACCAATCCTCAAAGCCCCCTTTTCACAAACCCCTTCATAGAGCCTGGGATGAGGGCACCAATCTGATCATCCGGCTAGAGAGACAAAGGATAAGTAGACAACATAGGGTCTTTCAGGATGGCTAGGGGCCTGTTTGTGCTTTCCCTGGCCTCAGTTCTCCCTGTCCTCACTCCCTGTCCACCTCATTTCTTTCTCCAGCTTGGCTCTGAGGCAATATGCTGCTGTTTTCATTCTAGATGTCCCAGCATAGTATCCTGCATGCCCTGAGCCCCAGGCAATATTCAGCATGTGTGCCTGATGTTCAAGGGCTGGGAGTGGGATGGGGGTCCTCTCCCAGGCCACGAACTCCCTCACTAGGTCATGCAGAACAGGTGCTTGGCCCAGGATTCCAAGCATGGGAATGCCTATGGGATTTTGGGTCAATTGCTTTAGCTGATTCCCAATTTCTCTATTGATAGAAACCAAAGGGTTTTTACTTGAGAGGCTCTTCCCATAAGCACTAAACCAAACCTGAAGGGGCTAGCTACTAGGTCATGGGACCGAAGGTTAGAGGTACCCCCGAGATCATTTAGTACAACCCCTTAATTTTCCTGGGAAGGAGTCTAAGACACAGAGAAATTAAGCAACTTGCTCAAAGTCAGACAGCTATTAAATGGCATAATCTGAATTTTAAGCCTGTCCCCTGACTCTGGATGGAAGAACCTAGAAGTTACAAAGTGGCTGTCAAGGCTTCTTCTTTTCTGTAGCGCTGTAGGTGGATGCTAGACTTGGAGTTTGGAAGACAGGAATTTAAATCTTCCCCTGGACAGTTGAGGTGACATAAATCCCTATCTGTTAAATGGAATTCTTAATAGCATCTACCTCACAAAAGTGTTGTGAGGAGAAAATGAAGTGATGTGTGCAAAGCACTAAATAACCTTCAAATGCTCTATGAATGTGAGCTGTTAAGGATTTCTGGGAGTTTTCCCAATTTCTTTAGTTTTACATGTAGCTGCTGGTTTTGAGGGGGATGTTGAGGATGTGGGCTTCCTTTGACCTCACTCTTTCATCTTCCCTGAAGTCCTCGTAAGGCCTTCTCTAGGAATTTATGGAATCTCTTGAGTCCATGTGCTAAAATAGATGGGATCACAGTACCAGCATGAGAGAGGGGGACTGAGATACCCTGGTTTTGAGTAGAGCTCTGGGGAAACTGAGTGGGACTTGGTCAGTAGAGGAACTAGAAACTTTGGGCCCCAAGCAATACCAAGAGGGTCTCTAGCACATCCTGGGACTTTGAATAATTAAACTGCCACAAACTGAGGCACTAATCCTCAGCAAGTGGTCCTCTCCTACAGGTGGTGGGGGTAGCTGAGAACCTTCAGTAAGTAATCCACATTCTATGCCCATCAGAGCATTGGCTGAGTAAATCGTGGCATCATCAGGGTATTACTACACTCTAAGAAAAGGCAAATATGAAAACTGCAAGCGGCTCAGAAAGGCTTGCATAAAGTGATATGGAAAACAGCTTGGCAATAATATATCCTGGTTGTAATTATGGGAGATTATATAAAATTGGCACTATATACCAACTACAACTATGCAAAACTAATGGCCACAAAATATTTTTTAAAAATACCAAGAGAAAAAGAGATGGGGATGTCAAGGGAGAAACAAAACAAACAAAAAATTTTAACCTTATTTTATTATGGCTATAAGCACATTTTTAACATTATAAGAATTTGAAGTGTACAATTTCATCTATGATGGTTTTTAATGGTATTCAAATATTTGCTTTTATTGATGGTTACCAAACTTAAAATTCTAAGATTGCCAAATAATAATAACGAAAGAACAGAACAGAACTTTAGCTTGGTGAGTAGATAGACTCCATCTATCTTGGGTTTTAGGGGTCAGGCAGCCACTGGGTCTATGTCTATAGGAAGGCTCCTAAGGAGAAAAGTGGAGAGACCTGTTTGGGAGGTGGGTAGGGTTTGATGCCAAGGATTTATGTTGAGAAGTAAAGGGAAGAAGGCATATGGGGCAGGAAAGGGGAGAGAAGAAATGTATTCTAAGAGGGAAGGCACTGAGGCCAAAGACCTTGACAGACTGCTCTGTCTTCCCAGCATGCTCTGTGCTTATGTGGTCCAGAAGAACGTGACATGCATTTTGCAGGATGGAGCTGAAAGCTACATCAAAGCGGAGTATCACAAGTGCAGCTGGGGCCCCAAATGCCCAGGAACTGTGGTGTGAGTACCCTTAGAACTTAGTTTACAGAGGGAGGGGAGGATAGTAGAGTCACAGAGGCCAAGGGAGGAGGGAGAATTCAGGAGAGGGAAGTGATCCAATATTGCAGAGAAGTCCTGGACGATGAGGAGTAAGAAATGGTCTTACAGATCTCCATGCTGGAAGAGAGTAGAGTTTCAGAAGAGTGGTGGCCATCGAAGCCAGATTGTAAAGGGGTTACTGGGGAGAGGGGCAGATGGTGAGGAAGCAGAGGAAAGAAGATAGTTCTTAACCTGGACAGATTTTAGGGAATCTGTGAACTTGGCTGGGGAAAAAAAAATCACATTTATTTTCACTAAGCTCTAACTAAAATTCAGCGTTTCCTTCTATTATGAATTTAAAACAAACAAACAAAACATTACTCTGAGAAGAGGTCCAAAGGCTTTACCAGACTGCCAACAGAGTCCAGGACAAAAAAAAATATTAAGAAAGCCTAATGAGGCCAAGTAGGCATTAAGTATAGGAGGTTAAGACCGTGTGTGTGTGTGTGTGTGTGTGTGTGTGTGTGTGTGTGTGTGTGTGTGTGTGTGTGTGTATCTGTGGGAGTATGTGTTCAGGCATGTATATACATGAGGGTAGAAGTGCCTGGGTATTGATCTCTTAGAAGCTGTGCCCATATCCCCGCGTGTGTCCGAGTGAGTGTGCCTGTGTACTCTTAGAAAGTGGGAATGCCTGGGCATCCATGGAAGGTTAGATCAGTGTATGACTGGATTCGTTTCTGGAAAAGTGTGTAGGTGTGTGCATGTATGTGTTTCAAAGTGCATGTCCGTGCATGTGCATGTGAAGGGGAGCCAATGTGCATATGTCTCTGGAAGGGGTGTAGGTGTGAGTCTGTGTGGGGATGCACCATATGTACAGTGAGAACCAGGGAGCCAGCCTGTACAGTCCTGCCCTCCGGCCTCCCCCTGAATCCTAGAAAGCCAGGGCGGTCATGCTGCCTGCAGCTGAGATCATGGAACAGGCCCGGGAGGAGTGGAAACCTTCAAGTCATGTGGACCTCTCCAGTGGGAGCAGGCAGGAGCCAAGAGGCTGGAACGTAGGGGGTTCTCTGCCTGGTAGGCAGGGAAGGGGGACTTCTCAGGGGCTCCCCCTCCATCACTGTCCCCACCCGCCCCTCTCCTGCCTCCCCTCAACCCCTCAGTTCTCCCTTCCACCAAGGTTACCTTCCCAGTTGGAGGGGGAAGAGGGGCCAGCAGAGGGGAGGATTCCAAGCCGGAATTCCAGGACTCAATTCCAATTCCAGGACTCAGTCACTGGCCTGCCCTCAGCTTTTTGCCCCTGAAGTCACAAGGCCAGTCGCATCCAGCTCTTAACCTGCTAACTCCAACAGCATCCCCTCTCCCTTTCCCACCCTTACTAAAGGGCCGGATATGTCTTCAGGGTGGGATTCAGCTAGAGGTGCTCAGACCTGGCTGGCTGGAAGGAGAGGGAAGCTCAAAGTTTGGCAGACAGGGGAGATATGAGATAACTGAGGTTTATGCCAGAATCATCTAGGTTTTTCAGGCGGAAGTAGATGTGGACACAATAACAACTCTAGTCTGCAGGGCACATTTTTTTTATAGACGAGAAAACAGAGGCTCATAGAAATAGAAGGTCCTACCTAAAGGCAGGCAACTCCGAAGTGTTAGGCTGGGAATTCAAACTCAGGTCTCTTGATCCCAAGCCCACTAAGATGCCACTCGGCCACTAGCTGTGGCCTAGGGTCTGAGAACTCTTAGGAAGGGAGGTAGCCTCCAGAGGATTCCATAAAGAGGACACTCTATCTTGCCACCTCTTTATAGCTACAAGAGGGTTAGATTGAGAGAAATGAGCCTCCCAGCCAAGATGGGACTCTAGCTTAAAGTTCTGCCCATAGATAGCATCACTTAATTAAGTCAGTTCTCAAGGACACAAGGAGGGGTCTCATGGATCACTTAGTGCAACCCATAGTAAAAAAGAACCTCCTTTAGAACATGTCTTATAAGTCTTGGGGAGCCCACCCTTCCTGAGGCTGCCCATTCTTTCTTTACACAGTTCTGCCACTTATAAGTTATCTTCTTTATATCTTCCCCACGTTTCTCCTAGTTTTGTCTACTGGGGAACAGAGAAAAAACCAAATCCGTCTTCCCAATGACTATATGTCAAGCACTTAAAAGAAGTCAACATTTTCCTCTCCTTCTCACCTCTATTCCTTTACCAAGACTTCATATGGCATAGACTTGAGGGGCTTCCCAATCCTGACTGCCCTCTTCTGGATGCTCAGTGAGGGGGAGTAGAGTACCAGAGTCAGAATCATAAAGACCTGGGTTTGAATTCAGTCACAGATCCTTCCTGGCAACATGACTGTGGGCAAGATCCAATCTGTAAAATGGGGATGGGGTTATTTGATGACCTCTAAGATCTTTTCTGTTGAAACTTTTATCCTGTGATCACCAGTGTCTGCATAACTTAATACTCCAGATGTAGTGTGAGTAGTGATAATCAGCATCTATGTTTAGAAGCGATGGCTTCTCAGCCCATGACATAGGGTACACCTGCAGTAGCCACCATAGGGCTCTATGGATCACCTCACCTCTAGACCGAAGAGAGAATAAGAAGGGAAAGAGGAACAACAACATCAACAACAAAAAAAGAGCAGATCAAGGGAAGACCCCCTCAGGCTATATTTAGGTCCCTGGGTGCCTGGGATCCTGTAGCCTCAGTCCAAGAAAAGGGTACCCACCACTATCATCCTTCCCCTCTTCCCCTTGCCCCCAAGGACCCCGTGGGCTATGTGCTTGTGCCTGACTGGTGGAAGAAGTCCCGATGCTGTAACCTAAAGCCACCACTAATGCTCCTCAAGAAAGAGGCGGAGGAGTTTTGGAGGGAGGACGGAGAGAAAAACTAGCTATGCCCGTTTGTGTGTCCAAGTCATTTGTATTGACTTGGATAGAGTGGGTCTACTGGAAAGAATGCTGGACTTGTAGTCAGAGCACCTGGGTTTAGATCTCAGCTGATACACCATCCGAGTGACTAAGGAGCAGGCCATTTTAACCTCTCCAAGACTCGGTTTCCTCATTGTTTAACATGGGAATAACACGTGCAACATTAACCTTGTAGGGGCTTGTTAGGAGCCACAAAGGGCAATTATTACCACTGTGCTCTCAGAATATGGTTGCCACAAACTATGACAGCCTCTTTTCCTTCTCCCGTTCTACTGGTTTTCTGCATTCTTTTAGGCCAAGGGGTATGTGGTTGAGCTGACCTGAATGGGGTACGGGACAAGGGCTGAGACCCAGAAGCCTTGACAATAGTTCAGCCTGTGCCGAGCGGTCTACTCAAGAGTGAGTCCTCTTACTGTCATCACTAGTGAAAGATATCAATCTCTTCTCCATCCCAGGTACCGCACACTCCTTAGGCCCAGATACAAGATCGGCTACAAGACCATCACGGAGTTGGCCTGGCGTTGCTGCCAGGGCCTGACAGGAGAAGGCTGCTCTGACCCTCTCCCTGACTCGGGGACATTTCTCCCTCAGCCAGGCCCCCAGACTCCTTCTGGGCAGAAGCCGTTTTTAGGCCCCAGAGTGCCACCTTATGCCAGACTGCCCACCAGCCCCTTCCCAGGAACCAAGAGCCATCCCTACGGTGAGACAATGAGTAGCCAGCTCCTGGAGAGTTCCTTGAACAAGGCATCAGAAGTTAGGTCTGTAGGGAGGACCTTGAGGGCCAATCTAAGTTGGGAGATAGCAGGTCCCAGGGACAGAGTACCCAGAACCTTCTTTCTCACACTCCATTGATGGAATCTAGTGGCCTGGGGTAGGGTGGGGAGGACAACTAGGCTTGATTTTGAATTCTCACTGCTACTTGCTGTTTGTGTGACCTTGGGTAGTCATCTTCTATCTCTGGGCCTCAGTTTCTTATTTATAAGATGAAGAGGTTGGACTGGATGACTTCCAATGGTCACTTCTAGTCTTTATAAGCCTGTAGTCTTTTCTGAAGGGTGATTGAGGGGTATAACTCTAGGAATTCCCTTCTACATCCTGCTATTCCATTTTCTCCTTCTCAGGTAGGAAAGGTTCGGGGCTGTTCGGTGAAAGGCTAGCTCGGCTGGAGGGTGATGTCCAGCGCCTCACTCAGTCCTATGGTACCCTCAGTGGACTTGTGGCTGGGCTAGGAGACCACCTTCAGCTGACTATTCACGAGGACAGCAGCAGGATGACTGGGGCCCTGGGGAATCCCCCCACTGCCCCAGATGCCCCTGTGGGCTTTGGAATAATCCCTGGAGGAGTCATAGATCCTGCAGATAAAGCAGGGGGTCCATTTCCAACACTAGGAGAGATCCTGACCAAAGTAACCGAAGTGAGTGATGTCCTTAAGACCAAGACCAGCCTGTTAGATGAGGTTCACAGCCTGGTTCTGGGTCATGATACTCAAATAAAACACCTGCTGGAGGGGACTCGGCCATCTCCGCTCACCTCCCTGACTCTGCTGGAAGAATATATTGACCAGAGATTGAGTCACCTCTGGGGTGACCTGTTGGATGGTTTTGAGAAGAAACTACTGGACCTGCAGGCCACATGTGACTTCCGGATCAAGGAGCTGCAGCAGCAGTGTGAGGAGGAGAAAGCCACGAGCCTCAGGCTGCAGCAGAGCCTGGATGGCAAAGAGCTGGAGATTAAAAAAGAGCTGTCCCTGCTGGAGACTCAGATCCAGGGGCTGACCATGGCGGAAGACTGCTGTAGCCACTTGACATTTGTCACTGAGAGGATGGACATCCTTGAGAAGGGTCTGCACACCCTCGCTGAAGCCCAGAGGAGTCAGGCCCCACAGTTAGATGGGGAGATCAGCCCAATCTCCACCACCATCCTGGACAACTTTATTGACCAGCGATTGGAAGACCTGGAGGCCAGGCTTAATGCTACTGAGGGAGGGGTAGGTGGCTGTTGCCAAGACCTAGAAGAAGGCATGAAGGGGTTAGTGGGATCTGAGCTAGATGGCATCAGAACCACAGTGGAGGATAGAATGCAGACCATGGAGGATCGGTTCATGACCATCGTAGGTGAGCTGGGAAACATCAGTACCCTGAGATCTACGGAAGGGGTAAACCTGCCACTGGTGGAGATGGAGTTGGCCAACACTGGGCAGCAGACCATCCGGGAGCTAGCCGTGGTAGAGAGCAGGCTCACCTCCCTGGAGAGCTTATGTTCTACTGGCTCCACTTCCAAAGATATAGAAACCCTGACCACAGAAGTGAAAGACTGTCAGAGCAAGAGCAGAGCCCTGCTGCTCCAGGTGGACAGCAATGCTGACCTCCTTCAGAAGCTCAATGCCACCGTCTCGGAAATCCAGAGACAGCTGGAGAAAGCAGCAACCAGCTCTCTACAAGGAGAAATCACTCTGCTCAAGATCAACCTTAACACCGTTAGCAAATCCCTCACTGGCCTCAAAGACTCCGTCAGCCAGTACTCGGACACCGTCTCGTATGTCAACTCCTCGCTTGATGAGCGGGAGAGGAGAGTGGAGGATGAGGTCCACTCGATCCAAGCCAGAATCAGTGATCAGGGATCTAAACTCTTGGTGAGTAACAAACAGGTCACGAATCTCAAAGGGGACCTGGAGAGGTTCAAAGCCAGGGTCACCAGTGACCTGAGCAGTTGCCAAGATGCAGCGAGGAACGTGCAGCAGGAGGTGGGCCACTTCGAGCAACGGGTAGCCCAGATAGAGAGCACGTGTGGCAAGCTTGGCCTTATTGCGGGAGGCCTGGACAGCCTTCAGGATGAGGTCCTGAGACGGGTAAGGGGGATGTGGGGTCACATGGACCAACTGAACAGAACCCTAGTTGCCCATTCCCAGGAGATCATCAGCCTTCGGGATGGCCTCATGGACTGCCAAGCCAAAGTGGCTGAATTGTCAGAGCACATTGGGCCTCTGCCAGTGCCTGGAGAGCAGCAGGAGAATTAGCCAAGCTGATACAGGGTCAAACTCAGCTCAAGCCCCTCGAGGTTCTCCTTTCTGCTGCTACAACTCACCTCCCCTCCCCCCAATCACAGTGAAAAACCATTTTGGGGAACTTCCAGGATAATTCTCATTTGCCAAATACACGCACTGGCCATTCTCAGTGCAACTCAAAACTAGAAAATCCAGGAGTGCCATGGATGTTGGTTGTTATGACTTGGAGAAAGGAGATTGGACTCAGTAGCCTCTTTGAGGCTTTTTCATTCATACCCAGATCATTGATCAGGCCCACAGGATTCTAGCCACCAAGCCCTAGACATGCATGTCCATTTGGGCAATGTCTGTGTTAGGAGGTTCTATCTCCATCACCAGGAGGAGCTAGCTTCCTCAAAGACTTCCATTCTCCTTTGCTCCATGGAAACCAGATTCTTTCCTCTGTTCCCATTCTCATCCCACCTGGGCTTCTCCTTCAGGCCCACCTCAGACTTTGTTCTCAGCAGGATCTCCAGGCCCAGGCTCATCCTCCTGGGACTTTTTCCCCCCCATACATGGCAGCTTTGCATTTCTATGAGGAGCCTCCATTTCTAGGTCTGACAACACAACCTGAGGGGGATTCAACCTAGAGATGGTTGAGTTTTTCCTTGGAGACCTCCCCTTCCTCTAAAAGGACATTATAGGCATCTACTTTTTTCTCAGGGGAAGGAAAGCAGGCCTTCAAAGAAAAGAACGAAGATAGCGTTCAACAATGGAAGTTCCTAAAGATACAAGAACTTGTGAGACTGGTTTGTCTTTTTTTTTTCCTTCCTTTCATATCCATTGCCATCCCATCTAGAAAAGCACCTTCTACTAAGCACAGGCCTCTGGGAAGTTGGGTCCTTGGCTGATCCAGTGGTGTCATGAAAAGAATTTAATATTTGGAGATAGAGCATGGATTGAAACCCCAGCTTGACTATTTAGAACCTATGTGACTTTGGACAAGTCAAGATCTTTGGGCCTTGTTTCCTCATCTGTAAAATGAAAGGGGCTGGAGATGATCTTGAAGACCTCCATCTAGCTCTAAGTGCTATGATCCCGTCTTGTCCTTTGTTTCCATTCCTAAGAGAGAAAATGCTATGGAAGCAGGGATTCTTCTCAATCAAATAGGGGGAATCTCAGCAAAGTAGAGCCATTCTTAAGTTGGCAATAGCCAGGGTGAAATCGTGCAGATCCTGATGTCCTCCCCAACCCCCCCCCCCCAGGACCCTCCGAAGGCCTGCTTGGTGGGAAATCCAAGCATGAAGCCACCTCCTAAGCTGATGAGCAGCAGCTTGGAATCTATGGTGCTAATCTGGCCTCTTCAAAGGCCATTTAGAAAAGGTTCCTTGCCTGGCTCCACTTGCTCAGGGACAAGGTGAATGGATGTAGAACTTTGATTTTCTCCAGAAAGGAAAGGGAGGCCTTCTCAGGACAGAGCTGGTATACTGGGAAAGGGGTGGGGGGAATGTGACCCCAGCACACAGTGGGTCCCATTAGAGTGGCCATGGGTCTTTTTCCAGGGAAGAAATGCTCAGCACCACCCCCACCCCTTCTATGTAGAAGATCCCATCAGGGCTCCCTCGATTTCTTTTGATATTATGTGCTTCATTTGGATTTGGAACTGTTTGTTATATTTGGGAAGGGCAGGAATTGGATTAAAGCTTCTTGCCAGTCAGAAAGTGATTCCTTTGATTATGAGAAACAGGATCCAGAGCTGAGAGGACACAGCAGGGTCATGCCCGTCTCCTCACACCAGTGCCTTTGTCTCAAAGCTGCCTCCGCAGGAACTGGGCCAGATCTCAGGATTCCTTCGGACGTGGAAGAGACAGTTACCAGCTCTGGGTGTGGGGAGGAGGTGAACTACACTGCCTTACATGTAACATCAGGAAGGCCGACCCAGATCATTTCTACTGTCTCTCTCACCTTGAGTATCTTTAGGTCCTTCCCCATCCTGAGCCAAGAAAAGATCTTGTGTTGGGTCACCAATACAAGGCTTCGGTGAATGGGCCAAGGAGGCAAAGTGCACCACCCACCCAATGCACTGTGACCCCAGGAGGGAAAAGTACTTGGATGTTGGTTCCTCAGGATGGTGTAGATAGAACTCAGAACTAAAAGTCAAGAGACGTGATTCGTGCCCTGTCTCTGCAACTTCATGACTTTGAGGCAGTAGCACAGGACATTTGAGTCCTACCTCAGATACTTACTAGTTGTGTGAGGCTGGATGAGGTATTTAACCTCTGTGTGCCTTAGTTTCCTCATCTGTAAAATGGGGTTAACAATAGCACCCACTTCACAGGGTTGTTATGAAGATGAGCTAAAGTAAAGCACTTTGCAAATTTTAAAGCGCTATAAAAAGGCTAGGTGGTATTATTATTATTATTATTATCATTATCATTATTAGGCAAGACGCTTTGCCTTCACTTCCTTACTTGTAAAATCGGGAAGGTTGGCCCAGATCATCTCTCATGTCCCTCCCACGCTGAATGTTTATAGGTTGAAGGTGAAGACAAAGGCAGTTTTATTTGGAAGCTGTTCTGGGTGCTCTTTCCCAGGTGAAGACAAGAAGTTGCAAGAGAACCAGAAGGTACCTTAGAAGTCATAATTATGACCATAATAATAGTAGACGTCTCTATAGTTCTTTATAAGGTTTGCAAAGCACTTTACACATATCTCATTTGATATTCACAATAACCCGAAGAGGTAAGTGCTATTATGGCCCCATTTTACAGCTAAGGAAGCTGAGGCTTAGAGAGGTTAGCTGACTTGCCCAGGGTCACACTAGTGGACTTGCCCAGGGTCACACAGCTAGTGTGATCTGGGTTCTGAACCCAGTTCTTTCTCACTTATAATCCAGTTTTATTGACTATACCTTACTGCCACTCACATAATCCTAGGATTTAGAGCTGGAAAAGACCTTAAAGTTCAGTGAGTTCAAGCATTTTATAGATTAGGAAATGGGGGCCCAAAGGAAGGGAATGACTTTCTCAAAGTCACAAAAGTACTGACAGAGTCAAGACGTGAACCCACATCTCCTGACTCCAACTCCGATATCCTTTCCATTGCATGGAGATGCTACCTAGGGAATGCGCTCAAAGGGAAAACGCCCTCCTGAACGAGGGACACCGACACCTGGACATCGGACAGACAAGCAGGGCAAGATGCAGAATAAATTGCAAGGGCAGGGAACTACACACTCTTGGTTTAATCTCTCCAGGGCAATAAGACTAAGGCCTCTTTCCACACTGGGCTCCCTTCCCTCCTTCAGCTCTTGTGCTGTATTCCCGCATCCTATCCACTGGGGCAAGAGAAATGGCTACTCCGGCTGGCCAGGCAGCAGGGTCCCCCTTTGGCCTGCCCTAGAAGGAACCTCCAGGCCTGTGCTGCTCCCCGCCCCCTCTGCTGCTACTCTGCTCCGTGTCACAAATTCCAATCCATCACAGCCCACGCTGGGAGAAGGCCCCCCAGACCACACTGGGACTTCCCATTCTGAATCCGGCCCTCACGCAACCCCGGGAAAGTAGAAGAGAAGATGGACTTGCTCTTGCCCTCCTCAAGCCAGGGAAGTAGGTGTGTTGTGGGAGGAGAGGGGGATGGATGGGCACCGGGTGCCTCTGTGTGTGTGTGTGTGTGTGTGTGTGTGTGTGTGTGTGTGTGCACAGGGGCAGGTTCTAATGGATCTCTGACAGGTCAATTGCAGCCAAGGGTTTCCTCCAATAGCAGAATCCACTGAACTCTGGATGGATCAACTTTACGGTGGGCCCCGCGTTGATAGGTGGAAACATGTGCTCCACGGTCTCTAGGAGGTGGTCAAACCTAAGGGGGGAAAGGAGAACTGGAAGTGAGGCCCGGTGCCAAATCTAGGCCCATCTGCCAGGGCCTGGCTCCATGCAATCTTCTCTTATCGGGACGGGACGTGGCCTTTCCTTGGAAGATGGAAACTTCCTCTCCCCATTTGGACTGGTACCTTCCCCGTCTTTTGGCATCTGTGAGAGGTGGGACTTGAACTCGGGTCTTCCTGGCTTTGAGGCCCCCTCTCTATCAACTCTGCCTCACTTGCTTCTCAACCAAGAGAAAAGCTGGCATTTACATAGCACTTTACAGTTTGGGAAGCACTCAAATACACATTCGAATCAAGGAACTCACACTGTTAACTCCAGGCCTTTTACAAAGTCGTTTATCTCTATTTACCTAGAAGACCCAGGCTTCCCAGATAGGATAGGACTGAATATCCTAATAGTAGATAGGTAGACGGGAGGCCCTGGGTTCAAATCTGGCCTCAGACACTTCCTAGCTGGGTGACCCTGGGCAAGTCACTTAACCCCCATGGCCTAGCCCTTACCACTCATCTGCTTTGGTACCAATACCTAGTATTGATTCTAAGACAGAAGGTAAGGGTTTAAAAGAAAATATAGATAATTAGTAGAAATGAAAAGCCTCAGGAGTCTGACCCTAGCCCAAACTAGTTTCTCTCCCTCTTTTTTAAAAACCTGTTCTATTTTATCATAGGTATTCTTATTCCTCAATGAAGGCTGAAGGTGGGGGTGATAGAGGAGATCAAAGGCAAATACCATAACAATAGCTATGCTAATTTTATAATTTTTTATATTTTTATATCTATATATATTTTTTTATAATTATTTTTTTCATTTAATCCTTGCAACAACCCTGCAAGATGAGTACTCTTATTACTCTCATTTTACAGATGAGGAAACTGAGTCAAATAGAGGTTAAATGACTTTGCCCAGGGTTACCCAGCTAGCAAGCGTCTGAGGCTGGATTTAAACTTGGGGCGTTCGTGACTCCAGGCCCAGTGTTCTATCACAGCACCCTCCAGCTCCCATAGTATGGTGTAAAGCAGTGATGGGCACACTTTGTAAAGAGGGGGCCAAAGGAAAGGAAATGCTCCTCTGTCAGTCTGTTTCTAAGGCAACTCTTTCGAAGTCTCACCGTATTGTATCCTACTCATTGTATTCATCATATTAGGAATAATGTAGCCTGGCTGGATAGAACATTTCAGGGGGCCGCATCTGGCCTTGCCCATCACTGGTATAAAGAACGCTAGCTCTGGTGGCAAAGGAATTCGGGCCAAATTCCACCTCTGATAGATGCTCTGTGGCACCCTGAAAGAGTTCTCGGACCTCTGCGTGCCTCGGTTTCTTCATCCGCCAGACAAAGTTAGATTAGAGAGCAACACTTACGTGGTCTTGTGGTTCTTGATAAGTTCCTGAATGAGTTGTCCTTGGGGGTTGACGGTGAAGATTCGGCATTTGGGAATCCCTACGTGAAGATAGGCCCGGACATCCTGGAGAAGAGCAGGGAGAAGATGGAGAGGTGGGGAGGACGGACCTCCCTCGGCCCAGCCCAGGAGCCACACACAGGGCACACTCACACTGTTACGGTTCCCGAAGCCCGCATAGAAGGGATCTCCTCCGGGCTTGAATAGGTGAAGGATGTCCTTCAAGCATGCAGTCTTGAACACCTCAGGCTTCTTTTCAACCACCTCCCTGGAAAGGCCAATGGGTAGAGAGAGTAATAGCAGCTGATTTTCAAATAGGCCGTCCTCTTGGAGCAGAGCCAAGGTGGCAGCTTAGTATAAACCAGTGATTCCCAAACTTTTGTGGCCTACCGCCCCCTTTCCAGAAAAAGTATTACTTAGCCCCCTGGAAATTAATTTTTTAAATTTTAATAGCAATTAATAGGAAAGATAAATACACCTGTGGCCATCACCACCTCCTGGATGGCTGCAGCACCCACCAAGGGGCGGTGGCACCCACTTTAGGAAACACTGGATAAATCCTCCCAAACCAAATATACCATCATCTCATTTGGTCGTAACTGCCCTGTGACCTAGGTCCTAGCGGAGTTATCATCCCCCATTTTACAGAAAAGGAAACTGATAAAGAAAGGCTAAGAGGCTTCCTCAGCCTCCCAAGCAGGTCTCTCCTAATTCCAAGGCCAGTGCTACAGAGGAGACACAGGTCTTCACACAAGATGCTGAGGGAAAGTGCCCCAAAATGTACGTGATGCGATGGAGAGAAAGAGCTTGTGATATAGATTCAGGAGATCCAGGTTCAAATTCTAGCTGGTTACATGACAGTAGACAAGATATCTCTCTTGGACACAGTTTCCTAACCTGAAAAACTGGGATAATATTTATACTACTTAAATGATAAAGAAAGTACTCTGTAAATCTTAAGTGTAAGTGGTAGTAATGATGGCTTTTTTTTAAACCCTTACCTTTCATCTTAGAATCAATACTTGTTTTGGTTCTAAGGCAGAAGAGTGGTAAGAGCTAGACAATGGGGGTCAAGTGACTCACCCAGGGTCACACAGCTAGGAAGTGTCTAAAGGCTAGATTTGAACCCAGGACCTCCCGTCTCTGGGCCTGGCTCTCAGTCCACTGAACCACCCAGCTGCCCCTCCCACCCCCCCACCCCCCCAGTAATGATGGTATTAACTGAAAATGGAGAAGGGGAAAGGAGAGAGAGAGAACAACCAAAAATTTTTTGGATCCTTTTTCAGATAGTGAGAAACTTCCACACATGGTCTATCACCCCCAGAGGTAACATCCTTACAGAAGCCTTGACTTCATCCTCACCCCAAAGGCACTGAAAATCTCCTAATGAGTACCACCTTCCTAGTGAAAAGAACCCAGCTCCAAGATGCCCCAGAGAAGGGGACCACTCAGTACAGTTACTTTCTTTTTTATTTTAACCCTTACCTTCCATCTTGGAATCAATATTATGTTTTGGGTGCAAGGCAGAAGAATGTTAAGGGCTAGGAAATGGGGTGGGGGAGATTGAAATGACTTGCTTAGGGTCACACAATATTTTTTTTATTTTTTTTAAACCCTTACCTTCCATCTTAGAGTCAACACTGTGTATTGACTCCAAGACAGAAGAGTGGTAAAGGTAGGCAATGGGGATCAAGTGACTTGCCCAGGGTCTGGCTCTCAATCCACTGAGCTACCCAGCTGCCCCCAGGGTCGCACAATTAAGAAGTGCCTGAAACCATATTTGAACCCAGGCCCTCTCAATTCTGGGCCTGGTTCTCAATCCACTTCACCTAGCCACCCCCTCCTACTCAATGCTGTTTCAAGCCATTCCCTATATGGTACAATGTCTGGCAAATTGTAGGCCCTTATTAAAATACTTGTTGATTAATTCATTCCAGGGACATGACAAACTCTACTGAATTTGGGCTGGGAGAAGGGTTGCATTTTACCTGTGAAGGGCAGAGAAGAGGCTGCTGGGGGTCAAGAGGAGGGGGCCTCGGGGGAGAACACAGCCCTGATCATTCACCCACTTCAGGTATCTTTTAGTGATGTCCGCCATGCCAATAGCTCGAGCCGAACAATAAAGGAACTTGTACCCGTTTCTGCAGGAAGACCGGAGAACCCGTTACACATCCTCCCGACAGCTGCCAGAACCAAACCTCTTAGTTAACCCTGCCAAGAGAGCAGACACCAGACAGAAAGGGAAGTCTGCCCTGAGACAATAGCACGCAGTTATCTCTCTGCTCTCCATTCTTTTCCACTCTCTAGAGAAACTATGGAAGTAGGAGATGCTCTGGACAGGGCTCAGGGAAGAGGCCCAGAACAGAGGGAACAGTCTGGAAGGCCTGAAGACGCTCTGAACCTTCCATTCTCCCCACAGGACAGGCAAAGACTTGGGCAGATGCCAGCCTGTCCCACGAGCCCCTCCTCTTCACCTTGAAAGTAGGGATTGTCTGATTTTACAATTTATGTTCCTAGCACTTCAAACAATATTTTGTACACAGTGAAGCACTCAATAAATGCTTTTTTTTTAGTTCACTCATATTCATTCATTCATTCATTCACATCCTAAGGAACCAGAACAAAAGCCTATGAAGATGAAAAACAAAACGAAGTTCTAGCCTAGGCTACAGAATGGTTTAGGGGATCTACAACTATTTCTCCCAGAGAATGATGGCTGAGGAGATGCTGAAGCCAAGTCCTGAGTGCCATGAAGGCATGATTGAGAGGAGCGACTGTCCTCCAAGTTCGTGATGCTCAGACCAAGATTAAATCATTTCCCACCGTAGCAGAAGGGCCTGAAAAAATTAGGGATAATAGAAACTCTGTTAAACATTTCCCAAGAATTTGTCTCTGGGTTTCAAAGAAAACCTTTGAGGCTCTCAGAAAAGCGGGAGGGACTAGATCTTGAGTTCTCTTCTAATCTTCGGTTTATAAATTTCTTCTCTTCCTTGTACGGAGTTACTTAAAATGGCTGTTATGGACCATGGAGGATTCCCAAGGGGCCTGGGGAAAACTCTGATCTGTTCCTTTGATTGACAAGGAGGCAAGAGCATAGAGAGGTGCTGAGGACACTGTCTCAAAAGCTCCCCCATTACCCTGTCTCTCTCCGAAAGTGAGCCATCATGATGGCCCAGCTTCTTCTCGGCCCTCTAGATGAGGGCTGAGCTACTTAGGAAAAAAAATGCCAGGGGAAATTTCAGCCTCAAAATGAATTGTGCCCTGCTTTTTTCTAAAGTGGCAGACAGTGCCATCCTGTGGCAAACCTGGTCTGCTGCCTCCTTCTCTCTCCCCCATCCCTACTCACCCTTCTAGCATTCCCTCAGTTAACCCTGCGGGGAGAGCAGACCAAGTGAGGGCTGTGTTCCTGAACAGAAAGTCTGACTGGAAGCCGATGACTTTGGCACTGGGAACATTCTTTCAAGTCCTCCAGAGACACCTGTCAGAGTGGGAGATGCTGAATTCAGCATCCACTAAGGTGCAGTCTGTGAGGTCCTGGTGCTTAAGGCTCTGGGGATGGATGCTCCCTCTCTTCTCTCTTATGACTTTCTAGTTAAGGGATCGCCAAGGATCAATGCCTAGGACAGAGCCTGCAAGCCCAGATGGTGAGCCTAGTGGGTACTCATTCCCATGCAAGGAAGGGAAGCAATCCTGAACCTCTTCCCTCCCCAAGCAGGAACCCACCACAACAGCTCCAACCTTCCTGAAGCACTCACAGGTGAATTTTGTGGTAAAGTTTGATGATGCCATGGTGAGTCCAGTCCTTCCCCAGCTGGGGCAAAATGTGACCCAAAGCATCAGACCTGGGAGAAAGAGAAGACATCAGTCATGAATACAGGTCAGGCGACGACAATCAAATAATTAGGTTTATCTAATACTTCCTTCACAAAAACTTTAAGAGGTAGTAGGTAGGAGTAAGTATCTCCATTTTACAGATGAGTTAACTAAGGCTCACGGAAAAATGATTTGCTCATGGTCACAAAGCCACTAAGTGTCAGAGATGGGATTCCAACCCAGATTTCCCGACTCGGAGCCAGCATTTCCACTCCACCAGACTGTCTCTACAGGCTTCCAAAAATCCAATAGTGATCCTTAGATAGGAGCCCAGCTCCCAAGATAGAATGATGAAGAATGAATGAAAAAAGAAGCACTAAGTGCTTATTATATGCCATGCACTGGCCTAAGTGCTAGGGATACAAACACACACACACCCCAAAAAAATAAACAAGGGAGGCAAGAACCAACCCAAAGCTTTAGGTCAGGGCTCCCCAAATTGCAGCCTGACGGCCAAATTCAGCCCATTGTAGCTTGCTCTTTTGTTTCCTACAGAAGTCAAAAATGGATTTTTTTACATTTTAACATACAATAAAACCAAAGTTTATGAAATTTAAAAATATAGAAACCAAGGCTTCTTGGTGGCTCTCCATGGATAGAGAGCCAGGACTGGAGAAGGGAGGTCTTGGGTTCAAATCTGGCCTCCAACACTTCCTGGCTCTGTGATTGTGACTCAATCCCAGTCACTTAGCCCTTACTGCCCTTCTGCCTTAGAATGCATACTTAGCACAGATTCTAAGATAGGAGGCAAGGGTTTGAAGAAAAATAAAAATATCAAAACCATTCCTAGCTTATGAGCCAAATGAAAGCAGGTAGCGGGCCTCAGTTTGCTGACCCATCCTTGGATAAGAGGCAGCTTACTGTGGCAGACCCGCCACCGGTCTAGGAGTTAAAGAAAACTGGACTCTCATTCCATCTCAGATATCTAATATCTGTGTGATCATGGGTAAGTCACTGAAATTCTCTGACTCTCAACTTCCTTAGCTATAAAATGGGGGTAACAATAGAAGATCATACATGTTTAATACTTTTCAAAGTTTAAAGTTTATAATATTAATGAGATATTACTGAAACATCATCATCTTCAACTTCCCTCCAAGGAGCTCTAGTCATCCATGTAGGAAAAAAAATGGAGATGATTTTCATCATTCATTCAGTTATATCCTACTCTTTGTGATAGCTATCCATGAGATTTTCTTAGTAAGGATGCTGGAGTAGTTTGCCATTTCCTTTTCCAATGAATCCAATGGATCCTTTTATCGGACAGAGATTAAATGACTTGCCTGGAGTTACACATTTAGGAAGTGTCTGAGGCCAGATTTGAACTGAGATCTTCCTGCCTCCAGGCCCAGTGCTCTTAGCCACTGAGCCACAGCCACCCTCTATAGTAAACAGACAATAATCATTTTATTTTTAAGCATGACAGGACCTAGTCACCCCAGTCTGGTTACCCAGGTCCATAAAGCCCTTATGGCCCCCCTCACTCTGTCCTTGACAACTCAGAAATTTGCAAAATTTGCAGAATTTGTAAAGCATTGGATTCTTTGAAGAGCACAATCCCCACCCCTGAAATCTACCCTTCTCATCTCCCCCTCCCACCCCACCCCTCCTCTTTATTGCTACACACACACACACACACACACACACACACACACACAAAATGTTTCTTACTTAGTGATGGTCCCATCGATGTCTGAGACTACCACCTTGTCAGACCAATTCCACAGATAGATGGTAGCTTGGCAACGGCAGGTACCCTGGTACTGAGTAGTCACACTAAACACCACCTCATTGGATCCCTCCTTCAGGTTTAAATTTCGCTGGAGAGTCCAAGGGAACCAGAGGATAGTCAAAGTTAGCTCTAGCAAGACCCAATCCCACTCCTGTTTGAGAGATCTAGCCTAGCTGGCTTCCTGCCTCCCTCTACCAGCCTCCACACTACTGTTATAAATTCTCTTCCTCTATTCTTTCTTTAATATTGTTTGAAATTGATGCTCTTTCAAAAGAGCATCACTGTTACTTCCTAATGACTCTCTTCACTCCCAAAGAGAGCCCTCCTGTGGGACAAAGTACAATTAAGCAAAATCAATTTATTGGCTGTGCCTGCCTCAGTCCCCACCCATAGTCAACCAGTGCTCTGATTAGAAACATTCTCCTCTTTGCCAACCCCTAAAGGGCCTCCCCCTCCAACCCCTAAACCTGGCAAAGACCAGTCCCAAAGAGATAAACTGATGCAGACCCAGCCAGCTGGGACTACCTAATCTAAGTATTAGTCCTCTATATGTACTCTGTACCCTTCCCCACACCCATGCCAACACTGCGCAGAATTACACATATCATTGGGTTTCTTTCAGTAAGAATTGCATATATATACATATATATAATTTTTTTTAAACCCTCACCTTCCGTCTTAGAGTCAATACTATGTATTGGCTCCTAGGCGGAAGAGTGGTAAGGGTAGGCAATGGGGGTCAAGTGACTTACCCAGGGTCACACAGCTGGGAAGTGTCTGAGGCTAGATTTGAACCTAGGACCTCCATCTCTAGGCCTGGCTCTCAATCCACTGAGCTACCCAGCTGCCCCCTAGAATTGGATATATTTTGATGGAGGCCATAGGAAGTTTCTCCGACCAGTAGAATAGATAGCCTTGTCCTTGCAGGGAGGTGAGGAAGGCTTTATAAGGCAGACCCAAGGGGATATCATACCATTGGCCATCCTAAGAGCTCATCTCATAAGGCAGTATTATAGCTTAGCACAAAAGACAGCAGTTAATGAAGCCCCAGAGTATTTATTTTTAAGGCTACTCACCTCTGGACCTCCTCCTTCCCCTAACTCCCTCTCTCCCATTCCTGAGGTACAGAAGCCTTCTTGGACCCAGGCAAAGGCAAGAATAGCCCAACCCTCCAATGCCTGAACTTACAATCTGATCAGAAGAGAGACGAAGGGTCTTCTTGAAGTTAGGGATTCTAACTGGAGGTTTGCCTGAAGGGGCATCAAAGTTCACGACGGGGTCGAGGGGGTCCTCAATAGTAAAAGGATGTAGCTTCCACCTGCTAAGAAGCCCCCCCCCCCCAAGTCTTTAAGGTCCCTCTTCCTCCCAAGGTTTATTATAGGAAGACCCACTTCTACTCATCATATGACAATCTGATAGAAAATAAGTTCATCAGGTATCTGGGGAAACTCAACTGAGCAGGTCTCCTAACCAATCCTTTCCTCCCTCTTCCATCTGTATGGTTTCTACTTTATCATCAGGCCTCCCCCTCAAAATGGTTCATCACTAAGAAACTCATCATCATACAGACTGCTCCAGCTTTGGTACCCATCCTCTATAACTGCTCGTAACTGCCTCTGCCCCTCTGATTGGAGGGCTGGAGTGAAAAACAAAAAAAACTTCTCTCAAAACTTCCCTTTAAAGAAAGGCCCAGGGAGCAACTGGGTTAACAGTGGGCAGAGCTCCAGGACTGGAGTCGAGAGGCACTGGGTTCAAATTTGGCCAGAGAGACTTCCTAGCCTTTATCATTCTTCTCTGCCTTAGAATGGGTACTTAGCATTGATTCCAAGACAGAAGGTAATGGTTATTTTTTTTTAATTTCTTTTTTTTAACCCTTGTACTTTGGTGTATTGTCTCATAGGTGGAAGATTGGTAAGGGTGGGCAATGGGAGTCAAGTGACTTGCCCAGGGTCACACAGCTGGGAAGTGGCTGAGGCCGGGTTTGAACCTAGGACCTCCTGTCTCTAGGCCTGACTCTCACTCCACTGAGCTACCCAGCTGCCCCATAATGGTTATTTTTTTAAAAAGGGAGGGGACCCTAGATGCCTAGCCAACTACTTCCCCTGCTAACTGGTTTCAATTTGTGGTTAATTCCTCCCACCCTATTATCCCTCCCCAGCTTTTTCAGCTTCCTTTTCTGTGTGGTCTCCCCCATTAGACTGTAATCTCCTTGAGGGAAGAGATAATCCTTCTTTTTCTTATTTGTATCACCAGCACATAGTAGAGACTTAAAAGATGAGTAATGAATGTATTGTGTTGATCTGCATCAGATTTTTTTTAAGTGGAAGGAACATTGGGCTTGGAATCTTGGATTTGAATCTTGCCTGTGATAGTGATTAGCTGTGTAATAGTGAATAACCCACTTAATCTGTTAAGGTGCCCACAGACAACTCTTTAAGACTAATGCCCCTCCTTGGGGTCTGGCCAAGATAACTTACCTGGTAATGTAGGACTGTAAACTTGATGGACTTATATCCTCCTGGATTTCATCCTGCAGAGGAAGAGTTTTCCCATAAACCCCTTTGTTAAGTGGGAAGGCCAATCCTAGTTCACTTAGGTCTGAGTCCTTCTAAAATTTAGAATCTAAATGGAGCTGGCCTTCAATCCCAAGGGCTTTCCAATGTGAAAGAGAATTCTTTACTCTATTGCCTATCCTGAGTTAACACTAACTTAATTACCTCACTAGAGACTAAAGACAGGATTAAATCTCCTTCGGCTACCTTTTAAATTGAATCAACAAAAGATTGAACACTGGTTAGTGCTAGGTGAGAAGCCAGCAAGATACTTGGAGAGCTCCATCTTTTTTTTTTTTTTTAAACTCAATCAGTCAGAAACTTGTGAATTCTTTTAAGAAGTTCACACAAGAGTTCACACCCTCAGAAACTGTTTCAACCAGGAATCTGTGAACCCTTTTGATGAGTATTCACCTCTCCAGAAGGTGAGAATCGGTCCCCATAAACACTGCCCCCGGGCAGTATTAGACAAATTGGAAACTGTGATTAGCCCCTGTGAAGAGGGGAAGGGATAAGGAGCCACCATAAAAGCCATGAAATCCTTCAGCTAGACTCAGATGGGTCTTTGAGAAGATAGTCTGAAGAGAGTGTCTTCTGGAGATAGTCTTCAAAGGAGTTTCTCTGGAGACGGGCTTGGATCATGGGCTTGGAGTTTTGGCTTCAACTTAGACTCTGGCTTCTGGACTACTTTGTTGGGTGAGTGAAAGTCTGATTCTCTCTTCATAGTTTCCTAAGAGACTAATTTCCATTTTGGAGGAGGCCTCATGTTTACTCACTGCCAGCCCTCCTGGCTGAGGTATTTTCTCTAACCTCTCTCACATTTCTCTACTTTATTGTTTCCCTTCTATTTTGGTAAATAAACTTCTGACTTGAGATATAACCATTTCGGTGACCATGTTATTTCATATAATTTAAGTCCAACCATTACATTTAACCTTTACACCAAGAAGTCATCACCTACCTCAGGTATCCAGTCTTTTCGCCTCCAAGAGAACCACCAAGAACTGCTAGACTTCTTGGACATTTTCTCCTTCACCAGCATGTCAACAGTACTCTGAATGCCAGAGAAGATCAGAAGTACACAGTGGGCAGGACATTCTCAAGAACAATCCACTCTGGGAAAAAACCCCCTCAAATAGATAGCCTCCATCCAGTCTCTACTGGTGACCAAAAATGAAAACCCTTTCTGGATGAGTTCTCTGAACCACCTTTCTGAGCTCTCAACAGAGATTACCTGATCAGGAGGGGCCTTGGGATTTACTCCAGAGGGTACTGCTTATAATACTCATGACTGAAAGTCTGAGTGCTGGCATTGCCCCTTGAACTGAGGGTACTGATTAACTACAGCATTCATTGGTCCAGGCCTCATGGTGGGTCAACCCCCACTAACAAAATATAAATGATATGGTAAATACTTGCTGAATAAATGAATGGAAAAATAGAATTTAGGGGCCCTTCCTCCTACCCAATAGGCCAGAACACTTACAATGCCAAGAGAGGTGGTACTTTAGGGGAGGTGGCAAGGCTTTCTAGGGTTAGGGACTTCCTATACAAGGTCACCAAGTGTTTGAGAAAAGGGAAAACACTTTGCTATCTTTCCTTCTGACCCAACTTCCATCCAAACTTCCCCAATAAAAATCCCTATCCTTGGTTCCCACAATAAGGCCATCTGGACCAGCCAGTGCCTTAAATGTCTCTGTGAACAGTTTCCTAGGAAGTACAAAGGGAGAAGGGATAGTCAAACACTGAGTCAGGAAGGAATAACTGAATTGGTTTTAAGGATTTGGAAACTTCCTGTTCCAAGATTCAAGAATGACCCTAGTTTGGAGCTCTATGGCTAATCCTGTTGGAAGTCTAGAGTTTTGCAGTGGCATTTCCCACCAATCCTCCTTCTCTTCTCCCTCTCTAAATTCTTTGCAGCATCATCCAAACCCTCTCTATGATCAGAGCAGGAAAGATAGATGGAGAAGGAGTTCTGACCTTGGGCAAAGTCTTCTGAAAGGCCTGTAGGGACAGGATCATTGGGGCAGCTACAGCCCAGTTGTAATGCCTAGAAAGGTAAAGCAGGGATAAAAAGTAACTTCTGAGGAATAATAGCTAAAAAAGGAGAAGCCTAGCTATTCATGGACTTGAAGCTAAAGGCCCAAAACACAATGAGCAATGGAGCTAGAACTTTCTGTCCAAAAAAGAACCCTGAGCTCCTATTCCTAGTTATTTTGATTAGATCCTAATGGCCTTGCCATATAATAATAATAACCCCTCCCTTGAAGTCCATCCAAATGTCTGTGCTCTGTGTGTGTGTATGTATATATATGTGTTGTGTGATGTACTGCAGAGATTTTGTGTGCCCTGAGACTAGCTTTGAAGGCCTGGTAGGAACCCTGAAATGCTGATGAACTGGGCTCTGCTGATTCCACTAATGAGATAAACATCCCAGTCAGAGGCATTGAAACTCCTCCAGGAGACAAAGAAATAGATGGGACAATCAAACACTTTAGGTTGGTCCTCAAAAGCATCATAACACAGAGAAGAGTACAAGTGACTCCCCATGTTTTGGTATCCCAAAGGCAAAATATTAGAACAAATGAGAAATACCAATACCCTACCTGATGGAAATGCTTCAGTACAATTGATGCTGAATGCTAAAATAGGCAAGACATGAATTACCCATGAAATGATTTGGAAGCATCAACACTTTCATTATGTTCCAGAACTAAGTTCTTAACAAAATTGGAAGCAGATCTCAACAATTAAGGCAAGGGTCTCATACTTTTTGTCAACTGCACTCTCAGTTCCAAGTCCCATGGCAATGTGTAGTTGACCAGGACAATAAAAAACAAACAAACGTCATCCTTAGAGCCATATAAGATAAAATAAAAAATGAAGTTAAAAGGCTACTAAAAATATGAACAGGGAAAAGTTGAGGACCTTGGAGGTCTTAGAAAACTTTTATTTCTAATTCAAAATCCAGAAATCCTACCTCATAATGAAAAGATGACAAAAGCAGCACTGAGGTCTCCACTGACCTTGAAAAGGAGATGACCATACTTAAGACTAGAACTCTGAAAGATTCTTTTTGAGTTTGATGGCATGAATTCAACTAGTAGGCCAATTACGCCAAAACAGAGTAATAAAAAAGGGCCAGTTTCTGCTATAACCATTATGAACAAACATTTCCCCACAGAATTTGACAGAGTATAAAAATCTTTTCAGAACCAGCAGTTGGTGGTATCGCAACAGTTGTTGCCATGATAAGGACCATGGTAGAAAAGGTAGAGCTATCAAGGAATTTTCTCTACCCACCCACGGCCACCATAGTAGAAGAAACTTGAGAAAATAATTGATCTATGGAAAGGCATTGAAAGATCTAACTGGTATGGACAGTAAAATACTTGAACATTATATTGCCCAGTGAAAGGGACCAATAGTAGAACATAGAGAAATGAATGTGAAAAAGAAAGCATATCAGAAATTCTAGACTACCCAATCAGCAACTGAGGGCACAAGACTAAGTGATAGAAGGCATCAAAGAAACACAAAGAACAAATTTGATGGTTTGATATCAATCCAAAATTTTACCCCTGACACTTGAGAAATAAAGAAATCATAGGTTAAGAAAGAGCACCTAAAGAAGGATGTCAAAGTTTTTGTCATCTCTAGGATGGCAAGATGGGGATCAAATAATGTCTCAGTATTCCTTCCAGATGTACACAGAAGCTGGTCTTGATATAAAATCTCAATTAAGGAAGTAAGACTAGAAAATATGAGTGAACAGAAGACACATTAAAAAGGAAATTATGAAGTGATAAATGTTGGAGAGGATGTGGCAAAATTGGGACACTAATGCATTGCTAGTGGAGTTGTGAATTGATCCATACATTCTAGAGGGCAATTTGGAACTATGCCCAAAGGGCTATAGAACTGATCCTGTGATACCACTTACTGAGACTGTATCCCAAAGAGATAATAAAAAAGGGGAAAGAACCTACTTGCACAAGAATACTTTAGCGGCTCTTTTTTGTGGTGCAAAGAATTGGAAATTGAGGGGATGTCCATCAATTGAGGAATGGCTGAACAAATTGTGGTACACATTGGTGATGGAATACTATTGTGCTATAAGAAATGATAAGCAAGATGATTTCAGAAAAATCTGGAAAGATCTCCAGGAACTGATTGCAGAAGGAAATAAGCAGAACTGAGAGAACGTTGTAAATAGTAACAGCTATATTATACAATGACCAACTGTGAAAACTTGGCTATTCTCAGCAAAGCAATGATCTGGGACAATCCTGGAAGATTTATGATGTAGAATGATATCCATATCCAGAGAAAGAACTGCTGGAGTCAGATGGATGTAGATCAAAGCATATTAATTTTTCATATCAGTAAAGTTAGTTTAATTTTGTGGTTTGGGTTTCTTATGAGTGAGCTCTTACAACAATGGCCATTATGCAAGTGTGTTTTGCGTGATAATAAAAATAAAAGAAAAACGAAAAAAAGAAATTATATATCCAAGGATGTACAGGAGAGACCCAGTAGAAGATAACTCTACAACATCTACAAAAAAAGTCTTAATCAAAAATACCACCTTGCCACAAAATTTAGAATTCCTAGAAGAAATGAAGTAAAAATTTTAAAATTATATTATAAATTAAATAGCTTAAGGAGAAAGAATTGGAAGAATAAATAGCTCAGTGTTCAAGGAATATGCTCTCTGAAAATTAAATCAAACAGAATTCAATGAATCTATGACAATAAGGAATATTGGAATTCAAACAAAAAGCCAGAGAGAGAATTCCCCTACAAAGCCAAAAAAGTTGAACTAAAATATCTTATTAACCACTTGCCATATACGAAAAATACCAAGCTATGACTGCTCCTAATAACAAATTAAACAGTTTTCCTCATAGAATCTTTCTCCAGTGTTATCAAAATGTTATTTTGGCTCAATAAGTGTTAAGATTCTTAACATTTGCCAAAAAAAAAAAAAAAAAAGATAAAACCTGAAGACTCTGAGCTTGAGACACAAGGTCACATGGAATTAATGGATAAAAGCAATTAACTTAGAGCAATTAACCACTTGTGATATTAATAACAACATTAATAAAACATAGGGCCCATCACTGTAGAATAGCTATGGAAAGCTCAATAACTGGGCCAAAAGGAGAAAGAAGTTTGACATTTTTAGAGTCTATGACAAAGAGCTCAGAAACCTACAGAAAGAATTTTAGAATAAGCAGACATCATTTCACCAAAATCCTAAAGACTGAAGAGAGGCACACAGCTTTGGATTCTTATTCAGTTATTCTATCTATTTGTGAAATAGTCCACAGAACATGAAACATAGAAGAATCATAGCATGAGAGAAACTCGTCCTAGGATGGTTTGATCTGAACCCTGATCAAAAATCGAGAGGAATGAAATAATAATCATGATAACTAATTATAGTAACAACAGCTGACATTGCTTTAAGATTTGCAAAATGACTTTACATTCATGATCTCTTTTGAGGCTTACCACAGTCTAGTTGGGTAAATGCTATGGCTATTATTATCTCCATTCTGCATATGTGGAAAATGAAGTTTAGCAACTTGATCAGGGCTCATACAACTAGCTACCACTTAGGTCTTTCTAAATCCAGTCCTTCATTTTTGCTTTTTTTGTCAATCAAAGTCTTTAATAACCTGTCATCTCTCCTCACCTTTCCAATCTTCTTATTACCTTTCCATCCTTCTTTTCACTTCTTTTTTAAAACCTTCACCTTCCATCTTAGAATCAATACTGTGTATTGGTTCCAAGGCAGAAGAGTGGCTAGAGAAGAAGAAGGGCTGGGCAATGGGGGTTAAGTAATTTGCCCAGGGTCACACAGCTGGGAAATGTTTGAGATCAGATTTGAACCCAGGACCTCCCATCTCTAGGCCTGGTTCCCAATCCATTGAACCACCCAACTACCCCCTTCACTTATTCTTCCATCCAGTGACACTGACCTCCTTGCTCTTCCTAGAATAAGCATCCTATCTTTTGACTCTGGGCATTTTTTTCCTAGCTATTCCTTATACCTGGAATGCTTTCCCTCCTCACCTCCATCTCCTGGTTTCCTTCAAGTTCAAGCTAAAATATAAGCTACCTTTTCCAAATCACCTTTAATTCTAGTATCTTCTTTCAGTTGATTCTTTCTTTAAAAAAATCCTTACCTTAGGTCTTAGAAGCAATACTCAATACTGATTTCAATGCAGAAGAGCAGTAAGGGATAGATAGCTGGAGTTAAACAACTTCCCCAAGGTCACACAGCTAGGAAGTGTCTGAAACCAGATTTGAACCCAGGACCTCCTGTCTCTAGTCCTGGCTATCTATCTACTGAGCCATTTAGCTGCTCCTCAGTTGATTATTTCCAATGAGTCCAGTCTATAGCTTGTTTATACATAGTTATTTCCATGCTGTCTCCTTTATTAGACTGAGCTTGAGAACAGGGACTGTCTTTTTGCCTTTCTTTGTATCCGCAGCCTTTAGTACTGAATCTGCTACATGGCAGGTGCTGAACAATTTTTTTTAGACTGACTAATCACTGGGCTCCAAGAAATATCTAATTGCTTATTCTTTCCTCTCCATTCAATTGCCTGTCCCAGACCAATACAATGGCAGGGAGTGAGATTAGTGTCGTGACCCTGAGATGCTATGCTTTACAGAAGAATTGGGTTCGCCATGGAAATAGCTCAAGAAGTTCAGTTCCAAGCCTGCCAACTTCCTCTCCTCTGCAATTCCTGTCCTTGCCTGAGAAGACCTGGATATCCATGTAGATGCTTCCTCAGACTCCTTAAATCCAGCCACATAGGGATGGTCACACAGCAGATCTCTCACCATTAGTGGAACCTCAGGTGTGCCACTGCCCCAGTGAGCAGCTTTCCTGTTGTCCTGTCTGACCCTAACTTCCTGTTTTTTCCCTATTCCCTATCCTTCATCGCTTCCATACCCGCTTTCCCCCTCAAGACCTCTGATGCTCAACCCTTTAGTATTTTCTCAGGCTATTACTTCTACTTTGACTTCATTCTCCAGTCCAGATGGTCTTTTCAACTCTATGCAAGTCCTCTGCTCTCAATTTCTTTGCCCTCTTGTCTTATTGCTGCTCATTTCTTGCCACACCTCAGCTCTGACTTAATTCCACCATCCATTTCCTCTATTCCTACTTAAAACCTGCTGAATGAAATCGTGCTGATGGGGGACACTACAAATTATCTGTACTTATCTGACTTAAGCTGGGCCCTTTCGATACAGCAAAGCAGTCTTCTTCCTCTCTAACACCCAAAGAAGCCATTCTAGACTTCTCCTTCCCCCAGCTCTCTCGGCTGAGAACATAGCCTCTTACTTTACTGACTAGAATTGGGCGCCACTAGATGAACTCCTTCTTCAACTCAATACTCCTTAACTTGTCCCATTCTCTCCTTTCCCCAGTCTCTGACTAATCAGTGGCCTTTCACCTTGGCAAGAGCAACTCTTCCAAGTGGGCACCGATCTGACCTCCTCCCATCGTTTTTAGTAGATTGTGTCCTTTGTCCCTTGGATCTTCAACTTCTCTATCTTTTGGTCCCTTTTCAAACATGTCCAAATCTCCCCTAATCCTTAAGAAAAATCTTCATTAGACTTTACAATTCATACTATTGCCCTATATCTCTTCTTTTGCAGCCATCTCCTTGAAAAGTCTGTCTGCACTTGCTGCCACCGCTCCCTCTCTTCTCATTCACTCCTTAACCCTTTGCAATCTGACTTTTGACCTCATTACTCAGTTGAAACTACTCTCTTCAAAGTGACCAGTGGCCTCTGAATTGCTTAATCTGATGACCTTTTCTTTCCAGGCCTCATTCTACTTTATTACATGTGACATTAATGACCACTTTTCCTTCCCGGATATTCCCTTCGGTTTATGTGAAGAATTGAAAGAAGGCCAGTTTGTCATGTCAAGCAAGGTTGGAGAGATAATCTCTTACCCCCTGGCCTCCAACCTATCTCCCACTTTTCCTCCTACCTGGTTATTTTTTAAATATACTTTCAGTTTTATTGATGTGAGTTTGTTTTCTGTTCACATTATAAACATTTCTAGATTATTCCTCCTTCCCGAGAGATCTCTTCTAACAAAGTTATACAAATAATAGTGATCTCATCTGAAAGTTCATGTAACATTTCACATCTGTAGCATCCCCTACTTCTTTATTTAAAAAATTAACAGAAATCTCTTTTCTCTTGCTCCTAGCATACATCCCACTGAAAAAGGGAGAAAAAAAAAACAACTTTTCTGGAACAAATATACCTAATCAAGTAAAACAAATTTCCACCATTGACTATGAATACCCATGACACATATACATCTTTATGTATTTATGTGTGTATCTCTCTATACACATATATGTGTGTATGTGTGTGTGTGTCTATATAATTCTGTACCCTAAAATCCATCACCTCACTGTCACAGATAGCATGTTTCACCATTAGTCCTCTAGGATCATGAAGGGTCATTGTATCAATCATCAATTTTGTCACAGGCCCACTTCTCTGTTTCTCCCTTCATGACACCTCTAAAATCCACCTCATTTTCTCCACTCACCCAGCTCCCTAGTTCAGGCTCTCCCTGCCTCTCTGAATCAGCCTCCCAGTTCTTCCCTTTGTTTTGAAAGGCCCTGACCATACCACTCCATCCTGTCTACTGCTGTTAAAGTTCACTCTGACTTTATGGCTCCAGCGGCTTCCTATTGCCCACCTGTTTAGCTTTTAGACCTCTCCTTTCAGCCTCATTGGACAGTAGTCCTTCTATTGCCTCTGTAATCTCCCCCAAACCCTCTGGTCCTCTCCCATCTCCATACCATCATACTGGTAATCCCGCAAGCTTTCTCTCCTTACCCTCAAGGATCATCTTCTTTACAAAGCCTTTTATTTTTATCCTCCAACTGCTAGTCTCCTCCCTCAAGTCCCCAATGTAAACATACTCCCTTCTATTTAATTTTTTCTTACTTATATTTCTTCCTAAATATATGTACACCTACACATCTGTCTATATATGCCTACACATGTATGTATGTATATTTACTCTCCCACTAGATTGTAAGCTCTCCTCGAGTAAGGATTGCTTCATTCTTTGTATTGGGATCCCCAATGTCGATCCATTTGTAGGTACAAAATACTCACTCACGGATTGATTCTAATTCTGTAAGTGGAGAGAGAAGAGACTGTCAGTGCCAGGAAGACTAGATTCAGAATCCCAACTCAGACCTTTATGTAGGAGCTTTATGACCCCAGATGATCACTTAGTGTCTCTCAACTTCAGTTTCCTTAAAAATGGGGATAATAGTATTGACTACAGAGGGTTTTTGTGAGGATCAAATGAGATAATATATGTAAAGGACTTAGAAAATCTTTTGTTGCTGTTCAGTTGTGTCAGATTCTTTGTGACCCCATTTGGGTCCCATTTCTTGGCAAATACACTACTAGAGTTTGTCATTTTCTTTTCCAGCTCATTTTATAGATAAGGAAATTGAGGCAAAAAATATTAAGTGACTTTCCCAAGGTTACATGGCTTGTATGTGTCACAGGCCAGATTTGAACTCAGGTCTTCTGATTCCAGAAGAGTTTACAATCTAGTGGGAGAGTTCTATTCACTGTGCCACCTCGCTGCCCCCCACTTTAGGAAGTAGATGCTATTATCTCTATTTTACAGATGAAGACATTAAGGCAGATGGAGGTTAACTGACTTCCCCAGGGTTTCACTTATAGTAAGTGCCTAAGGTTGGATTTGGATTCAGTTTTTCTGACTCTACGCCTAGAGTTCTATCCACCTCACTGCTCTTTTAAAAAACCTTAAAGCACTATGTGAATGTCATTTTTTATTATTTGTTAGTAATTCATATTTTTAAGGCTTTAACCTTAAAATGTTTTTATCTTTTAACATTTATCAGTATTATCCATCCCCATTTTATATTTGAGAAAGTTGAGGCTCAGAGGCTAAATGGCATTTTCCTAGGGTTACACAGCTAGTAAGTATTAAAAACTGGGCCTGGAACACTACTCTCCTGCTTCTAAAGTCTAACAGGCAGCTTGCAGGGCTCAGGGACTCTGGGGCAGGCAGCTCCAAGAATTCAGGCAGCCAGGTCCCGGGGGGAGCTATTTAGGGTGAGTTGGCATCTCTCATGCTCAGGATTTCCTTGTGTGTTTCAGTTTATGGGGTCTCAGGGATTGTTTGGAACGAAGTAAGAATTTCACATATAAAATGCAGAGTGTGAACAGCAGATGTGGATATAACTTAGCTAACAGTGATGGAAAGGATACACTAGCCAGCCCTGGCAAAGAGAATAACCATAGATACGCAGAATCAAAGTTTTAGATCAGTGTAGAAACTATGCCACCCTTCTTTGCAAAGATGAAGAGAAAATATGAGTGTAGAATATTACATAGACTGTCAGACACAGCTGATATTTCAATTGCTTTTGCTGATTTTTCTCTCTTCTACAAAGGATATATGGCTGGATTGGGGAGAGTGGAACAATGTATTTAGAAATGAATATTATAAAAAAAGGAAGATATAAAGAAAATAGGATAACAAAGTAAAAAAAATGTTGTAAAAGGGACCTGGGAGATGCTGCTAATAGGCCCACCTTTCCAGACGGGCTCCCATCCTGGTTTCTTTGGCCAGGATGCATATGTCTTTTTGATGGAATCAACCGCTAATTTCCCAATAATTTTTTTGACTTTGTATATTTTCTTAATCAAAGAATTGATGCTCTTTTTTGTGGTGGCAAAGGATTGGAAATTGAAGGGATGTCCATCAATTAGGGAATGGCTGAACAAATTATGGTATATGATGGTGTTGGAATATTATTGTGCTATAAGAAATGATAAGCAATATGATTTCAGAAAGAGCTGGAAAGATCTTTATGAACTGATGTTGAGTGAAATAAGCAGAACCTGAACAACATTGTACACAATAACAGCAGTACTATGAAACAATCAAATGTGACAGACTTTCCCACTAACAACAATATAAAAGATCCAGAGCAATTCTGAGAGACTTATGAAAAAGAATGCTATCCACACTCAGAGGAAAAACGATTGGAGTTGGAATACAGATGAAAACATGATTTATCACTTGTTTATTTGGGTATATGTTTGGGGATTTTAGTTCTATAAGATTTATAGCTTTTATACAGGGTATATATTTGATAAATACACCTCTACCAAACAGAGGTTTCCCATGGGTTTGGTGGCAGGATGGGGGGAGGTGGAAGGGGAATAAACATATATAGTGTGTACGTCCCACACAATGCTAAGCACCTTACAATATCATCTCATCTGATCATCACCACAATCCTGCAAAGTAGGTGCTGTTATTATCCCCATTTTACCGATGAGAAAAGTAAGATAAACAGGATTTAAGTGACTTGCCCAGGATCACATAGCTAGTAACTGTCTGAAGCCAGATTTGAACTCAGATCTTCCCAACTCCAGGCCCTGTCCTCTATCTGCCGAGTCACCTAGCTGCCTCTAAATGGAGAAGGCTCTGAGATATGCTTTATCCCCAGAAACACGGTCTGAACTGCTCAGAGAGAAGGTTGGGGATGTTTAGCACGAGTGTTCTAGGTGCCTAAAGATGGCATCCCCTAGACTTTCTGCCATGCAGAGGTGAAACAAGGTGGTTTAAGAGCAAAGTGAGTGTGTGGTTCAGACTCAGAGCAATAGCCATCTTTCTGATCTGGGCTCCTAGAAGGATGGGAAACATGTCTGCCCACTGGAAGACAAACGCCTCCTGCCTTGACCCTGCTCCTCCAGGGAGACTTACTTATCTTCGATTTTCACCACAAGTCTGGGGTCCTGCAGGATTCCTGGGTCATTAGCGAGATCCTGGTAGGAGATGATGTGTTTGGAAAACTTCTCTATAGGCAAGGGGAGGAAAATGAGAGAAGGAGAACAAAAACAGATATGAGAGACCAAGGGATGAAGGGACTGGAGAGGAGGACAAAGAGACCGAAGGCCACTTCTTCCTTGGGGGCTCAGCTGTTTGGGGGATGAGGGCAGCCTTGGTACACCAATGACCAGACTGAATAATGCCCACCATAGACCTTTTTCACATCTATTGAAGGTTTCCTTCCTTGCCTCCCACCTCGGTCTTGAAAAGAGGGTTCCCTGGATCCATCTCCTTTGCCCCCCCATGAAAGACTACCATTGGACTCACCTGTGGAGATGCCCTGGTTTTCATTCAATCCACCACATAGAGAGAGCGTAATGTTATTCTTCTGTTCTTCTGGGACTTGGATCTTGGGCTGAATGATCTCTGGGTGGGTGGATGCATCCCAGAATCTGTCATCACACCTAGAACAACTGAGTCAGGAGGAAGAAGCAGTGATGATTTACTGAAGGGGCTAGGGATGGACTTGCTGCTACCATAATGGAACTATGCTGACTTTCCCAGAAATCCACTCCTTCTACAGGGTTAATCAAAGGGAATGAGTGAACCTTTACTGAAAACATCTTTCTTCTTTTTTCCAAACTAAACTTTATTTTATTTTTTAATCAACAAATATCCACTTTATCTCCCTTCCATCGTTTCCCCTCACTATTAAGAGACAAACTTGGCCTCAGATATTTCCTAGCTGTGTGACCCTGGGCCAGTCACTTAGCCTGCTTGCTTCAGTTTCCTCAACTGTAAAATGGGGATCATAATAGCATCTACCTCCCAGGGCTGTTGGGAGGATCAAATAAGACAATATTGAAACCCTTCCTGGCACATAAGCAATCACTTAAAAAGTACTTATTTGGGGGGCAGCTGGGTAGCTCAGTGGATTGAGAGCCAGGCCTAGAGACGGGAGGTCCTAGGTTCAAATCCGGCCTCAGACACTTCCCAGCTGTGTGACCCTGGGCAAGTCACTTGACCCCCATTGCCTACCCTTACCACTTTTCCACCTATAAGTCAATTCACAGAAGTTAAGGGTTTAAAATTAAAAAAAAAAAAGGTACTTATTTTTTTCATTCCTTCTTTCCCTGTTACAAATATACATGGTTGGGCAAAATAAACTCCCCCATTAGCCATATCTTTCCCCATCCCAACCCCAAATAACTCAGTCTACACTCTGAGTCCAACAGCTCTCTATGCAGAAGTGAGTAGCAGGTTTCATCATAAATTCTTTGGAATTAGGGTTGGTCATTTCTTAGGTAAGAGTTTCTAAATCTTCCAAAGTTGTTTTTCTCCATAATATTGTTGTTATTATATAAATTGTTCTACTGGTTCTGCTTATTTCATTTTTCATTAGTTCATACAAGTCTTCCTAGGTTTCTCTGAAATCATCCCTTTCTTCATTTCTTACAGCATAACAGTATTCCAACATATTCATATTTCTTAACTTGTTCAGCCATCCTCAGTTTCAATTCTTTGCCACTACAAAAAGAAAGTTGCTATAAAAAATTTTGTGCATGTGTCCTTTTTGTCTTTCTTTGATCTCTTTGGAGTAGAGGCCTACTAGTAGCCTCAATGGGCTAGACACCTTTTAATAACTTTTTGTACATAATTTAAAGGCAACTTTCCCATGAGCTCCCTGTTACTTTACTCTAGTAGGAACCCTGGCACCCTTAGCCAGCTCTCCACTCTGAGGAATGAGAGTCCCTAAAACTTTAGACAGGATCAAAAAAAGAAAATAGTAAGACCCAAATCAACTTACTTATCCAGTGTCATACTGACCAAACTACCAAAAGATTACTTTATAGAGCTAGAGGGGAAAAAAATAACAAAATTAAACTAGAGCAGTGATGGGCAGACTATGGCCTGCAGGCCAGATGTGGCCCCCTAAAATGTTCTATCCCAGCAGGAGACATTATTCCTAATCTGACGAATACAATAAGTAGGATACAATACAATGAAACTTCGAAAGAATTGCCTTAGAAACAGACTGACAGATGAGCATTTCCTCTCCTTTGGCCCCCTCTTTAAAAAGTTTGCCCATCACTGAACTAGAGGAATCTCAAGGGAAATTATTTTTGAAAAAAGTAGGGGGAGAAGGAGCCTAGTGGTATCAAATCTCAAACTATATATACAATAAAGCTGTAATAAGTCAAAATGATTTGTACTGTTTAGGAAATAAAGGGATCACGGGATAGATTGGATATCCAATATACATAAGCAAATGGGAATAGTAGTCTATAGAAGAGGGAAGTAAGCAGAATAATTTACATAAAAACATTATCAAAATAACTTGGAAAGATTTAAAAACTCTGACTTATGCCATGATTCCAGAGAACTGACGACGAAACATGCTACTCATCTCCTGACAGAGAAGTGATGGACAGAGGGATGACTTTTTTTGAAACTTGTGGGAATTAGTTTTGTGAATATGGAAATTAGTTTGGCTTGACTATGTATTATTGTTACAAGAATTTTCTTGTTCTTTTCTTCCAGTGGGGGAGGGTGGGAGAAGAAAGTTAGAGAGAGAAAATAGATTTTTTTATTAATTGAAAAAATTTTAAAAGAGCCCTACAAAAGAGAGAATGATAAGAATTCCACTACCTTGGGGGGAAGTAAAGGGCAGCACTACTTGAATTAAGGGAAGGCAAGTCTTCAAGGTAGATATCATTTGGTCCCATGTGATAGCTTCTCTTTTGTGAACCTGGGTACAGAGGAAAGGAGTTTCAGGCCAGGTAGTATCAATGTGGGCATGAGAAAGCAGATCCCATGGCATTAGGTAAATTCAGGACCATAAAAATATTATCTGGGCTGATCCTAGCCTGGGGAGGACATCACTGCTTCCTCTCCCATACCTCCTGCCCATCCACATTCCCTTGCTGTTCTTACCCTTGCTTTCTGTTTTCTGCGCAGAGGGATTAGAGCCTCCCTGAACCATCTGCCTGTTGGCTGGCATTCCGTAGCCAGATGAGGAGTGCATCTTCTGAGAGCTCTCAGCTTTATTCTCCTTATTGACTGGCGCAATGCTTATTTGTGGCATTTGGAACATCTCTGTTATACTTGGAAGACGGCTACGCTTTTGGGGTGTTGGCATGTGAAACGCAGAAGAGGAGCCAGTAATGGCTTGAGCGTAATGTAACAAAGACTCAGATTCTACCATACTGGGTAAATCTTCATTTGACTCTTCCCAAAAATAAGGAACGGTTGTATCGAAACTCTCTTCCCTCATCCTGTCCGAAGACTCAAATTTCTTCACCTTCAGACAAACAAGTAGAAGAGATTAAGTCAACAGGATCTAAGGAGCACTTGAGGTCTTGTAGATCCTACCCCTGCCCCAGGGAGTTGATGGGGAGTAGGGAGGTAAGAGGGGGAACTGGGCCCACAGGCACAAAAGATATCTTATTGAGTTCAGGGATTCTATTGTCCATCCCCAAGGCTGGGACACCTCTGGGAGACAGTGACTTAGACAAGGGATCTCTCTAATGGTACCCAAAGGAAGCCCCACATGCTCATCATCACCGTCTATGGCCTTAGGGAGAGATAGCTGTTTGGATAGAGACCTCTCCAAATCCCTTTCTCCCAAAACAGGACAAAGTCAAGCTCCCACTTGCTGACCCGAGGCTTCCTGCAGCAGCACGATGACTTATGGCATTTAGACCTCTTGCAGTCTGAGTCTCTCTCCACCTCAGAATCACTCTTGAAGGATGTTAGATATTCTGAGGATGAACTGAAAGAATATCTGCCAACAAAAGATTTATTTTCTTCTTCTTGCCAAGCTCATCTCCTCCCTTCTCTGCTGCTTACCCGTGGCCTGCACTGGCTCAGCTCTCACCCCAGTGCAGTTAAGGCTGGTAGTTGCCACAGCCCAGCACTGAACTTTCCTTTGGAAGTGGTCTTCATGCATCCTACCTCCCGCCTCCTTTCCTACAGCTACCTGAAAAACAGTCCCCCCTGAGTGAGTGACCACGAGCCTGCCCAGTGATGCATTCTTGTACCTCTCCTTCCATTGGCTTTCCCCAACTGAAGAAAGATATGGATTTTGAAACTGCCTATGGACATCATCCTTAAACTGAAACCTAGTAAGACAGGGAAACATACAGGAGAGAGAAAGGAGAGGCCATGCTCCCACCACCCTGGGCCTCATCGCCCACAGAGCAAGGGAAGGCCAATGCCTTGTGTCTCCTAGAAGACAAAGACATTAAAAATAAGAGAGAAGTATGGCCTGGGGTCCTTGAGGGCCCAAAGCCCACCCCTAGAAGTCAGAGGAGAACCAGAAGCATCTCTTGTATACCTACTGCCACATTGGTCCTGTACCTCCCCAGGTCCCAAAGAGAGCAAGGCCTGGGGATGATTGGTAGTCCCTAAAAAACTGGGGATTCAAGAGAACAGTTTTCAAAGCAGAAAAAATGTTGGACTCTTTGACAATGCTGAAATGGAAATCTTTTCCTTTTCAAAAATCAAAAGAGAAAACCAAACACATGGTCCTTCTTGACCCTCCCCAACTGCTGGTGCCTCCCCTTCCAAACAGTCTTGTATAGTAACTATGATAACAATAGCGATTATATATGTAGTGCTTCAAGGTTTGCAAAGCACTTTTCCCGTTGTTTCATTTGATCTTCACAACCCTGTTTAGGAGGTACTATCATTATTCCCATTTTATGAATGTGGGAACTGAGACAGGCAAAAATTAAGTGATTTACCCGGGTTCACATAACTAGTATCCAAGACAGGATTCAAACTCAAGTCTTCTTGACTTCATTTCTAACTTCCTTATATTAACAACCTTATGCAGATTTGCATTTATTTTCTTATATTTTTGTCATATATTATTTAGATATTGTTGTCTCCTCCGTTAGAATATAAACTCCTTGCACATAACAAAGACTGTTTCATTCTTTGTTTCTTATATCACAGGGCCTAGTATACTTCCTGGCTCATAGCAAGTACTTAACAGATCCCTGCTGACTGATTGAGTGATCAAGGGGTTTCCAGGGCTCTGGCATAAGCCACATCGTCCCTGGATCTTTGGGGAGCCCAGAATCTGAAGACATGGTCTCTAGGAGAGTCCTGCTACTGACTGCCTATGTTACCTTGGAAATGTCACTTCTCCTTAGCTACATCTTAGTTTCCTCGTTTGCAAAATGTAGGGGTTTGATTTAATGATTTCTAAGGTATCTCTCATAGCTGAGAGATGTTAGAAATGGGATCCTGTGAATTCATGGGTTGGAGCTGAGGCAAGGTGTAATGAATCAGGGAAGAGAGGGGAGGTCACACGGTGATTGGTAAGAAGATTTTCTGTCTTTGCCCTCTGAGTTTGAATCTTGTCCCAGATACTAGTTATGTGACCCTAGACAAATCACTTTATTTCTCCCCGTCTCAGTTTCCTCATCTATAAAATGGGAATAATGACAGTACCTCCTATGTTGGGTTGTGAAGGTCAAATGAAATAATATATGTAGGGTGCTTTGCAATCCTTGAAGTACTATATATGTACTAGCTATTGTGATGATAGATACTGGTTATGGTGGTCAGTCGCTCTATTCTCTCTACACCACATATATGTACACACATATTCCCTTAAATGACTCTAATTGTTCCATGCCTGCATCTTCTCTCTCCAACTAGACAAATTCCCCCCTTTCTCCATCATATACACACAAACAAGGGCAGGGAACCCATGGTAGATTTCTGTATCACTCCCCTCCCCAGGGCCCAGCACTGGATAGGCTGCACCATACCTGCTAATATTTGTTGACCTAAACACTTGGCCAAGAAAGACTCCAACCATCAGTTCCTTCGAGGGACCCTGAATTGGAAGGCCTAACCCACCCAAGTTTGAGGAACGAGAGCTAAATCCCAACCTGCTATGGCCTTCTCACTCACAAGGAAGAGGCTTTATCTTCTAGTAATGTCTCATATGCATCTTCCAGCTCCTCAGAACTTGTATCTGCTGATATTATTGATCCTGGTAGTTTCTCATCCTTCTTCTTGGCCTTCTTCCGGAGGCGCTTCTTCCGAGAGATGCTGCGTGGGCGTGCGCTCTTTCTGCGGGCATCCACAATGAAGTCTGTCAGCATCTCATTCGAGGTGTCCAAAGGGAAAGACGAACAACACCGGCTGAAGGGGAGATCCTCCTGGGGACAGGGAGTGTCAGGCCCAAAGGAGACCTTGTGAGAACTTGGAAGCCTTCTTTGACTGCCCACTCTCTCCATGCACATGTGCACAGAAGGCCTATTGGGTTTAAGACACTATTCAGGCAGAGGTCTGGAGTCCAGAGAATGTTTGGCACTTTGTGAGATGTAGTAGAAAAGGTAATACAATATTTAGGAGACTTAAATTCTAGTCTTGGTTCTTATACCCTTCACAACCTGGACCCTTTGTCCCTTTCCCAGCCTTCTTACATTTTACTTGCCTCCCACACTCTAGCCACTCTGGCCCACCCCATCTCCTGCTTCCATACTTTTATACTAGCTGTCCCTTCTGCCTGGAACACTTTCTTTCTCCACCTCCACTTTCTGGCTTCCTTCAAATCTTTGCTCAAAGATCACCTTCTTCATGAGGCTTTTCCTAGTTTCTCTCTACATACATATATACACGCATAAGTGCATGATCCCAACTGCTAGTGTTTTCCCTCTTACCTCCTATCTACTCTCTCTCCATCTTATGAGTACCAAATTTATGTATCTTCCTTCTCCCATTAGAATGTAAGCTCCTTCGGGTAGGCTGGGACGTGTTTTTTGACTTTCTTTGTATTGCCAGATTTTTGCCCTAGAGTCCAGCACACAGTGAATGATTACTTAACATTTATAGAAGGGTGGATTGATGGAAGTCACTCCCCTTCTTTGAGACACAATTTCCTCATATACAAAATGGGGAAAAGAATATCTGCATTATCTTAGAGGATTGTTATGGGGAAACCAGTTTGTCAACCTTAATGCCTAGAAAATAATAATGATCATTATTTTTTCAGGGACCAAAACAAGTTGGGGGGAAATATTTGCATTATCTCAGAGACCGTTATGGGAAAATCATTTTGTCAACCTTACCGCCTAGAAAATAATAATGATCATTATTTTTTCAGCGGCCAAAACAGAATAAGTGTTCAATAAGGGATTGAACACTTACAGGCATTTATGGCTTTAAGGCTTGCATAACACTTTGCTTGTTTTATCTTGTTTGATCTGTGTAATAACCCTCAGGGAAACTGAGGTACAAAGATATTAAGTGACATGTCCAGGGTCACATAACTAGTGTCAGGCCCAGTTTAAATCCAGGTTTTCCAAGGTTCCTCCAAAGCCCATGCCTCACACTTAGAGAAGCAAGTGGCCCATGTGCTATAGTGTGAATATCAGCAGGGCTTCATCCCAGATCCCAGGGACCCTTTGAAGATCTCCCCAAAGTATAGACCCACAGATTGGTCTGGCAATGCACTCAGGCCCACCCTGGCACTTTGGGAGCTGAGTAGAAAGCAAAGGGAAAAGGCAGAGGCTATTTAGAAAATCTCTGGCAAGGGCAGGGGGAAAAGAGACTTAGATTAGGGTAATACACTCACTTCACTACTTTCTGGCTCCTGGACAAAGAAAGCTTCTCCATCAACTCCCAGTTTCATTTGCAGGTCCACTGGCTTCCCATTAATTTCAATGTCAACCTGAGAAGGGATGAGGGAACCATGTCTCTCAGGTAATTCTCCTTTGTCCATATTGGTTAGGGTTATCTAGGCCAATGTTCTCATTTTAAAGAGAAGGGATGTTCAGTGACACACAGAAAGAAAGGAGACGAGCTAGGACTCAAACTCCAGACCTCTGAATCCATTACCCCATTACCACACCGCCTAGCCCAAGATGCTCTCTGCCCTGAAGCAGGAGATGGTGCCATTCCCCCCAGCCCAATCACCCTATGAAGTAGAGAGTGTTAACTTGGGGTAAATCCCCAAGGGAGGAAGGCTCTCCCTTGCTCCAGGACAATACTCAGGGCCCTGAGCCAAGATGACCCAGAGGCAAGGAGAAGCCTGAGGGACTTCCCCCAGACCCTGCAACTCACCACCTGTTCCTTGGTTCGCAGGACATCCAACTTGCCAAAACGAACGTGGAAAGGGGAGCAGAGGAAGGAGCCATCTGGATGTTTCACTACTAACACATCGACACCACCCGATAGTGTGGCAGGGTTCAGGCCTTGGTACAGTTCTTTCACTGCTTCATACACCGTCTCCGCCAACTGGCCCACATAGTTCATGGTCTGGCACTGTCAACAAGACCCATGATAGGAGGGGTCAGCAGGCCAGGCAGCCCAGCCACATGGCTTTCTCTTAGCCTTCACAGAATGCTGACCACAAGGGTGATGCCCACATCACCCATCGTGATTCACCACTTATAAACCATATCTAGGATTTTGTTTTGTTTTGCTTTGGACATTTTTATTTAATTAATTTAGAATATTTTTCCATGGTTACAAGATTTATGCTCCTTCCTTCCCCTACCTCCCATAGCTGACGCACAATTCCACTGGGTTTTACATGTGTCACTGATCAAGACCTATTTCCTATCATTGCATATCTAGAATTTTACAAGCATTGCTGATGGACACCCATTGATAATCAGCACCACATCCTTGTCTTACAGAACTCTGGGATGCCGTTGCTCTTACCTGGTCTTTGAGGTATTGTATAAGAAGAAGCTGACTCCAAGGCCAAGGATTCTGAGAGTTACGGATGGAACTGGGCCAGAAGAACAGGAAAATGGGCAAGAGGAGAGTCAGGACCTCAGAGTTCACTCTCTAGGTTCTGGGATGCCTTTGCCAGACTCTGTGAGGTCTCTAAGTGGGGTGGAAGCAATAATTCTGCATCCAGAACCCCTTTAATATCTCAAAAGCCCCTGTATCTCCCTCCTTTTCAGGGACCCTCTTTGATAGGCTGGGCGGGTAGCCCTACAGAACCTCAGAGTTACAGGAGCCCTCTGAAGGTCTAACTCAGTGATTCCCAAAGTGGGCGCCACCGCCCCCTGGTGGGTGCTGCAGCAATCTAGGAAGGCGGTAATGGCCACAGGTGCATTTATCTTTCCTATTAATTGCTATTAAATTTTTTAAAAAATTAATTTCCAGGGGTGCTAAGTAATAATTTTTCTGGAAAGGGGGTGGTAGGTCAAAAAAGTTTGGGAACCACTGGAACTCTAACTGATCATCTAACATCTGCCCTTCAATGACAAGGAACCCACTGTTTTCTATCTTTATTTTATTATTTTTAAGTTTAATAAAGATTTTTACCAATTACATGTAATAACAATTTTCCACATAAGTTTTCTGAAGTTATATGGTCAAAATTGACTTCCTCCTTCCCTTTTCTCCCCCTTCTAGTGATGGCAAGCAATTTGATCTGGACTATATATACACCATCATGCAAAAATATATTTTCAGAGTGTTCATTTCTGACACTATCTTAAAAGGCAAAGGTGGCCTCAGAACCTCCTCCTAAATTCAAAGCAGCAAGTGGCAAAGGAGCTCTGGGAGGCCAACTCGTCATCCCTTCGCCCTAAGTAGGAGGCCACTCCATCCCCAGGGATAGAAGGGGCTTCCCCACGGGTCTCCCAGGACAAGTCTTCCTGCCCTCCTCCCACCCTGAAGTTCCTTCCTTTATACCCATGCTGCTCAAAGGGAGAAGCCCAGCCCACCTCCCCTGCTTCAGATGTAGAAACAACACCCTCACTGTGCCACAGATCCCAGGAGGCTGGCCCCCAGCTCCCTGCTCCCAGGAACCATCCCGGCCTCCAGTGGGGCAGCCTGAGGGAAGCTGCTGAGTCTAGCTAGCTCACCTGCAGAAAGCAGAGAGCAGGGTAGGCCAGGGGGTGGGACCCCATGTGGGGGAGCAGTGGGCATCACCCCACCCCTCCCTCCAGCCCTTCCTGTCCTTAGGATGAGGGCTAAAGCTCTGACCCTTGAACACTGGGCACATCCACGTACAGGGACAGAATGAAGAGCAGCAACCCTGAAATCCCCCGTGGCCAGGCAACAGCTCCCCAAGGCCCTTAGCAGATGCCTCCCCACACGCAGCCCAGTGTGCAAGCCTGGTAGGGTGGTGGCAGGGCAAGAAACATCTGAGCTTAGACCAAGGGCTGGAAGGGATTTCCCAAGTCAGCTAGTCTCACCTCTTCTTTTATAGATGTGCGTGTGTTCGTGTGTGTGTGTCTGTCTGTGTCTGTGTACCTGGGTATGTCTGTGTGTGTATCTGTGTGTATCTGTGTGTGTCTGTGTGTTGCTCTGCGTCTGTGTATCTATATGTGTCTGTGTGTGTATGTCTGTGCATCTGTGTGCCTGTGTATCTACATGTATGTCTGTGTGAATATGTCTGTATCTATATATGTGTGTGTGTATGTCTGTGCATCTGTGTCTGTGTGTGACCCCACCTCTATGTTACGAGGCCACACACAAGCCTCCGTTTCTTCCTGTTATCATGAGCAGGTCAGCAAGCTGTTCTCCAGATCCAGCCCTTTCCAGAGCTTAGGAATCACCTGCATTGACACCAACATAGGCAGCTCCCTCCTTCCCTAGGCCTGAAGGCAGAAGGTTGCTGTCTATCCTTATTCCTGAATTCTAGAAGTTTCTGGGTCCGATTCTTTCTGCCCTTGGGATCTAGAAGGGTCTGATCCAAGTGAAGTAAGTGATACTGATAGGCAGAGCCCAGAGCCCCAATACCTTCAAAAATAAAGAGAAAAGGGGACAGCAAGGTGGCTCATAGAATGAGAGCCAGGCCCAGAGAGGGGAGATCCTGGGTTCAAACCTTGCCACAGATGCTTTCCTAGCTGTGTGCCCCTGGGCAAGTCACTTAACTCCCATTGCCTAGCCATTACTGCTCTTCTGCCTTGGAGCCAACACTTAGTATCAATTCAAAGACAGAAGGTAAGAGTTAAAAAAAAATCAAAAAACAAAGAAAGGGAAAACCACTGTCTTCTCCTTGCCCTTCATCCCCCACCATAAGGCCAAAGCTAAATCCTTCCCAGACAAGTCTCTTTTACTTTAATAAAAATTTTAATAACAAATTTCCACATAAGTTTTCCAAAGTCATATGACCCATATTATCTCCCTCCCTTCTTCCCTCCTCCCTTCTGGAGCTGACAAGCAATTCAATCTGGGTTATACAGTATTACAAAAGAAACCACATTTCCATATTTTTCATTTTTGTAAGAAAATAATCTTATAGAACTAAAACCCCCAAACATATACCCAAATAAACAGTGAAAAGCATATATTTTCATCTGCATTTCTACTCCCACAGTTCTTTCTCTGGAGGTGGAGAGCATTCTTTGTCATAAACCAGACAAGCTTTTTAAGATAGAGCAGACAGCACTGCCTGGATATAAGAGCACAATTTATCTTGCCTCAATTTCCCCACTAAAAATAAACAGCCACTCTGGACTGTGGGATTCTCGGGTCTTTGGGATCAGTTGGGGCAGGATCAGCAAGGACTCCTCCATTCTCCACCCAAAAGAAGCCACAAGAAGACAGACTTAACTGTGGTTTCTGTCACACCCAGCCTGGTTGTGCTATGTCGACCAAGAGTGCCCCAAAGCCTAGCTGAGCTAAGCTCACAACATTAATAACACTTTCCTGGGAAGTGTCACTGAGGCCACCTCAGCTAAACTCACTAATTTTAAGGGCAAGGCAACTCGGGCCCTAAGGGGTTAAATGACTTGTCCAAGGCATTAAAGGCAGGACCTCTGACTCTGAGAGTGTTTTTTCCACTGCAGCATTGACACAGGAGAAACCCCACTTTCTCTACCTCAATAGTGGGTACCTCCATTTTCCCATCTGCAAAAAAGGGGTAACTTTTGTTCATACATTATGGGGATAAGGCAGGTTCAGAAAAAGCAGGCTGGATATAAAAACACTGCTTGAACCATAGTCTCTTTGTCCCTGATTAAATGGAAGTAGGGCCAGTGAGAATGAACCACTTTGATCCCCTTTCCCTCCTCTCTACCACCATCACCACTACCAACTAACCTGGGGCACTTCTCCTCTGCCTAGGAGCATCCCTAGAGCCTGGGGGAGCCCAGCAACGCCACCTCGAGCCTTCTCAGCTCAACCTCATCAGTGACAGCCAGGGCTCTGTCCCAGGGAGAAGGCACCACCCTGGGGAAGGAGAATCTCACCCTTTCCAGGTAGCTGGGAACCTTTGCCCAGATTCCCAGAGCGCAGGCAGCCCCCTACAGGCTGGGGAAGGGGCTTCACATGGCCCTTAGAAGTGGTAAACCAGGGTCTAATTCAGAGGCCATACATGCCCACTCCACCCCTGACCCTAAAAATTGAGAGTTTTTCATTTGTGGCCTTTCAAGCCCTAATCTCCAACCCCTTTGGGTCCTTTACTCTGGGGTCCCCACTCTCAGAAGCCTCCCTTATGCCCAAGCCTCTCACTCCATCTAGACCACCTATATTCAAGTCATTTTTCAGTTGGGTCCAACTCTTTGTGACCCTGTTTGGGGTTTTCTTGGCAAAAGATACTAGAGTGGTTTGCCATTTCCTTCTCTGGCTCATTTTACCATTATAAATCTAATATTCCCACAAAATCCTGAGCACCTCCCATGTTTGGACCCTTTTATTGAAAGAAAATTTGGGTTCATTTCCTGATTCTACTACTTACTATTTGTGCAAATCATTTCCCTTCTGAGGGTCTCAGTTTCTTCATCTGTAAAATGAGGGAGTTGAACTAGATAATTTCTAACATCTCTTCTTCTTTAATCCTAAACCTCACGTTTGGGCTCCCTCAGGTCCCTCACCATATCCTGGGTAAAAATGATTACAATTTCCAGCAAATCTAGCTTCTTTAGCTCTTTAATGTTTGCCGAGTTCACTGGGAATCAGGAAATACAAGTGACAGAGACTGGATTTCAAGATATATCGACATATATATACATATATATTTATATATAGAGAGAGAAGGGTATAGAAATAGGTAGGTAGATAGATGGAAGGATATATGGATAGATGGATGTATAGATACAGTAGGTGGGGGAGAAAGAGAGATGATAGATAGATGGATGGATGGATGGATGATAGATACAGTAGATAGGGAGACAGAAATGATAGATAGATGGATAATAGATGATAGACAGACAGACAGATAGATAGATAGAGAGATAGATAGAGAGAGATAGATAGATAGATAGATAGATAGATAGATAATGGATGGATGGATAATAGATACAGTAGACAGGGAGAGAGATGATAGATAGATGGATGGATGATAGATACAGTAGATAGGAAGAGAGAGATGATAGATGGATGATAGATAAATAGAAAATAGATGGATGATAGATGGATGATAGATAGATAATGGATAGATGGATGGATGATAGATATAGTAGATAGGGAGAGAAACAGATAGATAGATAGATAGATAGATAGATAGATAGATAGATAGATAGATAGATAGATGAATGANGATAGATAGATAGATAGATAGATAGATAGATAGATAGATAGATAGATGAATGATAGATACAGTAGGCAGGGAGAGAGAAAGAGAGAGAAACAGAAAGATAGATAGATAGGACATTGCTCAGACCTATGCCCTCAGACATTGAACCCTACACCCAAGGCCCTCAGAAAGTATCAGGGGTTAATCACACCTCATTGTCCCTCAGACTCTAAATCCTAAATGTGGGCCCCTCATAGCCAAGCCCCTAGCTCCTTATGCCTCAGACTTCAGGCATTCAAGCTGCTTTGCTTCAAACCCTGGACCTCATTTTTTCTCTGCTTGTGATGAAGACTGAGAAAAATACACAACAAGCCAATGTTGACTGGTGGGGGTTTTGGAGAAAGGACAGAGGAAAGAAAAAAGGAGACAGATCATGAAAAAGAGAGAGAGGCTTAGGAGTAGGTCTTGAAGAGAATGACCTGTTCTCATACATCATCACTCTATCAAAGTGCCATTTTGATGAGCAGTCTAGGGGGCTTGGATCACCTTGACTCAACCAACTCAGAGAAGGCAACACTGGCCTTTCAACTTCAGAGCCTGACCTAGAACTGACCTACACCCATGTACGTACCCTTGGGGAGCCTGAACTCTCTCCTACCACTAGGATCCCTGATATCACCAAATTGTGATGCCAGTCACCAAGAGTAGTAACAGGTAAAAGAAGTTCTGCCAAGGACAGACACATGGATGGTAAATACATTCATAAGCTTCAGCCTCCTCTCCTATACCTTCCCCTACCTAAACAACCTCCAGAACCCAAACCCAAGAGGGGGATGAATGTTTATCTAAAGGAGCCCTGGTCTGCAGGCTGGAATTTTCTGAGGTTTCTTTATATAAATCCTAGACTTTATACTGCTCTACCACTGGGGTTTTTTTGAGGGGGCAAAGGGGGGGGGTATCCATCCCCTTCCAGCCTTGGGTGGGAAATACAGGAGCAGTTCCAGGCTCCAAAACAGGACTTATTTTTGGAGTCTGAGTCTCTGACCTTAGCCTGGTCACTTATTATTTTAATAAGCATTTGGGTATTTTCTTAGCACCATTTAGGGAAGATGGCCAGCCTCCCATTAGCCCAGCCTTAAAATGAAGAAGCTAAGTCCCTGGCCTTGGAGACAAAATACTGTTAGTGACAGAGATGCACTAAATCAAGCTGGTTAGCCTCTTTCTTGCCAAGAAGACGATGCATCGTCCCTTTAAGTCTTTCTCTAGCTTCTAGCCGTTTCCTTTTATTGGCCAGGGTGGGTGGGAGTTCTTAGCTCTATGATCCTCTCAAGGAGGAGACCCTCCAGGCCAAGAGGCCAAGCTCAGCATCCTCTGGTCCTGATGAATATATGTAAGTGTATATCTGTGTGTGTATATGCATATATCTATATACACATGTATATGTATACACACACATATATATCTCCCACAACAAGGGAACTCCATCTTCCTGTCTGAAAATGGAAAGATAGGACCCTCACCAAAGACATAAGCAGGAAGACTGAAAACTATACCATATGAGAATAGACTAGAAGAACTAAAGAATTTTATGACTGCTTCCTTCAAATATTTAGAAGGTTCTATGAAATAGTTAGCATGCATATATATGTGTGTATACATATATATATTTATAGTTTGTAAAGCACTTTACACATCATCCCATTTAATCCTCACAACCACCCTGTGAGATAGTTGTGATTACTACTTTCCTTTTACATTTGAGGAAACTGAGGCTGAGAGATCTGTAAGAACCTGTAAAATGGAAATCAATACCTACGATACTCCCTTCAGAGAACTGTCGTCAGGCTCCAATGAGATATTGGGGGGATGTAAAATACCTTGCAAACCTGAAAGTACTCTGTGTCAGCTTGGTTTTTATTATTCTTGTTGGTCTTGTGAATTGAGGATGTAAATTTATGATTTATTATCACTGTATATGCATATAGGAAGGTAACTCCAGGTGAGGAAATCCCTTCCACCAAGACAGACTTGAACTTCCTGCACCTAAGAGCCTTGGTTGCCTGGGGCACCAAGAAATTAAGTGACTTTCTCAGGATCACATAGCCAGTAGGTACATATAAGAGATGGGAATTGAACCTAGGTCTTCCTAACTCCCAGATCAGCTTTCTATCTGATATACTCTGTTGCTCCTGCCATGTCAGTTAGGTTGTTATAAATATTTCATAGTTTCCACTTTTTTTCTGTGCAAACGATTCCCCAATCTACTTTATTTGGACAAAAGTTCTTCATCTCCACTTGTCCTCCTAGAAGCCAGATTCTGAACTTTCATAAACATAATCATTTAAAACTTATAGAATTACGGACTCTCAGAGTTAGATGGGATCTCAGAAGTCACCTTGTTTACCCTAAATCTGAACAAGAATCTCCTGTACATTATTAGTACATTATTTGTATGATGGAAAGGGCTTTGGTCCTGTGAGTCAGATGACAAGGGTTCAAATACTGCCTCTGACACTTGTGACCTTGGACAAGTCATTTCCCTTCATTCCTCTATTTTCTTATGTGTAAAACAGATTGGACTACATGCTAGACTTTTGACATTTCTTCCAGTTTTATATCTATGAGCCTATGATCCAAAAAAGAGTTGACCAATCTGTACTTCCATGGACTAGAAACTTACTATTTTGTGAAGCAACACATTCCACTTTGGGACAATCCCTATTGCTAGGAAGTCCTCTCAAATACCATGTGTGAATCTGTCCCTCTGCAATTCATACCAACATTTCTGAAATCAAACCCACAATGTCACCTCATATTTAGTATTTTTGTTGGTCAAATGCTTCCACTTTTTTTATGTGATTTTTGTCTTTACACACACACACACACACACACACACACACACACACACACACACACACACACTGTGAAGACANCACACACACACACACACACACACACACACACACACACACACACACACTCTGTGAAGACAAGAGGCATTCTCATTGACAAATAAGGAACATGAGGCCCAAAGAGATTGTTACTTGCTTGAGGTCATGCAACCTCTACCAGTTGGAATTAGAACCAAATCCATCTTCTTGACCCCAAACTATCTCTATGTCTCTGATCATGTCTCTATTTAAAAAAAAAAATTCTTACCTTCCATTTAAAAATCAAAACTGAGTATTGAATCCAAGAAAGTGGAAAGAGGAAGGCAATGGGGGTTAAGTGACTTTTCCACGGCCACACAGCTAGGAAGTATCTCTGAGGTCAAATGTGAATTCAGGACCTCCTGTATCTAGGCCTGGCTCTCAATTCATGGAGCTACCCAGCTGCCCCCTCTTACTTCTCTATTTTAAATATCATCAGGGGCAGGTAGATAGCTCAGTGGATAGAGAGCCAATCTGGAGATGGAAGTGAGATCCTAGGTTCAAATCTGCCCTCAGACAGGTCCTCACGGGGTGACCCTGGGCAAGTCACTTAACCTCCCATTGCCTAGCCTTTATTGCTCTTTTGTCTTGGAATCAAAATACAAATTTGATTCTAAAACTGAAGGTAAAGGGGGCAGCTGGGTGGCTCAGTGGATTGAGAGTCAGGCCTATAGATGGGAGGTCCTAGATTCAAATCTGACTTCAAATACTTCCTAGCTGTGCGAACCTAAGAAAGTCACTTGACCCCCATTGCCTAGCCCTTATCGCTCTTCTGCCTTAGAACCAATACACAGAATTGATTCTTAGATGGAAGGTAAGGGTTTTTTAAATAAATAAATGAAACTGAAAGTAAAGGTTTTTTTTAAAAATCATCACTCTGTCACCTAAGCAGAAAAATTCAGAAATATCTTTACACCTCCTTCCCCCATCCCCCAACACCTCCCAGCTTTTGAAGCAGCTGGTGGCACAGTTTCCAGCATACTAGGTCTGAAAATAGGAAGATCCAAATTCAAATCTCTCTTCAAGACACTTGGGAGCTATGTGGCCACTTAAGCTGGTTGCCTCAATTTTCTCAATTGTAAATAATATCTACTTCAAAGGATTGGAATGAGATAATATTGATGTTGTTCAGTCATTCAATTGTTTCTGAGTCTTTGTGACGCTGCACAGCATGTCAATACTGTCCTAGGGGTTTTCTTGGCAAAGCTACTGGAGTGGTTTGCCATTTCTTTCTCCAATGGAGCAAGGCAGAGTTAAGTGACTTGCCCAGGTCACACAGCTAATGAGGGTCTTAAGATATCAGATTTTGAACTCAGGTCTTGACTAGAGGCCAGCACTCCATCCACGGAGCCATCGAGTTCCCTCTGGTACATAGTAAGGGCTATATAAATGTGCATTCCCCTTTGATTCCCTTTGGAAGTCCTCTCTAGAGCTGAACTCTCCTGATCCGTGAGTTAGTAAGTAGAGATTTACCTAACTTACTATATCTGACCAACCCAAGACCACACTTTATATGTTCTCCAGGCATCTTTATCAAGCAACCAGGGCACTTTGTCACCTGCTCTGCCCTTCATGTAGTCCCCTTCACTTGCTACCTTTTGCTTTGAGAACAAAAATCAAATCAATACCACCACCATGACCAGAAAGGGCTCAACAATGGACTGTTCTATTCTCTACTCGCCATCTCTCTGTCCCCCCAGACCAAAATTCCTTTCTCTGGCCACCACTCCCCTGTGGGGTGACTCCCTCTAGGAGAATGTTAGTGCATTGAGGGCAGAGACCCATAACACTTATATGTGCCTAGCACATAATAAGTGTTTACTAAAGGCTTTTTCATTTATTCATGGCCATGTGGTTGCCAAGTCTTACCCATTCAACCTCTGCGATCTTTTTTACTCACCTCTCTTTCCTTTTCCTCCATTATCACCCTTGCCTAAGACTTTATTACTACACACTTGGATTATTGCAATAGTCTTCCAACTGGTCTCCCCACCTCTGGTTTCTCATACTTCCAATACATCCTATGCATACTATCCGGTTACTTCAGTCCTTCAGGGATTCCTTATTTAATTGCTGTGGATTCTCCTTCCATATGTCAGTAGCTGGTCCTTGTGGATTATTGTTGATAAGCCTCTCTGGGCTTAATTGGGCTAATCCTCAGATGGCAATCATATTAGTCATGAATTGGGCCATACTACTAAATTCTCTGACTTGGTAAAGCATGCTGTTCCACTGGGGTAGCCTTAAGAGCTCAGGATTTCTAGCCTGATTAATCTTCCTAAAAGACTTTCATCATAGACAGGAGAGTTTAGAAATCTTCACTGATGTTACCTGTAAATTAAAGCCCATACTCCTTGGCCTGGCATTCAAAGTCCTTTACATAGTGTGACTCCATCCTACCTTAAAATAACAATAACACTTTAAAGGCTCTTTAAAAACATTTTTAAACATTACTGTCACTTTCCAAGAATTTATTTTTGATGGATAAAATAAAACCCTCCCTAGAAACAAAGCCATAATTGCCTTGCAAAGTCAGTCAACTCAATAGCCACGTCTGATTTCTTTCTGCAACTAGTGTCTGCCATTTCTCTTGAGAGGAAAGAGGCAAGCTTCATTCTGGGTTCCCTAAAGTCATGATTACTGTGTTGATCATTTATTAATCTCTATGTTGGTCAGAGTTTGGGTGTCCTTCGGGGCTGTTTTCTTTTAAGTTATAGATACTCATATCAATTGTTCTTTTTTTTTAATTGAAAAAACCTTTACCTTCTGTCTTAGAATCAATATTATGTATTGGTTCCAAGGCAGTAGAGCAGTAAGGGATAGGCATTGAGGGTTAAGCGACTTGCCCAAGGTCACATAGCTAGGAAGTGACTGAGGCCAGATTTGAACCTAGGACCTTCCATCTCTGAGCCTGGCTTTCATTTTACTGAGTCATCCCACTGCCCCCTATCAATTGTTCTTATGGCTCTTCTCACTTTGTTTTTTATCAGTCAGAAAAAATCTATCCAAATTTTCCCCCAAAAGGACATAACATAGAACTTATTGTCTACACCAGAGTCTTAAAATCATGATCTACAGGCAGTATTTCTAGAGTATACCCAGAACTACATCAAAATATTATTGGGAAATGTTTAACAAAATAAATAAAAACACAATGAAACATAGATAATGTTAATTTGTGATTTTCCAAGTCAATATGTGTCCTTCAGATATCTATTTTCTACTTAAGTCTGACACCATTGATTTGATATTTAACAATACAATGCCTTGAAATAATTTTTAACATTTCATATATATATATATATATATATATATAAATAACAGTTCTAGAAGTCATATACATCTTTGTATCATGTCCCACAGAGCCTAATTCAGGGGTAATGTTTCAAAATTAATCTGTTGGTAAAAACTGTACCACCCTCTATTTGTATGCACAGTACACTATAATTTCCAAAGCACTTTCACATCAATATTTCAAGTGAACTTAGGCCAGTTTTGGGTTGAACCTCAGTTCTGCCATTCACTACTTGTATGACCCTGAGAAACAGAGTGGTTTAGTAAAGACAGCACTGGATTGGGAGAAGACCTAGATTTGGATCCTGGCTGAGACCAGATTTGAATGCAAGACTTTCATATTCCAAGCCTGGCTCTCTATCCACTGAGCCAGCTAAATGCTCCTTTTCCCATAACTTAAAAAAGTTTTTCTTTAAAACCTTTACTTTCTGTCTTAAAATCAATACTGTGTATATTGGTTCCAAGGTAGAAGAGCAATAAAATGCTGGCAGCTAGCTGCCCCTTTCCCTATTACTCTTGAAGGTACCACCCATCTTCCCAGTCACCCAGATGACAATCTAGGTATCGTTCTCCAACTTCTCACCTCTCACCCCTCACCCCTTACATTCAATCAGTTGCAAAATCTTATTGTTTCTATTTTCACAATAGCTCTCCTATGATTCCCCTTCTCTCCTCTGACATGGTCAAAGCTCTCATCACTTCATGTTTATACTATTGCAATGGTTTACTGATTAATCTCCTTACCTCAAGTCTTTCTCACTCAATTGTCAAACTGATCTTCCTAAAGCCCAAGTTTCATAATGTTACCCACAATTCAGGTAATAACAGTGGCTCCCTGTTACGTCCAGGCTCATATTCTCTGTTTGACTTCTAAAGCCGGTTGTAAACTAGCCCTTGTGTCCCCCTCCAGCCTTCTTACTCTTTATACTCTCTCTGCCTACCCCAATATTCTTCCATTCAATGATTTCATCCCTCAACTCAGACTGGAATTTTCTCCTATTTTATTTCTGCCTCCTGGCTTCTCTGACTTCCTTCAAATCTCACTTTAGGACAGTAAGGTGGCTCAGTGGATTAAGAGCCAGGCCTAGAGATGGAAAGATATGGGTTCAAATCTGGATTCAGACACTTCCTAGCTGTGTGACCCTGGGCAAGTCATTTAACCCCCATTGCCTAGCCCTTACTACTCTTCTGTATTGAAACCAACACACAGTATTGATTCCAAGATGGAAGAAAGAGTTTTTTAAAGTAAATAAATAAAATCCTACTTCCACAAGAAGCCTCCCCCAAACCCCATTATTGCTAGTGCCTTCTCTCCATTATCTTGGATTTCTCTTGCATTTCTCTTAGTTTGTCCATAGTTGTTTGCATGTTGTGTCTGACTGTGAACTCCTTGAGAACAGGGATTGTCTTTTACTTTTCTCTGTACCCCTCCTGGCAATAATAGATGCTTAATAAATGTTTGTTAACTGACTTGCCCAAAGTTACTCAGATAATAAGAGGAAGAGGTGAAATTAGAGCCTACAAAAATCTTCTTTCTCTTTAATGTTCTCCCCCCCCCCCCAACTCCCCACTAGTCTAAGCTACTAATCCTGACATCTGATCCCATCCTATACTATCAAAGAGGGAAAGAGGGAAACAAAGTCTGGGGCCTTGCGGCTCCCAGCGTGATGATGGGAGAAGAGCCCAAGTCACAGCAGCCAGGCACAAGAGGAAGCACCAAAGAAGGGAAACCCCTGGCAGGACCCTTGCAAGAACCGAGGATAGGCTACAACTCCAGGGGGCAAACCAGTTGGAGCAGTCCTTGGAGGAGGGCCAGGCGCTCTGCTTGTGCAGTCAGTGAACAAAATGCCCCAGTCTGGAGGCCCGGAGTCCCAACCTCTGGTGGTCAAGGAAAGCCTTCCTCCCCGAGGAAAAGCAGCCTCACCTCTTTTTCTGCTTCCCCCATGACAACCCTCGCTTCTGCTCCGCCCGGTACGATTTCTTGAGTCCCTCACCACCGAGGACCTTACCTGGGGGCTGGGCTCGGCGCTCCGCCTCCCACCTGTCACCTTCCACCTCCCTGAGCCGCCTGACTCAGACTCCCACACACCTCCCCTCGGGAGCTGGTCCCGGACCAGAGGAGGCATGGGGGATTTGCCTGCCCCTCCCCCACTCGTCTTCCCCTCTCACCTGCCTCTTCCCGCGCCCCTCCCTGAGGCGGGCGGAGGAAGGGAATGAGGGAGGGGCCTCCCAGCTGCCTCCGCCTCTGGCGGGGAGCCTCGGTCCGTAACCCGCCCCCCACCCCATCCCCAGCACACCCCCATCCCCGCGGCGGGGCAGCTGTTCTCCGTACCTTGGGTCTCCTGTAATTAAAGGCCCCAGGGAGGGAGCAGTGATGGATACATCTCTGTGTCAGGGGCAAAGCTGCCCGCCCGCCTGGGCTGGTACCCCAGGTCCGGAGATTCTTCCCTTTCCCCACCTTCCACCCGGTCTTAGGACCAAGGCCATCCTCTCACTCTTAGTCCATTCTCAGTTGAGGCCCCAGTCCCAGGTGCCTGGAGGTTCCATTGGCAGAGTCATAGAATCACAGAATTTCAGTTAGAATTTCAGAATTTCTAAGCCTATAATTTGTTGGTGGAAAGAGTTCCCACACTTATGAAATCACCGAATCCCCTGGAATTGTAGAGTCACGGGACCCTGACATATAAACAGATACACAAGGCTGAGCTAGATGCTATGACCACATGGACACAAATTAATCCGTCGCTATTTTCAAAGAGTTTACCTGCTGCTGGTATTGAGGCCATGGGTGGGGCTTCCCAGTACCCCTTATTAACTAGCTTACAGGGCCTCCCCGCCCCGGTGGAGTCTTGAAGGTAGTTTCCACAAAATAGGCTGGGGCTGTTCTGGAAACAGCTGGCCAGTTCAAAGGATAGAGACCCTCCCTAATGGCCGAGCAAGACTTCCTGAAGCTCCACCAAAAGCTAGTGACCACAAATTATTTTATTCTACATCCTTTATATCTAAAATGAAATCAAGCTAAAACTTGCAGCAGACAAATTAGACCCCAAATCTTCTGGCAAACCTTCCTCTCAATTGAAACCTGAGGGAGACAAGTAGTAATCCCAAATAAAGATAGACCCCTAAGGGATCTGGAACTAGAATAGATCTCAGGGGCCATTTCTTCTGCTCTGTTCCTTTTAAGAAACCGGTACCCAAGGAAGTTAAGTGACTCGGGTATTAAGTATTAGTGAGATGTGAACCCAGGTTCTCTGAATCAAGAGCCCAGTGTCCTTTCCACTGAACCATAGACCTGGTTAAAACAATCACAAAAAAGACTTCTCATTAGGAATTGCTTAAACTTAAATCTGTTTTTTTAATGACAAGCTGAATTTTCTCTGAGAATTTTCTCAATATGGGAAAAATAAGTCTAAACAGTATAGATTTGCCCAGTGCCCACTGAGAGAGGAGTTAAAATGAATATGATGGGGATAGGGACCTGAGTAAAGAACAGGCTGGGCATTCCCCAAATTCTATTCCTGGAAAGAATGTGGAGGGAATGCCATGATTATATCTCCCTCAGACTTAGGCTTCTACTACCAAGGGATATGCTGATCAGTGCCCCTGCCTTGTCTCTACCCATCTCCTTTATCTCAAAATCCCAAAGGTCCTAAGCTGACTTAATAGACCACTTGAGCCTTAAAGGGACATTGAGATACCATTTTCTCCATCTTTTGACTTCAGAGGTATCTCTAACTCATCTCCAAGAAGAAGGGCACTAAGCAAAATCAGATGTTGTGGAAATCTACTGCACCTCATGGTGGTGGCTAGAACCATTTCAGAATACAGTCCCCTAGCTGGCCACAGAGAGCAGGTTAGAACCAACCACTTCACTCTACTCCCCTCATTTCTCCAGCGGATAGGGGTAAAGAGAATCATGGTTCTCAGTCTTGTCTTTGTGTCCTTTAGGTTAAGTGCTTTCTTAAAAGCTTAACATTGGGGGCAGCTATGTGGCTCAGTGTTTTAGAATGCCAAATCCTAGAAACAGGAGGTCCTGGGTTCAAACCTGACCACAGACATTTCCTAGCTGTGTGACCCTGGGCAAGTCACTTAACCCCCCATTGTCTAGCTTTCACTGCTCTTCTGCCTTAGAATCAATACGTAATATTGCTTCTAAGACAGAAGGTAAGGATTTTTTTTAAGCTTAAGATTGAACATCAATACAACCAAATAAAATTGTTTCATCACCACTTACATTGGAATTAATCCAACACATAAAGCAATTTATCAAGTTTTCAGTCATTCTGAGACCTTATTAGGACTTTTTAAAATGTCCATTTGACCTCATTTTTCTTCATATATGCTCTGTTAGTGTACTTCATTTTCCTTCTTTGGCTGTTTTTACTTAGCATTATTTCACAAAAGTCTTTTCAGATTTCTTTGTGTGTTTCTCACTTGACAGTCTTAATTGCATTAAAATAGCCTGTTATATTATGTGCCACAATTTATTTAATCATTTCCTCACTGATGGAAATTTAGGTTGTTTTCACTTTTTAAAAAAATTACAGGGGGCAGCTGGGTAGCTCAGTGGATTGAGAGCCAGACCTAGAGACCGGAGGTCCTAGGTTCAAATCAGGCTTCAGACACTTCCCAGCTGTGTGACCCTGGGCAAGTCACTTGACCCCCATTACCTAGCCCTTACCACTCTTCTGCCTTGGAACCAATACACAGTATTGACTCCAAGAAGGAAGGTAAGGGTTTAAACAATGCTGTAGTGAAAATCTTTGAGTAGATACTTCTTTTTTTTTTTTAATTTTTATTTTAAACCCTTAACTTCTGTGTATTGACTTATAGGTGGAAGAGTGGTAAGGGTAGGCAATGGGGGTCAAGTGACTTGCCCAGGGTCACACAGCTGGGAAGTGTCTGAGGCCGGATTTGAATCTAGGACCCCCTGTCTCTAGGCCTGGCTCTCAACCCACTGAGCTACCCAGCTGCCCCAGATACCTCTTTTTTGATAGCTTCTTTTTAATAAGACTTTCAGAGAATATTAGCAACAATGGAATTATTGGGTCAGCAAGTATGATTTTGTAATGTTTATTAAATCACACAGTCCTTTTCCATAGTGGAACCTAAAAGTGCCCCATGCCAGTAAGCTTTGCCCTTCCAAGTTATAGGCAAAGGGTGTTTTAACTTGAAGAGAATAAATTCCAAACCCCTCATTTTACTGATTAAGTTAACTGAGCCCCACAATGGAGAAGTCAATTGCTCAATGACACCCAACAAGTAGTAATTAACTGAGCTAAGATTCCAGCCCAGGTCTTCTGACCTCAAATCCATTGCTCTGTGCCCTGCTGCCCTAGATACTCTGGATCTCCTAGAGGCTGCTCTCAGAGAAGAAGCATCTTCTACATGATTCTGAAGAAACACTCTGTTGGCCACGAGAGCAGACTGGACTCCCAGACACTTAGGGCTTATGTGTAAGACCTATGTTATTCTGAAGGCAGCCTAACCTGGTGGGAAAAAAGTCTCACCAGGGACTCAAGTGCCTCTGCTAACTTAGTGTAATTGATGACGGACAAGGCAGGAAAGAAGGGTGGGAAGAGTGCTGGACTGGATGTCCAAAAGCTCCTGAGGCCTAGGTTTGAATCTTGACACTATCACTAACTCTGACCTTTGGCAAAATCAGTTCACCTTTCTGGCCTTAGTTTTCCTCTTTATAAAATAAAGGGAGTCTTAGTTTCCCTATTCATCCTATGAGGAGACAAGTGATTGCTTTTTCTCATCTCACAAGGACTGAGTTGGTATTCTCTGATATACCTACAAGAAAAACATCAATAAAGTCAAAGCTTCTTTTAGTCTTAATTTGCTACTCTCAAAGGAGAGTGCCCTGGGCTCTAGAGTGAAGGAGATGCTCTGTGGGAGAGGGGAAGAATACATCTTGCAGCCCCCTTTCTCAAGGAACCTACAATTGAATGGAAAGAGGCAACGTGCAAACAACTGTACAGATAAAACAATATAGAGATGGAGCTAAGAGAAAGCACTGGTATGAGAGAGAGCCAGGAACTCTTATTTTTTTTAAACCCTTAACTTCTGTGTATTGGCTCATAGGTGGAAAACTGGTAAGGGTGGGCAATGGGGGTCAAGTGACTTGCCCAGGTTCACACAGCTGGGAAGTGGCTGAGGCCGGGTTTGAACCTAGGACCTCCTGTCTCTGGACCTGACTCTCAATCCACTGAGGTACCCAGATGCCCCCTAGAAGGAACTCTTATTGAAGATGAGGTTTGAACTAAGACTTAAAAGAATCCAGGAGACAGGATGAGGAGGGAGAAAGTTATAAGAATGGGGGGTGGGGAGGGAGGGACAGTCAGTGAAAACACACTGTTAGGAGATGGATGTGAGAAGGAACAGCAAAGAAGCCAGTGTCACCAGAGTGAAGAGTATATTGAATAGAGTAAGGTATAAGAAGATAGGAAAAGTAAGAAGAGGCCAGGTTATGAAGAGTTTTAAAAGTCCAGCAGAATTTTATATTTTATCCTAGAGGCAAAATAGAGCTGCTGAAGTTGTTTGAACAGGGAAGGGCTATGCCCTCAGAATACCCCTCAACCTGGGTTAGCCAGCCTGCTGAGATGGTTCTACTGAGATGTGGCTACTGCATGTGCCACAACTTCTTGGAGCCACAGGAGAGTGCTGGGTGGCAGGTAGACACCAATGGAGGAAAGAAGCCCTGAAAAGAACTCAGAAAGTCCTCATATCAGGGGAATTAGTCTTCTCTGAACACTCCATAACACCTTACATTTTTGCAAGCTTGGAGGTCTACTGATGTGGAATTCTGCATCTGTTGAGGAAAAACAATAACACTCAAGGCATGGTCAATTATCCCAAGAGGTACCTTGAAATTCTAAGTGGAAAAACAAAACATTTAAAGAGAAATGCATCGAAATCCTTTTTCATTAAATAAAAACAACCAAAGCTGCATAGGTAATGGTGGGTTAGGGGGTAGAATGAAGTGGAGAATCAATCCGTCCATAAATATCTGCTGTACCAATCTGTCATTGGTGGTTGGGTTCCACTAGGAAACAATTGGAGTATCCCATCTCCAAACAAACAGATTAGGGATCCCTGACTTCCTCAGTGATAGTTGTTAGATCTTTTGCCTAGATCAGAGAGAAAGTGGGACCACGTACTGCCATCTTATAAATGAGTGAATGAGTGAATGAATAAAAGAAAGAAAGAAAGAAAAATAAAGACGGTGATGTCCAAGATATTGTTATCTCAAGGAGCACCTTTAAAATTAACAAAAAGAGGGAAGGAATGGGTTATCTTTCTAGAAAGACAGTTGATGCTTCTGGGCACCAGAGGGCAGTGTTTCCATTTTAAACTATCCCCCAACACCCCTTACATACATACAAGGATTAGGGTTCAAGGATTGCTAGTCTGGAAGGAACTTCGGAGATCATCTCATCCAACCTTTACTCCCATTCCCCGCCTACACACACACACACACACACACACACACACACACACACACACACACACACACACACACACCATTTTAGAGAAGGAGAAATGACTCACTTAAAATTTTTACAGCCACTGGGAAGGAAAGTTAGGATTTGAATCCAGGTTGTCTGAGTCCATGTCTTACACTCTTTGTTTCTGATCTTCCCTCACCAGTCCTCCCTCCATATAATTGCTAAAGCCTTTTTCTGAAAGCTCAGGTCCTTCATCCCCCAGCTCAAAAGCTTTTATTGGATCCCAGTTGCCTCTAGAAGAAAACACAAACTCCTTAACCCTCCCCAATTGGGATCCCACCTATCTTTCCAGATTTATCTTGTGTCACTCTACTTCATATGCTCTGTTCTAGTTAAACTGAGTGACTGTTTGTTCTCCAAACTTGGCACACCATTTCCCCCATCTCCTTGTCTTCCCACCGGCTGTTCCCAGGGTTTTGGAGTACCTCCTCTGCTCAGCTCATGTGCCCATATGCAAAGTCCCAGTAGACTCAGACCTACCAGGGCAATTTCTGTTCATTTTAGTCAAATGAAATTCAATATATTTTCCTTTTAAGTTCGTTTTTTGTTGTTAATTTTAAAGGTAATTCTCAAGATAATTAGTAATATCTTAGACATCACCATCTTTATTTTTATTTATTTTATTCATTCATTCATTGAATTATTTAATTTATTAATCAATTAAAGAGCAAGGCCTACAACTTCATGCAGCAGGCCATTCAGGATATTGGAAAGAGTACTAGATTTGGAATCTTTGTTTTGATTCTCCCCCACCTGCTAGCCCTTGAATACTAGTAAGTGTTCTGAGATAAATAACTGTTTCTCCATCTAACAAAGAAAGTTGAACTAAAATATTTTTAAAGCCTTTTTAAGCTATGAACTACAGCATAGTAAGGCCTTTGGCCCAAGGTACCCATGTCTGGTGTGGAGGGTGCACTTTTCCTTCTAAATGACACATACCTTTCCCATGTGGCATATCGGTCCTGGGTCACCACCCACAGGGTCCCAAAACTGTGGTGCCCCTCTTCCAGGACCTACCTTTCCTCTCCAATCCCAAATTCAGTGTTAATTAGGCTGTCTTAGAGAGGGGCCACCCCCTCTCCAGATGTAACACATTGACGAATGATGCTCTGCACCACAACCACCAACGCACCTTTAACCTTCCCTCATTTTTCCCCCAGAACTGAACTTGCTCAGGTGCCAGAATTTCTTGTTTCGGCTCTGCTTTTCCCTTCTAAATCTTATGTTCTCTTCTAGGAGGAGTGGGCAGGAGGAAAGGAGAGGCAAGAAGCCAGCGTGTCGAATCCTCCTGTGCACACCATCCAAAAACAGCCAATAGAGACTGTAGCCTTTGAGTCCTTCCCTTCCCGTCTTCCCTCCACTCCTCAGCTCCAGTCTCCCAGGCTCCAATCCTGTGATATTTATGCCATCCTTGTTTTCAGACTCAACACCTGCTCTCCATAGCCAGGCTAGGCCTCCTCCCCCAGCCTCTTCTTCCCTCCAGGGAGCCTTCTGGAGCCCTTTCCTGGTGCCAGCCTTTGTGTGAGTGCGGGCAGTGGTGGAAAGTAAGGGACTGATAAGAGGGGCAGGAGCCAGGCACCAAGCAAACCAGCCTGGGGCCAGCTTCCCACACTGCACAGCCCAGCAGGACAGAGAGGAGAGGAACAGAGCCCTGCCAAATGCAGCTTGTCCCCAGCTGCCCCCGCAGCCCTGCCAGCCCAGCCCTCTTCTGGGCTCCTCTCCCTTGAAGAGAGCATGCACATTGCCTGCTGGCTAATGTTTCATCATGGCTTTTCCTTCCAAAATCATTTTTACTTCAAACGAGAAAGAAGCTAGGAGTCCAGTTTGGGTGGGGTGGGGGAACACAAATGAGGGAAGGGAGGATGTCCACATATGCTCTCCCTTCATTTTCCTGTCCTACATTTGGGACATGAACCAGGAAATTCCACCCTTGAAGGGTACAGGCCAGCCAGAGGGTGGGGCCTCGAGGGGCACTTACAGTGAGCCAGGCCATGTGGCTTCAATTCCTGCCTCCCCCACTGACTTATTTTAACCATGTCCTGCCCCAGCTCTGTGCCTTGGCTTTGGTCCCTGTAAAACAGAGACCATTACACTGGAAGAGCAGAGGAATTTCCAGGCTGGCTCAGAACCTCTGGACTTTCCAACCCAGTACTCCAGTTGCCAAAGGTGATTCGGGGTGATATATTGTCTTTGAGATCCTTACCTTAAAGGCAAGGCATATCCAATATCTCATAGAAGTCACTGAAATAAGTTTTTGCATGACTTCATATGAGTAATTAATATTACATTTCTTGGGGAAGGTGGATGGGAGGGAGGGAGAGAAATTGGAATTAAAAGAATTTTTACATGTTAAAATAAATAGCAATTTTTTTTTTACAGAAAAGGGAAAGGAATCTATTTATGACTGGCATTCATTAGTTTGTCTAAGTACATTCTGAATCAATCTCCATATATATAATGTGTATGTGTGTGTGTATCGTGTTAAGGCCTACTAGATCAGTCTTGTTAGGATGCTAGATTAAGGCTGGGGGAAGATTAAATACTGATTCTGTGTACTCCCATTTGATTCTGGTTGGCCTCTTCAATATGGGTAGGTCTCGTTAGCCTTGACCAAAATGGCTTTGCTGGCAGGCTGGAGGAAATAAATGTTTTCTTTTGTTGTTAAACCCTTATTCGTGGCCTAATGTGGCAGGCACTGTACTGTGCTGGGCCCTGGAAATACAAAGACAAAGATGAAACACACCCTGCCCTCAATAAGCTTACTGGGAATTCACAGAGAAGTAAACTCAAGGAGGGAAAAAAAGAGCACAAACAACCAGAGAGAAGACTTCCTGGAGGAAATGGCATGTTACCTTTAAATGAAGATAAAGATTCTGAGAGGTAGAGATAGAGAAAAAAGGGCATTCGGGGCCAGGGAGGAATTCGAGGAAATGGAAGATAGAACATTTAAACAGTGATTGGTGGTCCAGCTTAATAGGAATATGAAATAAGACTGGAAAAGTAGGCTTATAAGATCATAAATTTCGAGCTATATGAGTATATTGGAATCAGATTGTGAAAGGCTTGAGTGCCAAGCAATCATAGATTTTGAGCCAGAAGGGGCCTCAGTGACCATCCTGTCTAACTCTTTAACTTTACAGATGAAAAAACTGAGGCCCAGAAATATTAAATAACTTGTCTGAAGACACGTCTTAAATGTTTGAAGAAGTTTATATTTTATCCTAGACAATAATGATCCACTGAACATTTCTGAATAATGACATGGTCAGACCTGTGCCTTAAAAAAAGATTATTTTGGCTGGGCATGGTGGCAGCCTCCTATAATCTCTGCTATTGGAGAGGCTGAAGTTAATGGATCACTTGAACTTGGGAGTTCTGAGCTGTGGTGGAACTAAAGCTGACCAGGAATCTGCAGTAGGCCTCTGCCAGGGAACACAGGGGTCACCAGATTATCTAAGGAGAGGCAAACTGCCCTGGTCAGAAATCGATTAGGTTAAACCTCCTGTGGGCTTTTAAGCAGTCACTGTACTTCTAGCCTGGATCTGTTAGGGAAACCCAGTTTTCCTCCCTCATCTCCCATATAATTTTGGGAACTATTGCAGGCTGGATTAAAGCAGATGAGTGGTATAATGGAGAGTCAGATAGTCAATAATCAACAATTAATAATTTAATTGTCTACTATGTTCCAGGAATAGGGCTAAGTTCTGGAAACATAAAGAAAGGCAAAACACAGCCTCATTCCAAAGGAGCTCATAGTCTAATGGACAAGAACACTGGACACACACATATGCCCCTCTGTTTCTGAGTTCTCTAATTAACTCTATAAGAGCACAGGAAGTTCTGAACCTTCCAAGGAATATCCTCCTTTCCATATCCATTTGGAAATCCACAGGGTCCTCTGCCTCATCAGGTATTTGTTCATTTTCCTTTGTCTTGCAATATTTATTCAAAGATGTCTGAAATTTTTACCTTAACTGAAGGCAATATTCCCTTTTGTTAATAACATTGTTCAAAATGTTTTATGTTTATGTTCAAGGTCTTTAATGCAGTTTTCTTCTTCCTGAGATTTTTAGTAATTTCAGTAATTTTTTTCCCTCATAGTCCCTGATAACTCACTTTCTGACTCTTTCCCCTTTGATGGCAATTTTCCTAGGAACTAGATCTCAAAGCCTTCTTCCACACTAAGAAATTCATACTTCACTGGCTTAGGTTTCTGCCCTCAGTGACTATGGGGAGGACAGAACTAGACGTCTTCTTTTGTCAGGATTTTGTGGAGGGCTACACAGTCACACATCCCTCTGTTTTGTAGTTCTCTAATTTAACTCTGTTGGAGCACAGAGCTCTGGCATGCTGCTGCCACAGTCTGGGGACATTTGTGCTATTTGGATCTTGTAGGCACTGGGAGGAGGGGGGAGTTGCATGTAGAGTTGAATTCTGTTGCAAGTCTAAGGGGAAACTAGTGCAGCCTTGACCATGTGGTGGGTGGTAAGGGAAGGAGTGCTTAGTGAGTGCCTTAGGGACTAGCAATTAGCTTCCTCTGTTATTAGTTTGCCAAATTGTTACTTTATGTTCTTATTGTCCTAAACCATGGAGACAAAAGAAATTGCTTTCTCTCTATTGCCTAATTCCTATTTTAGAAAGGTTTGAGAGGTCACAAGGACCAGGAAAAATGTCTAACCTACCATCTTGTTTGGTGATGTGATTCAAGTCCAGAAATCCTGAGTTTGAATCCTACTTCAGTCACTTATTAGCTGTGTGACCCTGAGAAAGTTATTTTACCTCTCTCAACCTCACTTTCCTCTTCTATTAAATAGGGAGAATAATAGTATCCACTTTATAAGGTTGTGGGGAACCAAGTGAGAAAATAGATGTAAAACACTTTGCCAACCTCAAAGTGCTATATAAATTCTAGGTATAGTCATTATTATGAATTAGGTAGAAGAGAGACTCAAAGCAGAGGCTATAAATAGGAGGCTGTTATAATAATACAGGGAAGAGGCGATCGAGGTTTGATCTCACTGTGTGAGTGGAAAGGAGATGAATGTGAGAGATGTATAATTCTCTGGATTCCTTCTTCTTTTTCTCTCCCTTCAACTCTGACCCCTCTGGCCCCAATCCTCTTAGATATTGCCTTCTTTACTAAGACTTACCTCTTGTACTCTACCCTGAAGCCAAGGCTCCTCCTCCAGCTTCAATTATTATCAGCAAGATCTGACAACTGATGGTATATATGTGGCTAGGGGAAAGTGAAGAGTCAACCTTGACTCTGAGATTGCAAGGTTGGGTAACTGAGAGGCTAAAGGTGCCCTCAACATAGCTAGGTAAGTTTGGAGGAGGGGAAGATGAGTTCCATTTTGGACATGTTGAGTGTGAGATACCAATGGGGTATTCAGGTAGAAATGCCAACAAGCAAATGATAATGGAAAACTAGATTTCAGAAGGAAGATTAGGGATGGATACCTAAAGTTTTGAGTCCTCTTCATAGAGAAGATTATTGAATTTAGGACTGATGAGATCACTGAGAGAGTTTATATATATATATACACACACAAACACACACACGTAGAAAGAAAGAGGAGAGAGAGAGAGAAAGAGAGAGAGAGAGAGAGTGAGGTCTAAGTCAGAGGAATGGTGAATTCTCATATATAGGACTTGAGAGGCAGATGACAATTTATTCAGTGTTATTTTCTTCCTTAGGAAAAGGGACTGAAAAGGAACATCCAGACAGACAGGAGGAAAGCCAGGAGACAACAGTGTCACAGGGGCTGAGGGAGGAGGGAATAAACAGGAGATGATGTTGAACAAAAGTTGCAAAGAGGTCAAAGTGGTTATGTGAAGACTGGGAACAAGCTGGGAGATGAGATTACTGTTATTTTTTGAAAAAGGAGATTCAGTAATGTGGTGGGGATTGTAAGAGGTTGAGAAATAAATGGACTAAATGGCAAGGAAATGGAGACAGTGGGTATAGATGACTCTTTTTAGGAATCTGAGAGTGAAATAATTGGTTGAGTTGATAGCAGGGTTGAGTGAAGAAGTTTTGTTTTGTTTTGTATTTTTTTTAGAATGAGAAAAACCTGAACATGTTTGTAGGCAGTAGGGGAAAAGCAGGCAGAAAGAGAATGAATATGAGAGAAGCGGAAATGCTTGAAGGAGCAAACTCTCAGAAGAGATGGGAAGAGATGGGGAGAGATGGAATCCAGCGTACAGGACACTTAGCAAGGATAAAGGAAGAGAGAATGATTAATGATGAAGGAGGGATTTGAAATGTGTAACAGTAGAAATAGGGGAGATCTACACAATAGATGGCCTCAGTATTCTCAGTAAAATAGTATACAAAGTCATTTGCTGAGAGGGAATTAGGAGAAAATAGCATAGGGAGCTAGAGAAGTGGGGAAGTTTGAAACAACTGCTTCAAGGGGACATGATAGAGAACCAAATAGGGAAGAATAAAAGGACTATTGCACAGCACCTAAGGAACCAGATAAGATTAGACAGCATCAACTCACTCAGGACTTAGCATTCAGTAGAGTGTTAGGACTTTTTCAATTGTGGTTTATTAGCATGGAAGGAGGAACAGAGAAAACAGATAAGATAGTAGAAATGAGGCAAGAATTGTCAGGCCTGAACAACTGTGGCACAAGGGGGCAGGAGTTTCTAGGGTGACAATCAATGTTTAAGGAGAAGGAAGAAATCCAAAGAATATCGTATTTTTCATATTCATCTCCTTCTTTGCACTCACACAACTACCACCAGTGACCAAGGTCTAAGGGGATAAGAACTTGAACTAGAATGGTAATGAGAGAATGAAAAAGAAGGGACGGGATGCAAAAGATACTAGGAAGGAAAAAGCCACAGGAAGTGATGATTGATTAGATGTTTAAGACAAAATATGAACCTAAATGCCTAAAAAACAATGTTATCCCTGAGAGAAATGAAGAAGCTAAGAGAAGGGACAGGTTTGAGAGAGGAAAATAATGAGTTTGGTTTTAGGCATGTCAAGTTTGAAGCACTGGCAGAAAAGGCTGGCAGAGATGCATTGGAATCTAAGATGTAAAGCTGAAAGGGACCTCAGACATGCTGTTTGCCTCTCAATGTGGGAAGCCTTGGTGTGGAGGTGACAATGAAAACCATGAGAGTGGATGAGATTACCAGGGGAGAGAATGTAAACAGCAAAAAGAAGAGACATGTCCTCATCTTACCTCTGGCTCCAGATGTGGTCCAGCCCAGTTCAGGTACAATGAGCCCCTGAAATGATTCAGCAAAGCCTAGGTGAGCCCTGAAAGGAAGCATTGTGTGCCATGAAGATCAATTCCCAGTGAAGGAAACTGAAACTCTCCTGGGGACCAGCAGGCAGGCGCCTGAACCAGCAACCCATACCCCCACAGTCCTTGCACATAGTAACCATTCAACAAATATTTATTCGGAGACTGAATCCTTTCCTGTCTGCCCTACAACTCCCCGATCCCAACTCCATTATCCCCAATGTCTAGCATCTTCAGTCTCTCTCTCTTTAGTGGCTCCTTTCCCATTACACTCAAATACACTCAATTCTCCCCGTTTTGAAAAGAACCTCCCATATATGGCAGTCCTCTCACATAAGAACACCCTGGCTCCATTTCCATGATAACTTACCCTTTTTCTATAATCTGACACCATCCTTTGGAAACTATACTCTTGGGATCCAGCATTGACCTCCTCATTGCCAAGTCCAATGGCTTTCTCTTCATCCTCACTCCACTTGGACTGCTCTGGAGCATGCAATGACCACCTTGTCATGAAATATCTCACTTCCATGAAGTTTCTCTGACCATGCCTGCATCCAGCAACCCATTTTTCCTTCACATTTCTGAACTCCTATGACAAAATATTAGCATATTAGAGTTAAAAGGGGACTCCAGAGGCCATCTAGCCAACTCTATACCTGAACAGGAATTTCCTCTACCATTTATCTAACAAATGGCCATGTGGCTCCTACTAAAAGACCTGAAATGATAGGGAACTCACTACCTAATGTAACTTATTCACACTTTGTGACTGCTATAATGTGTTGTCTGAACCATTGATTTGACACTAATAATATTTACTGCCTCTCATAGTTATTTAGTTTAATGTGTCTTTATGTCTTATTTTCCCCATATAGAATATCCATGTGTTGGAAAGAAAACTATTTAACTGGTTGGGGGGGGACCAGAGCTTTTCCTACAAATGTGGGGGAGGAACACTTCTTTTTCCTCCCCAACCTTTTGTGACCCTGCAGCATGAGACATCACAAAATTCAGGCCTCTCTCTCATTTCATTGCCATTGCCCCTCCTCACCCTATAACTACATCCTGGAGCAGCATGTGCCTGCTCCATAAGACTCTTGCTTCTTTCTCAGGACCAACCTTTTATCATGAGTATTTGTCTTTCTCCCCACCCCTTACCTACTGCTTTCTCCTATTTCCTCCTTGTTCCAGGGTGTTGTTTAGCAAGATTGGACCCATTGGAGATGAGTTAAGCTCTGTACTTGTCTCCTCTTTCCTCTTCACCTTCTCTATGGGATTGCCAGATAAGACTCTGTATATCACAGGGCTTATGCTCCTCTTTTGGGGTCCATCTTCTTTGAATGTTTGATAAAATACACTTGTGGATCCATCAGGCCCTGGTGATTTTTTCTTAGGGAGTTCTTTAATGGCCTGTTCAGTTTCTTTTTCTGATATTGGATTATTTAAGTATTCCATTTCTTCTGCTGTTAATCTAGGCAATTTATATTTTTGCAAATATTCATCCATATCACCTAGATTGCTAAGTTTATTGCCATATAATTGGGCAAAATAGTTTTTAATGATTGCCTTAATTTCCCCTTCATTAGAGGTAAGGTCTCCCTTTTCATCTTTGATACTATTAATTTGGTTTTCTTCTTTCCTTTTTAAATTAGATTAACCAGTACTTTGTCTATTTTATCTGTTTTTTCAAAATGCCAGCTTCTAGTCTTATTTATTAATTCAATAGTTCTCTTACTTTCAATTTTATTCATTTCTCCTTTGATTTTTAGCATTTCTAATTTAGTTTTCATCTGAGGATTTTTAATTTGTTCATTTTTTAGTTTTTTAAGTTGCATGCCCAATTCATTATCCTGTGCCCTTCCTAATTTGTTAATATATGCACTCAGTGATATAAATTTTCCCCTTAGAACTGCTTTGGCTGTATCCCATAGGTTTGGGTAAGATGTCTCATCATTGTCATTGTCTTCAATGAAATTATTAATTGTTTCTGTGATTTGTTCTTTCACTAAATTATTTTGGAGAATCATATTATTTAATTTCCAATTAGTTTTTGGTTTGCCTCTCCATGTAGTCTTACTAATAACTATTTTTATTGCATTATGATCTGAGAAGGTTACATTTATTATTTCTGTTTTTTTGCATTTGTTTGCCATGTTTCTGTGCCCTATTACATGGTCTATCTTTGTGAATGTTCCATGTGCTGCTGAAAAGAAGGTATATTCCTTTTTGTCTCCATTTATTTTTCTCCATATATCTATTAACTCTAATTTTTCTAAGGTTTCATTCACCTCTCTTATCTCTTTCTTATTTATTTTTTGGTTTGATTTATCTAAATCTGAAAGGGGAAGGTTGAGGTCCCCCACTAGTATGGTTTTGCTATCTATTTCCTCCTTGAGCTCCACTAGCTTCTCCTTTAGAAATTTGAAAGCTATACCATTTGGTGCATACATATTGAGTACTGATATTTCTTCATTGTTTATACTGCCTTTTATTAGGATGTAGTTACCTTCCCTATCTCTTTTAACCTTATCTATTTTTACTTTGGCTCTGTCAGAGATCATGATAGCCACCCCAAAAACTACCAGACCAAAGAAAAAATATTACAAGCTGCTAAAAAGAAGTCATTCAGATATCAGGGGACTACAGTTAGGATAACACAGGATCTGGCTGCATCTACATTGAAGGACCAGAAGGCATGGAACACAATATTCCAGAGAGCAAGAGAACTGCGTCTACAACCAAGAATCAACTATCCAGCAAGACTAACTATATTATTGCAGGAGAAAGTGTGGTCATTCAATAAAATTGAGGACTTCCAAATATTCATCAAGAAAAAACCAGACTTAAACAGAGAGTTTGCTGCCCAAACCCAGAACTCAAGAGATTCAACATAAGGTAATTAGGAGAATGGGGGGAGGAGAAAAAAATTATTTTCTTTAAGGGACACCGCACATTCAATCAATTTATATCCCTAGAAGAAAAGAAGGTATTGGCAAATATTAAAAATTATTATTACCAACAGGGTAACTAGAAGAAGTTTACATAGAGGGAACAGGGACAAACTGTATAGGATGAAATGTCAAAAGATATATAAATATATATATGTATGTAGGTAGGTAGGTATAAATATATACAAAACTGGGGGGGGGGGAAGAAGATGATATTAAGAAAACTAGGAAAGCAAAAAAAAAAAGGAATAAATTTATATTCCATAAAGAAGCGTGTGGGATCAACAGGGAAAAATAACAATATACTGTAAGGGTAAAGAGGTTAGAGAGAGGTAATATTCAATACTTAAGTGCATTGAAATCAACTTAGAGAAGAACAATCAGAGCCATAGGGGCAGAAAATTGATTCACGCCCTATAGAGAAGTAGAAGGGAAACAAACGGACTGGTAGGGAGGGAAACAATACTAGAGAGGGAGAGGGCTTGGGGGGGAGGGGACCCCTGTGTAGCTTTAAAGAACAATAAGAGGGGAATAAGAAGGGAGGGGGGAGAAAGGGAAGTACAACAAGGGAGGGGATTATAGGAACTGATTAAAAACAAAACACTGGTATAGAAGGAAACAGTGAAAGAAGAAAGGACAGGACTAGGAGAGAGAATCAAAATGTTTGGGAATGCACAGTTGATAATTATAACTCTGAATGTGAATGGGATGAACTCTCCCATAAAACGGAAGCAAATAGCAGAGTGGATTAGAAACCAAAACCCAAACATATGTTGTCTACAAGAAACACACATGAAACAGACAGACATACATAGAATGAAAATGAGAGGATGGAGCAAAATCTTTTGGGCTTCAAATGGGGTCCATCTTCAATAAGAGTCTGCTCTTCTTTTGTCCAATCACTGTACTTTTCAACTGCTCTGCTCCCCTCCCCCATCTCCTTTAGAGGGTCAAACAGTGGAATTGTACTTGACCAGAACAAACTATTTTCAATGTTCCTTCTCCTTCCCCAGTCCTGCTTCATGGGCATTTCCCAATGAGGCTACAGTGGCAGAGTCTGTCTTTCCCTCTGCACTGCCACCTTTCCTGCCTCCCTGCATCATCTAGGAAGACTATCCTCTGTCATTTCCCTTCTTGTTCCTCCCACTCTTTTCCAAACTCTAGAATTCCAAGCTATAGCTCTGTGGAAATGCCATGGCATTTGTAAATATTAACTCTGACATTTGTTTACTTTGTGCAAATCACTTCACCTCCTTTGAACTTCAGTTTCCTGATCTGTAAAATGGGAAGAATAATATATCCACTTTCTGCTTTACAATGCTACTGTAAGGGAAAAAGCACAATGCAAACCTTAAAGTGAAGGTGGAGGTTGGGGAAAGAACAAGCATTTATTAAAAACTTACTATAGGGGGAGGTGAAGTCAAGATGGCAGCTTAGTAATAGCAAAAACTGAAATCGCTCTGATAATCCGTCCAAATGAATTTTTAAAAAAGCATCTCAAAATGACAGGAATCAAAAACTAATATCAAGACAGAGTAAGGGGGCTCTCTAGCTGAACACATCTTAAAAGTAAGTAGAGATAGTTGAGTTTCATAGGGTAAGGGGGAACCAAAAGCAAAACTACATACAGAGTAGTGCTAGCTGACCACCCCCACCCCCCACCTACTGCACTAGGTTCAGCAATTGGGAATAGGCTAACTTTGGAATCATAGGATGTGGACTACACCAACAAAAGAGTACATTAGGCCCATTCCTTAATGTCCCAGGCCCTGGCACCAGCCTGCAGTGAGGCCCAGAAGTCCATAGCATTAGGTCCTTTCAAGCCTGCCCTGCCTCAGTGAAGACCTAGCCCCAGGACAAAATAGCTCACAGTGCTGAATCCTGCAAGCCAGATGCAGAGGAAACAGAATCAGCAAGCAGCTTTCAGCATTCTCAGTTCACAGGCAAAAAAAAAAGTTTGGGAAAATGAGCAAACAGCAAAAGAAACTCTTAACACTCAAAAATTTCTACAAGGACAAAGAGCAAAGTACATAACCAACAGGGGATGGGGAGATCCAAGCAACCACATGCAGAAAAAAATGGGAATTGGTCTGAAGCTCTGGAAGAACTCAAAAAAGGATTTAAAAATCAAATAAGGCAGGTTAAAGAAAAATGGAAAGAAAAATGGGGGAAAATTTAAAGTAATGGAAAAGAAAATAAGAGCTTAAAAAGCAAAATTGGGTAACTGGAAAAAGAGACCCAAAAATCCAATGAAGAAAAGAGTGCCATGAAGAGTAGAATGGACCAAATGTAAAAGGAAGATCAAAAAGTTATGGAAGAGGGCAGCTGGGTAGATCAGTGTATTGAGAGTCAGGCCTAGAGACGGGAGGTCCTAGGTTCAGATCTGGCCTCTGACACTTCCCAGCTGTGTGACCCTGGGCAAGTCACTTGACCCCCATTGCCCACCCTTACCACTCTTCCACCTAGGAGCCAATACACAGAAGTTAAGGGTTTAAAAAAATTAAAAAGTTATGGAAGAAATTCAGTCTTTAAAAATTAGAATTGGGAAATAGAAGCCAATAACTTCACAAAACATTAAAGAAACAATAAAGCAATATCAAAAGAATGAAAAAATAGAAGAAAATATGAAAAATCTAATTGAAAAAACAACAACCTGAAAATAGATCCAAGAGACAATTTAAGAACTATTAGACTACCTGAAAGTTATGACAAAAAAAAAAAAGCCTAGACCAGTGATGGGCAAACTTTTTAAAGAGGGGACCAAAGGAAAAGAAATGCTTATCTGTCAGTCTGTTTCTAAGGCAACTCTTTGGAAGTTTCATTGTATTGTATCCTACTCACTGTATTCATCAGATTAGGAATAATTTTGCCAGGCTGGATAGAACATTTTAGGGGGCCACATCTGGCGGGGCCATAGTTTGCCCATCACTGGTCTAGACATCATATTATAAGATATTATAAAAGAAAACTGCCCTGATATTCTTGAACAAGATTTTAAATAGAAATTGAAAGAATCCACAGATCTCCCTCTGCAATAAATCACCAAATGACGACTCCCAGGAATGTTATAGCGAAGTGCAAAAGCTCCCAGGACAAGGAGAAAATACTGCAAGCAGCCAGAAAGAAACAATTCAAATATCATGGAGCCCCAGGTAGATTACACAAGATCTGGCAGCTTCTACTGCTTGAAAGACTGGAAGGGTTGGAATATAATATTCCAGAAGGCAAGGGAAGTGAGTTTACAACTAAGAATCATCTACCAAAACTGATTATTTTCTTTCAGAAGAAAGTATGGTCATTTAATAAAATCAAAGAATTCCAAGTATTCCTGAAAGAAAGACTAGACAAAGAGAAAATTTAATGTCCAAATACAAAATGGGAAAGGACCTGTTTGTACAAAAATATTTATAGCTGCTCTTTCCATGGTAGCAAGGAATTGGAAACTAAAAGGATGTCCCTCACTTGAGGAATGGCTGAACAAATTGTGGTACATGATGGTTATGGAATTCTATTGTACTTTAAAGAATGATGAACAGGATAATTTCAGAAAGAGATGGAAAGACCTATGTGAATTGATGCAGAGTGAATAAGCGGAATCAGGAGACCATTATACACAGTAAGCGCAATATTATGGAACTAACAAATGTGATAAACTTTGCTACTAATGGCAATACAATGATCCAGGAGAATTCTGAGGACTTATGAAAAAGAATGCTATCCATCTCCAAAGAAAGAACTTTTAGAGTAGAAATGCAAATAAAACATGATTTATCACTTGTTTATTTGGGTATTTTATTTGGGATTTTGATTTTATAAGATTTTTCACCAAATGAATACTATAGAAATGTTTTGCTTCATAAAACATGTATAACCCAGAAAAAAAATTGAAAAAACCCTACTATGTGGTAGGCACTATGCTAAACTCTACAAATACAATTTCATTTGATCCTCATGATAACCTTGGGAGGTAGATGCTATTATTATCTCTATTTTACAGTTGAGGAAACTGAGGCATACAGATTAAGTGACTCCCTCAGGGTCACACAGCTAGTAAGGTTCGGAGGTTACATGTAAACTCAGATCTTCCTACTCCAGGCCCAGCATTCTGTGCCCCTTAGTTGCCGTCAAGGCTATAGAAATGTGAGCAAGAAAGCGGATGCCAGTGTTTTCATTCTCAGCCTCCAAGTTCCAGTCCCCCATAGTATGTAGGTGCTCAATAAACCCTGGTTGACTGATTTGGGGTCAAACACCTGAGTTCAAGTCCCACCTGTGTCAACTTATTAGCTATATGACTTTTGAGAAGTCCTTTAATCTCTCCAGGACTCAGTTGCCTCATCTTTAAGATAGAAAAGTTGGATAACGTGGTCTATGAGGTCCCATCTATCTCTAAATTGATGATCATGTGTTAGACTGATGATTCCAGGAGCCCAAGAACAAGTCAGAGCTTGATCAAAATGATTCCAGTGATTATTTTTTATTTTTCCATCCTTCATCATTCTAGGTCTAAGGAAAATTGTTCTTTTTCTAGATCCATAATAGCTAGGTTTTATCTATATCCAAGTAGGCTTTTGTTCATTTTTAAATTTAAAAGTCTTTAAAAATTAGTTAACATGCCCTTATCCCACCAGCTGGAGATTTCTGTCTGGCTATGGCAGAGCCAGCCTGCAGGATCAGGCAGTCAGAATAGCAGGGTATATGGAACGTTCTGAAAGGACTACCATCTCTGGTGGAAGGGCTTGCTGCGCCCTTTTCAGGTTGCTCATTCACTCTGGTGTCCAACTTTCTTTCACCCAACTCTCACCTATGACACCAAGAAGCGGTAGCATTTGTAGCAGGCACAAGATGGTAAAATCATGTAGGCCGATAGATTAAACTATGTTGAGAGCCTCAAACCCATCAGTGAGGGAAGGGGATGTCTACCCCAAGCATGTGAAGACTTCTCCTGGTGGAACGGGTGGGAAAGCACAATTTGTTCCAGGGGCTATGAAGGTCGCTGAAGCCTGTGCCATAGAGTACTTAGAGTTTTGTCAGATATGGAAGACTCCAAGGTCTTTCAGGGTCCATTGCAATCCTGAGCTATCACCAGTTGCCTTGACTTTTGTCTTGTCACTGGATTTTAATGACTCTGGAAGAGAGAGTGAGGTTGATGTCTGTGCACCTCTGCCTCACTTAAATCTAATTCATTCTCAAGCCAAGACATCCTCTATGATGCCACTGGTCTTCTTCAAAACAAAAGAAAAACAACATCAGAATAGCTGGTCATTAGAGAGCTATTTAAGGTTCACTAAGCATTTACAGACACTCTCCTTTTTGATCCTCAAAACAGCCTTGTAAAATAGGTTCTAGTCTTATAATTGTTGTATAAAGGAGAAGTCTGAGGCTTGGAATTTAAATGACCTCAAAGGATCGTAAATATAGAGTTTGAAGAGACACAATAGGTCATCTTTTCCAAACTCTTCATTTTACAGATGAGGAAACTGAGGTGAAGGGAAGTTAAATGACTCACCCATGATGACATGCTAATAAATGCCAGAGGCAGGCTTTACACCCAGGGCTCTCCTCGGTCCAAGTTCAGAACCCTTTCCATTGTATAATGCTGCAGAAATATTTCTAAGTCTCATGAATGCCCCCAGTTTCAAGATCTGTTCTTTTTCCTTCGGGGTCAGGGGATGAAAAAACCCTGGACCCAGGAGCTTAAGATGCTGATTCAGATGGAATGTCTAGATAGGTTGCTGGCTTAGGCTGTCAAAGAAAAGGATGCTTCCTTCCTAGGTTGCTACTTTCACAGAGATTCCAGTTGGAGCCTTTGTGTGTGTGGGATGATAAAATGTTCATCGGGTTGGTTGGAAAGGCCTGCTTTTGTCCTACATATTTTTAAAAAGATCTGCCTAAGAAAAATATGTACAGATTGAGCCTTCTCACAGAGCCATCCGTAGGTGAGGGCAAATTCAGACGATGGTTTGGACCAGAGGCCACAGGCTTTGGGAACCCTGCACCGGGAGGATCCTAGAAGCTAGATCTGGGGCCCCAGCAACCAGAGGGAAGGGGGATGAAGAGAAAGAAGAAAGCCAATAGAATAAACATAGCAAGGGACTCTCCCATTGCTGTATCATGTCAAAAACTCTCCCCACTGCATTCCCTCCTTCCAGGCACCAAGTAATGAAGAGAGGCCCTTCTCTTGCCTAGTGGAAGCCACAATCACTTAATAGGTTTATCCCATAAGAGAGGGAATTTGAGACTAAGAGGGAAAGTGGCTTATCCAAAGTGGCTTAAGGAGAGGAGCAGCTGATTGGCTCAGTGGATTGAGAGCCAGGCCTAAATGTGGAAGGTCCTGGTTCAACTGTGGCTTCAGACACTTCCCAGCTGTGTGACTCTGGACAAGTCACTTAACCCCCACTGCCTATCCCTTACCACTCTTTTGCCTTGGAACCAATACATAAAAAAAAAAGCATTAAAAAAAACCCAAAGAGTTAAGGGCAAATTTGGAGTAAGGGAGATATGGAGAGGAGATTGGAAAGAATCCTAAACCAAGAATTAGAACTTGGTTCTAGTTCCAGCTTTGGCACTGGTTTGATTCATGGTTTCTAAAGGCTGAGCAGCCCACCCAAAGAGATCAGAGCAAGGCTGCTCTAAAGATGTCACAGCAGAACTGTACCCTGTGCCTCTAGCCTTCTCCATGTCCCTTTGGGGGAGACTGAAATCTCTGGTGGAAGAAAGACTCTTAACTTCAGGCCTACTAATCACTTCTCTGCTTATTCTTCTTAGTTGGACCTTTAGAAGGAGGAACCTCAGGGGACAACAGCTGCTAAATGGAGTCCAAATCACCCAGGTAGAGGTCTTTTGAGAGAAACCTTCCTAGCAAAGGGAGCTAGTAGAATACTAGTAAGGGGTCCAAACCATCCAACCAAGTTAGGATGATCAAATGTGAAATGTTTCAGAGCAGAATAGTACAGTGAAGAGGAAGGACCTTGGGACTTTTAGAATCAGGAGAACTGGACTCGAGCCCTGGCTCTCATATATCCTAATTCTGTGACTTTGGGCTAACATCCTAAGCTCTCTGTAGTTCAGTTCCCATGGAAATGGGGATGATCATGTTTGTGCTATCTATCCCATAGGGCTGTTGTGAGGAACGAACTATGGAAACCTTAAAGTGATAGAGAAATGTTGACATGTTGAAATGTTGAGTGGTGCCTTCCTGAATGAAGTGCTTCTTCTCATGACTAAGTCACAGGCACTGAATGTGGGAAGTATGGAAAGAGAAAAAGAAAACTGGCTCAGTGCAGGAGTGTACTGGAGTCATCTCCCTGGAGCTCCTCAGAGCCAATTGTTAAGTTTTCAGTGGGAGAATTTACACCTCGGAAATCAGCAAATGCTATAAATAAGACTTGAATTATCATTTTGTTGATTGGCTAGCCTTAAGAGAGTGAGGGAGAAAACGTTAACAATGTAAATTAAACTTTAAAAGTGTGTCCTGCATTGTTTTTTACATCAGCATTTATTTATTTATTTATTTATTTTTTTTTTTTTTTAAAGCCCTTGTACTTCGGTGTATTGTCTCATAGGTGGAAGATTGGTAAGGGTGGGCAATGGGAGTCAAGTGACTTGCCCAGGGTCACACAGCTGGGAAGTGGCTGAGGCTGGGTTTGAACCTCCCTGCATTGTTTTTTAAAGAAACAGTTGTTAAACATTTACCAGCATACTCCTAGCTTTACCCTTCATTATCTCAAATATATGCTAACCCTAAAGCACTGGTAAATGTCAACTGTTGTTGTTATTTATTATTACTACTATTTCATTCATGTCCTGCTATTCTATTACCTTCATTCTCCTGTTTTTTGATGGAGTTCGGATAGAAACGTATCTGGGACAAGTCGCTATCTTGCTATTATTGCTTATTGTTTAATGTTCCATTGTTCATTACACAGATAAATGAAATAATTGCTTTTCATAGCTGAATAAAATATTAGGATGTAAACATCCTCTGTTAATCTATAAAAGAGAGTGAGTTTTTATGTATAATCCTAGATAGCAGGTTATTTCTTGCTAAGTAGGTGCTAAATTTTTAGTCGTGTATTATACATTCCCCACAATTTCCTTTCACAAGCTATATTAGTCACTAAGTCTGACTTTTTAAAGACGTCTTTTTTTTTTAACCTTCACCTTCCATCTTAGAATCAATACTATGTATTAGTTCTAAGGCAGAAAAGCAATAAGGGATAGGCAATGGGGGTCAAGTGACTTGCCCAGGGTCACACAGCTAGGAAGCGTCTGAGGCCAGATTTGAAACCAAGATCTCCCCTCTCTGGACCTGGTTCTCAATCCACTGAGCCTCTCAACTGCACCCTAGAAATAGCCTTTGGTGGTTCCTGGTGGCAAAGACCTGGTCCTGAACTGCCCTTTACACAAACACATCTTCATGATCTAAGCATTTGTTCAGTCTTTCCTTGTTGACATGTTATTGATCAAATTCACACGGATGTTGTCCACAGAAGGCCTTTTGATCTCACTCTTGGATCTTAATAATTTGATAGGCTCAATCTAGGGCTAAACCACTTTTAGTTATAAAAACCACATCCAATGGCATGTATCTATTATTATCCTTTACTATGGCTTTGTGGAGTGATGCCTTTTTATTCCAAAAGTAATTCTGTCATGAGTTTGATCTCTTTACTATGTACTCTAAGAATATTTATAAAGTCTGTTCCTCTTTTTGATGACAAAGTATTCTTCTTGTTATAGCTACCTTAAATGGCTTCTATGTTTTGTTGATGTAGTATAAGTTTTTGTTGGAATACTTTCTAAATCTGTTATATTCCCCATAAAAACTCAAAAGATATACATAAAAATTGGCATTGTATATGTATTAATGACTTTCAATGTGTTCTTCCCATTTAGCTTTGACATCAGGAAGCCAGTAACATGTTTAGGAAGGAACATAATAGGAAGCCATTTTAACATATTTAGCCACAACTTTCTCCAATGGTTTTATACTCAATATGTTTTGCTGAAGGAAATCAAGGTATTTGTACATAATACTTTCAATCCATAGGTTCAATGGGAACTCCAAATTCAAGATCTAAACCTTCAGTCTCTTTCCTTGGTGTACATTATGAATTTTATAATTATTGAGTCCAGATGATATCTTGCTGACATTGACATAAGTATCTATAATATGATAAGAGTTGTTTAACCTGTTGTTGTTGTTATTGTTTTTAGAAGAGCTATCTAGCTTGTTGTCATGCATACACAAGTGATTAATAAGATGTTTTGTTCGACTCCTTTAATTTGGAAGCTATGTGCCTTCAGCCTAGAACTTGTACTGGTGTCATAGAGGCATTAAATCAGCATAGTTATTTTAATAATGATAGTTTTTTGTTGAGTACATCTCAGTGGGGAAGATAAAAAGGTGGAATGAGTAAAAGTGAGAGCTGAAATAATGAGCAGGGATCCATTGGAGGCATGGAGGAAAACAAGGAAAAAGGAGAATTTTCTGAAGTGAGTAGTCATTCTTGAAAGAGTCAGCTGAACTTGTCTAGGGGAAGTATCACACAGGGTTCCAGAGGTCTCTTTTTTATATTAGGCAGTTAGGTAGAGTTCATGGACCTAGCTGAGGACTCATGGCATAAACCAAAGGAAAGTAATTCTGGTAGGAAACTTTTTTTTCTTTTTTGTCTAGTCACGGCTTGGGTAGGCTTGAAGTGAGAGTTTTTGATTGGCCGATTCTTTTTTTTTTTTTTTTAAACCCTTACCTTCCATCTTGGAGTCAATACTGTGTATTGGCTACAAGGCAGAAGAGTGGTAAGGGTAGGCAATGGGGGTCAAGTGACTTGCCCAGGGTCACACGGCTGGGAAGTGTCTGAGGCCAGATTTGAACCTAGGACCTCCTGTCTCTAGGCCTGACTCTCAATCCACTGTGCTACCCAGCTGCCCCCCTTGATTGGCCAATTCTAAGGGACAGAGGGTGCCTAGAAGCAGAGTGAATGGCAGTGGGGAGGATATTGCTGTGAATATTTCTCTAGAAGTTTTTTTATTCCTTGCCTTAAGAGAGAACAAATTTAAGACAAGGAGAAAACATATTGAGCTTAAACTCTAGGAAAAATGTATATGACTTGTTCTTGATATTATTGCATGAAAAAATTTAAAATAGAGAACAGTCTTTATATGGATATTAGATACTCTAGAAATCTCACTCTGTTTAGGCTCATTTTATTTATTTATTTATTTGCAGTATGTGAATAAGCCTTGAGTGCATAACCACATGAAAGACTTTGTGATAATCAATAAAGGCAATATATTTCTTATGGTGCTTTGGGGAAGTTTGTTTTCAATAATTATTGAATCAATAATGTTATCTTTTTTACTTATGAGTTTTTTAAAATACCCCTTTTGTCCTTCAGTCAATATATTGTTATCTTATAAGTGATCATATATATATATTTTGAATTTTGAATTTTTTTACTACTTACGTGTAATAAATTTCCACACAAGTTTTTCTAAGTTATGTGATCAAATTTATCTCCCTCCCCCTTCCCTTCCCTCTCCCAGTGCTGGCAGGTGATTTGATCTGGGTTATATAAGTATTATCATGCAAAATATTTCTATATTGTTCATTTTTGTAAGTGAATAATCTTATAAAACCAAAATACCAAAATATAAATCCAAATAAACAATTGAAAAATCTTATGCTTTCATCTGCATTCTGACTCCAACAGTTCTTTCTCTGGAGGTGGATAGTATCCTTTGTCATAAGTCCCTCAGAATTGTCCTGGATCATTGTATTGTTGTCAATATCTTAAGAATATCAGAGTTGATCATTCAACCATATTGCTGTTACTGTGTATAGTGTTCTCTTGATTCTGTTTATTTCACTCTGCATCAGTCCATGAAGGTCTTTTCAACCCTTTCTGAAATCATCCTGTTCAATGCATAATAGCATTCTATCACCATTATATACCACAATTTGTCCGGCCATTCCTCAATTGATGGACATCCCTTCCACCCTTTCCACTGGTGTTTTTTTTTTTATTTTTTAAACATTTATTAATATTCTTTTTTTAGAAAAGTTAACATGGTTACATGATTCATGCTCCTACTTTCCCCTTCACCCCTCGCCCTCCCCCCACCCGGCCGATGTGCATTTCCACTGGTTTTAACATGTGTCATTGATCAAGACCTATTTCCAAATTGTTGATCATTGCATTGGTGCAGTAGTTTTGAATCAAAATCCCCAATCATGTCTGCCTCAACCCATGTGTTCAAGCAGCTGCTTTTCTTCTGTGTTTCCACTCCTGCAGTTCTTCCTCTGAATGTGGGTAGCGTTCTTTTCCATAAATCTCTCAGAATTGTGCTGGATCATTGCATTGCTGCTAGTACAGAAGTCCATTAAATTCTATTTTACCACAGTATATCAGTCTCTGTGTACAATGCTCTTCTGGCTCTGCTCCTTTCACTCTGCATCAATTCCTGGAGGTCTTTCCAGTTCACATGGAATCCCTCCAGTTTATTATTCCTTTGAGCACAATAGTATTCCATCACCAGCATATACCACAATTTGTTTATCCATTCCCCAATTGAAGGACATACCCTCCTTTTCTAGTTTTTTGCCACCACAAAAAGCGCAGCTATAAATATTTTTGTACAAGTCTGTTTATCTATGATCTCTTTAGGGTACAAACCCAACAATGGTATGGCTGGATCAAAGGACATCCATTGATGTTTTTAATACAAGCTGTGAATACTTTCTATTAAGCATGCCAACACATAATTAATTGGTCCATATGTGGAAGAATCATTGGTGTTCTCATCCCTTGGTAAACACTATATGATGTCTTCTATTAAGAAAGCGGGGATCAGAATAATATTTGAAGGGAAGCTGATAAAGTCTTTTGCTAGTGATTCATTTGACTGTGAAATGGTTGTGCAAATAATTAAGGATTTTATTTAGCCCCATCACTTTCTAGTTTTGTATAGAAACTAGAACTTTAATTACCCTCCTTGATTTCTTTGTACTGTCATTAATTATATCATCACTTTACAAAGTTTCTATTTCTCCTTTGATCCAACTTTTTGTACTTCTAATTACCATATCAATGACCAGAAATTTTCCACATATTCCTTTAGGTGTTCTTTTTCTTTATGATTTCTTTACTTATCAAGCCTCTTAGCAAAGTTTTTCTTTTTTTTTAATCAATGTAGAATTGTTTATTTTACCCTTTGCTTGGTAACTCTATGAGTTGCCTTATTTTCTTTACTTTTGTTTTTAGTTACTGATGAAAGGAAACTAGAATTTCCAATATGTTTCTGTTTTCTATATTCCTTTCTGCATATGTTTGGTACCTTTATTTGGACAATATCATATTCAAATTTTCTATGTATACTAGCTAGATATTGAGGTAATCAATTAGTGAATTAATATTTATTAAACACTTACTATGTACAAGGCACTAGAGATATAAATATGAAAAAAGGCAGTTCCTGCCTTCTAAGAGCTTAGAATTGAATGGGGGAAGACAACACACAAAAGGAAGCTGAAAGCATACAGTCAAGTGGAAAATGGAATCTTCTAATGCCTTTTCCCAGATCCTCAATAATTCTCTCAAGTCACTTATGTCACTGAGGCTTTTGAATTGAATGGAGTTGTCATCATTATCGTCGTTATTCTGCCCATGTTGTCCCACAGAGCAGCTTCCCTTGAACTCCTGACATTGACAAAGATGTGAACAAAGACCCAAAGGAGAAACAATACTGGGCCTGAAACAGCCCAGAACCATGTTGATCCTCATTCCCAAATTTCTGTTATCTTCTTTGTAAGAAGAACTAGCTCTTCCTGCTACCATAGGCTTCTGATGACAATCTCTGCTGCCAATCCCAGGACAAATTCACAGATTTTCTATTACAGTATCAGCAGTAACCTCGGGCTTTTTAAAACAGGGACTATTTTTCTTCCTACAAAGCTCCGGAGGATAGCCCCAAATAAGGAAACAAGGTCAATAAAAGGACAAATATAAAATGAAATTTCTTTTGCGGCACAGACTTGGAAAATAAAGTGTCTAGTGGCACAGTGGATAGAGCACTGGGGTTGAATTCAGGAAGACCTGAGCTCAATACTTTAATAGATGTGATTCTGGGAAATGTTTACTCTTTTTTTTAAGTTTTTTTTCATTTGCTCCCATTTACCTTCATCTCATTCCCAAGTTTTTTTTTTCATTTAAAAAAAATAAAAATCGAAGGCTATTGATATTTGGGCAAATAACAGCAGGTTAGATTTTCTTCCAATATTAACCCATTCAGGGAATTTCAGCCACAATTTCAGATTTTGTTCCATAGTCACCCTTTCCACAGAGGAAATCTTCAACTGTAAAGTAGAAATAATAATAACACCTGCTTCCCAAAGTTGTTTTGAGGATTCAATAAGAAAATATTCGTAGTGTTTGGCCCAGTGCCTGGCACATAGCTGGTATCATATAAATGTTTATTTCTCCCTCATGGGTATGATGAGGCACATGGCAGAGTAAGTAGGCATTAGCTCTTCCCTGGGCACTAACAAAGGGGAGAGAGAGTTTCCTACTTAGCCTGGGGCACGCCTCCCTCTGGATCTGCCTGTAAGGTTGGTATTCTTGATCCAGCATCTCTGCCAAGTATCTCTCTCACTGACTACCTCTTCATTTACAAAGTTCAACCAGGAACATTCCTACAACAATATAAACAATAATGATGTAAATAATAACCACTTATTTTTCTCCAGTGGGATGTTAAAGGACAAAAATTGTCTCACTTTTATATTTATATCCCGATTGCCCAGCACTTAGTAATTTTAATAAATGCCTGATGATTCACCCATTCTCCTATCCTTTTTGGAAAGACTTTGAGAAGCCACCTGGAGTGATTTACATGCCTCAGAAGAAAGTGTGAGGCAGAAAGGCAAAGAGAAGAGGGGCAGGAGTGTATTTCTGAAGCCTCTAAAGACTCTATGGAAAATGCTGAGTGGGAATCATGTCTGCAAGATGCTTATTCAAGGAGAGAGACATAACTATTTAGTGTTAATGGATGTGATTTAATTAGTAGTAGTAATAGCAGTAGTAGTTGTAGTTTATGCCAAAGGGCAAGGGGAGAGAATTGGGGGAGTAAAAGGACTTTATGAATTGTGATTCAGAAAAGACCTGAGATAAGACCAGATGTGATTTAATTAGTAATAGTAGCAGTAGTAGCAGTAGTAGCAGTAGCAGTAGTAGTAGTAGTAGCAGTAGTAGTAGTAGTAGTAGTAGGTATAGTAGTGGGTGTAGTAGGTATAGTAGTAGGTTTAGTAAGTATAGTAGTAGTAGTAGTAGGTATAGTAGTGGGTGTAGTAGGTATAGTAGTAGGTTTAGTAAGTATAGTAGTAGTAGTAGTACTAGTAGTAGTAGTAGTAGTAGGTATAGTAGTGGGTGTAGTAGGTATAGTAGTAGGTTTAGTAAGTATAGTAGTAGGTGTAGTAAGTATAATAGGTGGTAGTAGTTTATGTCATAGGGCAAGGGGAAAGAATTGAGGGAGTAAAAAGACTTTACCAATTGGGATTCAGAAAAGACCTGAGATAAGACCAGTTATCACTATAGGATTTATTTAAAATCATGATGCCTAAAGGGTTTCCATCTCTGCCTGTGATATCTAGGAGAACATCACATACGAGCATCAGAAGCAGAGCTGGGCTAAGAAAGAAGAAACGCGTTAGGCTCTGGGACTTGCTGTCATCTTTTGTGGGCAAGAAGGGACAAGGGCACTGAGGAGCTGCTTGGAGAAGGTGCTGCCAGTTCAAGGGAGGAAGCGTTTATGAGGATTGAACTAGATAGGGAAGTCGGGGGAGCACGCAGGATTTTCCAACAAAAGAGATCTAGGAAAGGAGATTAAGAAATGGAAGCAAGGAGCCAAAGCCTGAAGGAGTCATGAAGAGAAGGAGATCTGATCTCTCTGCGCTAGGCTGATTTTGCACATTCCATAGTCTCTGGGTTTGGGCCCCCTGTTCATTTGTGCTTCCAATATTTCTGAGTCAGTGTTGGCTGTGGGGGCTAAACAGCCTCAGCTGTGTGATTCGGAAAAGGCAAAGAAGTGTGAAGGCAGAGTAAACAAAAGCTAGGAAGGTGTGGGGCAGAGGGAGACTGGTTTATAATAGAAAGGGGTAGCAAGGGAGAAGAAGACCTAAATACTGAGTGGGATTTTGATGAGCACAGTGCTCTAAGGCACCAGGTATATTTTATTTTCAGGTTTGTAAAAGTTATTAAAGCATGAGTCAACACTGTGATGTGGCAGCTAAAGAAAACTTATGTGATTTTGTACCTTTAAAGAGACACAGTGGCCAGAAGGGAGTTAAGCATCCCACTGTCCTCTGTCTCAGTCTGACCCCATTTGAAATAGTATGTGTTCAGGGCAGCTGGGTGGCTTAGTAGAAAGAGAGCCAGGTCTGGAGATGGGAAATCTTGGGTTCAAATCTGGCCTCAGATACTTCTTAGTTGTGTGACCCTGGGCAAGTCACATGACCCCAATTGCCTAACCCTTACTTCTCTCCTGCCTTGGAACTGATACTCATTATTGAGTCTAAGACAGAAGATAAGGGTTGGTTTGGGTTTGTTTTTTTAAAAAAAAATTTATGTGTTCAGATCTGGACAACTTTTGTACTAAGGATGTTGGCAAAAAGGATGTGTCCAGAAGAGGAACTCCAGGATGTAAATGGGACTGGATTCATGTCATACAAGCATTGGTGAAAGGAACCATGGATGTTTATCTTGGAGGAGTGAACATTTGGGGGGAGGAGGGAGAAGTGGTCATGATAGTCCACTCAGTAATTGGTTTTAATGAAGCTTCCATGGCATGTCTTGTATTATGATGCCCTATCTTTCATGAAGCTGTGAACTCCAAGAGAGTAGAGCTCAGTGTTCTGTCTAAACTTTGTATCTCCCCTAGGGTCCAGCACTGTGCTTTGTACACAGCAGGCACTTCATAAATGCTTAATGGATGAATGATTGGTTGGCGTCTTCCTGTATTTCAAAGGTTTGTTTTGTGGAGAAAATAATTTATATAATACTTTAAGCATGATTTTATTCTTTGCATATGTTATCTCTCTTTATCTTCTCAGCAACTCAGGGATGAGAAAAGGCTTTATTAAGAAAGGGATAGTTTCCAGAACAAGAAATGCTTGAACTCCTCCAATTCTCTCACCTTAACTTATGGCATAAACTACTACTATTACCACCACCACCACCATCACCACCACCACTACTATTACTACTACTACTACTACTACTACTTCTACCACCATTACCACTACTATCACTACTATTACTACTACCTCTGCTATTGCTACTACCACCACTACTTTAGTTACTACCACTGCTACTACCACTACTATTATTACTGCTACTACTACTATTATTACTACTACTCCTACCACTACTATTTCTACTCCTACTACTACCACTACTATCAGTACTACTATTACTACTCTCACTATTATCATTACTACCACTACTATCACTACTACTATTACTACAATCATTCTCAGACAGAAGGGAAGGGTTTTAAAAAAAAGATTAGTTTACCTTTCTTCTTTTTTAAAATTTAATTTTTATTGTCATGCAAAACCCACTTCCATATTGGTTTTTATTGTAAGAGCACATTCATATACAACTAAAACCCCAAAATAAAACCAAAGAGACACTGATGCAAAAGACTTCAACAGTTCCTTCTCTGGAGGTCGATAACATTCCCCATCATGTCTTTAAGGATTGTCCCAGATCAGTGCACTGCTAAGAGTAGCCAAGTTTTCACAGATAATCATCATACAATATTGCTGTTATTGTGTACAATTTTCTCCCAGTTCTGCTTATTTCATTCGGCTTCAATTCCTGCAGATAGTTCCAGCTTTTACATCTTGCTTCTCATTTCTTATAGCACAATAGTGTTCTATAACCAACATGCATCACAATTTGTTGGGTCATTCCCCAACTGATGGACATACCCTCAATTTCCAACTCTTTGCCATCACAAAAAGAGCAGCTATCAATATTTTTGTACAAGTAGATCCTTTCCCTTTTTTAAATTATCTTTTTCGGATACAGACAAATAGTGTTTACCTTTCTTCTTAAGAAGGAAACCAAACTGCCCTTGAGCAAGATAACTATTATTTGGCTATTTGTTGTGGTTGTCCAGTCATTTTCAGTCCTAGTCTGAGTCTTCATGACCCTATTTGAGGTTGTCTTGCCAAAGGTATTGGAGTGGTTTGCCATTTCTTTCTCCAGCTCATTCTATAGGGGAGAAAACTGAGCCAAACAGGGTTAAATGACTTGCCCAAGGTTACACAACTAGGAAGTGTCTGAGGCCAGATTTGAACTCAGGAAAATAAGTCAGGAAGATCCACTGCCTCATTAGCTGCCATTGCTTGGCTACAGGGAAAAAAACCAAACATGTTCAGATTAATTCAAAAAGTGTCTTGTTCTCTCTATTTTCTGGAAGCAAGTCCCCAGTCCTTTATAATACTTGCCTGGAGTCTAGAAAAGGGTGAATAGAAAACAGAAAGGACAAATATAATTATCCACTTGGCCTGGAATTGCTAAAAAAACTCTCTTAACTTTTTCAAAATGTTTTTATAGGAATTTAATTCATCTAATTTGGACCTTTTGATCCTGAGTTATATGTAGCTACTACTATCTAGATGTTGTTTTATGACTTTATGAAATAATATTGCTAAGACAAAGGCACAGACTCCTTGAAGTAGGAGCTCTAATTTTGAAATACTGAATTATCTAAACTCTATCAGACATATGGTTAAAGAAGTTCTTTTGCAAGTTCTCCCAGTACACTCCCCAATACCGTCCTAAGATTACCCATGCCATGATTTTTGTCCCCATGATATCCCCAAGTAGTTTTCCTTGTGTCCAACTGAAATCTCTTCCTTTTATTTCGGCCCATTTCCTCTAGCTTAATCTTCTGCAGGCTTGGAGAACAGCTGTTCCAAATTCTAATTGTCAAATGAAATCAAAGACAAGGATCATATGCTCCTTAGCCTTCTCATTTCTAATACTACTAATAATAGCTCACATTTCAATAAGGCTTCTCAGTTTAAAAAGCACTTCTCTCATAGCACCCCTGTCAGGGAGGCAGTACATATATTATCCTCCCAATCTAATAGATAAGGAAATGGAAGCTCTCAGAGGGAGAGTGGCTGCTCCACAAAACTCAAACACAGGGCAAAGAAGTCCAGTGTTTTCTCTTTCTTTCCTCCCTCCCTTCCTCCCTTCCTCCCTCCCTCCCTTCCTCCCTTCCTCCCTCCCTCCCTTCCTCCCTTCCTTCCTTCCTTCCTCCCTCCCTTTCTTCCTTCCTTCCTTCCTTCCTTCCTTCCTTCCTTCCTTCCTTCCTTCCTTCCTTCCTTCCTTCCTTCCTTCTCTCTTCCTCTTCTCTCTTCCTCTTCTCTCCCTTCCTTCAACTCTCTTCAATCAACCAAAAGAGTAAGCTAGGTATGAATAATTCCTTAATCAATTTGAAGCAACTAAAGTGCTATGATCATTAGACAAATACAGATCTGATTTACCAATGAGTGGGAATTGAGGAAATAATCCCGGAGGATACATTATACTTCCTGTTTCCTAACAGGACTTTTGGTTCAAAAAAGTAGGCTTGAATTAAAGCAGGACTAAGAATCATGTAACCATGGAAAAATATTCTAAATAAATAAAGAATTAAAGGGAAAAAAAGAGTAAAAGATTAAGAAAAAAAAAGTAGGGCTAAAGCAGATTAGTGTCCACACTAAGTATCATAACAATATTGTGAGCCCCTGAGTGTTGAGGACTAGCAGGTTGCCTGATAAAAAGCAGCTTGGCTCATGCTGGAACAACAGAGCAGGTTAAAAGTTCCAAGTCAATTCCCAGTAGGACTGGACTAGCGAGTGGCTACTGTACTTCCATCCTGGGTGAGATAGGAAGAATAGTCTGCAAGAAAACAAAGCCAAAATTACTTTCCTCATATCATTTCAAAGTGTTTCCCAGATGAGTTGGAGTGTGCCTGTCTTCCCATAGTCTTTTTATTTGCCAGTTTGAGGTGTTATACTAAGAGATTCAGGAAGTCATCCAGATATCTGGATGGCCCAGATGGGTGATGTCAGTCTCAAAAAGAAGTAAGGCCTCTAATCTATACCTAAGGATCTCTGTGGCCTGAATATTGACTTATTTTTAAGTGTAATATTATCTATGCTTTACTGGGTTTTTATTTATTTTGTTAAAAATTTTCCAATTATATATTTTTTCTTTTCTTTTGTTTTTAAACCCATATCTTCTGTCTTAGAATCAATATTATGTATTGGCTCCAAGGCAATAGAGTGATAAGGGCTAGGCAATGGTGATCAAGTGACTTGCCCAGGGTCACTCAGCTGGGAAGTGTCTGAGGCCGGATTTGAACCCAGGACCTCCTGTCTCTAGGCCTGGCTCTCAATCCACTGAGCTACCCAGCTGCCCCCTCCAATTATATTTTAATCTGGTTTGAGCTACACTGGCAGTGTTAGGAGCCACATGTGGTCTATAGACAGGATGTCTGACACCTTTGACTCAGATAATTGAGGCAGCCTAACAAAAGGGGTTATAAAACAAAGATTTTATTTAGTTTATGGAGAATTTAAGTTATTGAATGAAGAGCAAGGATACAGTTGAAAATTCTGGTTCAACTGAACCCTAAAACCTCTTGTCTTTCTCATCATCATCATCACTAACATTGTTACAAGGTGCTAAGCACTGTGCTAGGTGCTTTACAAATATCTCATGTGATCTTCAGACAACTTAGGGATGTAGGTGCTATTATAATACCCACTTTAAAGATGAGGAAACTAAGGCAAACAAAGATTAAGTGACTTGCCCACGGTCACACAGCTAGTTAAGTGTCTGGTCTTCTTGCCTGCAATCACTGTGCCAACCTAACTAGCCCCTTGGATGGTGGCAAATGTAGCCATCACAGAGTAAATATCTGAGAAAGTAGGAAGTTGCCTTAGTATAGGCTTTTTAGAGGACCAGGGGGATGCTAGGAACCATGTCACCAGTGTAATCCTTATATGATACATGAAAAAAAGAAATCTTTATATTCAAGCTGTCTGTATAGAAAGGGGCTACTGTCCATTAACATCCCTAAACTGACAGTGATTTGTACTCTTCTCTGCTCAAAAAGTTATAAAGTCTAGGGACTTCCTCCTTGAAATCTGTTCTTCAGTTCTGCTTCCTCCTTTGTAGTGTGTATAGGTCTGTCTATGGCTTACCACAAAGTATAACCTCAAAGTGGTTTTAGTTTACATTTCTTTTTTTATTTTTAATAATATTTTCTTTTTCCCAATTACATCTAAAAACAAATTTATTAAAAAAATTTTAGAATATTATTCCATGGTTACATGATTCTTATTCTCTCCCTCCACTCTTTTCCCCCCTCTCCCAGAGCTGACGAGCAATTCCACTGGGTTTTACATGTATCATTATTCAAAACCTATTTCCATGTTATTCATATTTGTAATAGAGTGATCTTTTGACATCAAAACCCTAATTATATCCCTGTCGAACTACATGATTGATCATATGTTAAAAACACATTTAAACATTTTATTTATTTTTTTTAAAAACCCTTACCTTCTGCCTTAGAATCAATCCTGTGTATTGCTTCTAAGGCAGAAGAGTGGTTAAGGGCTAGGGCAATGGGAGTTAAGTGACTTGCCCAAGGTCGCACAGCTAGAAAGTATCTGAGGCCAGATTTGAACCTTGGACCTCTCATCTCTGGGCCTGGCTCTCAATCCATTGAGCAACCTAGCTACCCCCCAATTTAAACATTTTTTTAAAGTTGAGTTCCAAATTTTCTCCCTCCCCTTTCACCTCACTGATAAGCCAAGCAATTTGATGTAAGTTATACACTTACTAAAAGTTTGCTTTTTATCAGGGATTTGAAGGTTTTTTTAAAATGGTGGTTATTGTTACATTTTACTGATTTAAATGTGTTTTTTTCTTATGAACTTGAAGAGTATCAACCAAGTTAAACATTCCTATATGTACCAAACAGAAGAGGAGGTTTGCACATAAAACTGTGAATCTCTATTACATATGATTTATTTATTTTTAAAGTCTAGATTACATGTATCATAGTAGTGCCAATAGTACCCTGCTTGTCAGTGTTCCCTTATGAACTTCCTACTGCTCATTTCTGTATAATTTTAAATAGCTTAGTTGATGTTTTTTCTTTATTCTCTTCATTATTTCTTATTGCTCTCTCTCTCTCCCTCCCTTCCTCCTTCCCTCCACCTCTCCTCTTTTTCTGTCCCTTTAGAGGGGCAACCTTAGCCTTAGCCCTTCCTTCCTATAACAACCTGCCTCCCCCATATTAAATTCTCTCCTTAGAATTAAGAAGGGAAGTGTAGTAATAAAAGGGAGGGGGGATGGCAGAGTTATTAAAAGCAAAGCACTGATATGGAAAGACAGAGTGAAAGGAGAAAGAGCAAGATTAAAAATGGAAGAAAAGATGGAGGGGAATACACAGGTGGTAATCATAACTGTGAATATGAATGGGATGAACTCACCCATAAAACAGAAGTGAATGGCAGAGTGGATTAAAAACCAAAATTCCACCATATGTTGTTTACAGGAAATACATGAGGCAGGTAGACACACATAGGATAAAGGTAAGGGGTGGAGCAGAATCTATTGGGCTTCAACTGAGACAAAAAAAAGCAGGAGTAGCAATCATGGTCTCAGACAAGGCTAAAGCAAAAATAGGTCTATTAAAAGACATAAGGAAGGTAATTACATCTTGATAAAAGACAGAATAGACAATGAAGAAATATCAGTACTTAACATGTATGCACCAAATGGTATAGCATCCAAATTTTTAAATGAGAAACTAAAGAGCTTAAGGAGGAAATAGATAGTAAAACTATACTAGTAGGGGACCTCAACCTTCCCCTATCAGAACTATATAAATCTAACCAAAAAATAAATAAGAAAGAAGAAAAGGAAGTGAGTAGAATTTTAGAAAAGTTAGATTTCATAGATATCTGGAGAAAATCAAATAGAATAAAAAAGAACATACCTTGTTTTCAACAGCTCATGGTATATATACAAAATTTGACCATGTACTAGGGCATAAAAACTTCAAAAATGCAGAAAAGCAGAAATAATAAATGCAAATTTTCAGATCCTAATGCAATAAAAATTATTGTCAAGAAGGGTTCATGGAAAGGCAAATTAAAAATTAATTGGAAACTAAATTATCTAATTCTTCAAAATGGGTGAGTCGAAGAACAAATCATATAAACAATCATTAATTTAATTTCATTAAAGAGAATGACAATGAAGAGACAACATATTAAAATTTAGGGGACATAGCCAAAACAGTACCAAGGGGAAAATTTATATCCCTGAATGCTTATATCAATAAAATAGAGAAAAAGCAAATCAATGAACTGGGCATACAACTAAAAATACTAGAAAAAAAAGAACAAATTTAAAATCCCTAAAGACTAAATTGAAAATTCTACAAAATCAAAGGAGAAAATAATAAAATTGAAAGTAAAAGAACTATTGAACTAATAAATAACACTAGGAACTAGTTCTATAAAAAAACAACAAATAAACTAGAGTATTAGGTAATTTGATTTAAGAAAGTAAAGAAGAGAATCAAATTACCAGTATTAAAGATGAAAAAGGGGATTTCACCTCCAAAGAAGAAGAAATTAAAGCAATCATTAGGAGCTATTTTGCCCAATTACATCACAATAAATCTGATAATCTAGGTGAAATGGATGAATATTTACAAAAATATAAATAGCCTAGATCAGTGATGGGCAAACTTTTTAAAGAGGAGGCCAAAGGAAAGGAAATGCTCATCTGTCAGTCTGTTTCTAAGGCAACTCTTTCGAAGTTTCATTGTATTGTATTTTACTCATTGTATGTCAGATTAGGAATAATGTTGGGGCTGGATAGAACATTTCAGGGGGCTACATTTGGCCCACAAGCCATAGTTTGCCCATCACTGGCCTAGATTAACAAAAGAGAAAGTAGAATACTTAAATAATGCCATCTCAGACACGGAAATTGAACAAGCCTTTGATGAACTTCCTAAGAAAAAATCATTAGGGCAAGATGGATTCACAAATGAATTCTATCAAGTATTTATAGAACAATTAATCCCAATACTATACAAACTATTTGCCAAATTATTTTTATGATTGATCCCTAAGCCAGGAAGACCAAAGACAAAGCAAGAAAATTATAGGCCAATTTCTTTAATAAACATTGATGCAAAAATCTTAAAGTACTGGCAAAGAGACTACAGCAATATATCACAAGGATTATTCATTATGACCAGGTGGGATTTTATCAGGAACACAAGGATAGTTTAATATTAGGAATATTAGGAAAACAACACAAGTGACCATATCAATAATCAAACTAACAGAAATCACGATTATCTCAATAAATGCAGAAAAAGCTTTTGAAAAAATACAGCACCCATTCCTTTTAAAAACACCAGAAAGCATAGGAATAAATGGGTCATTCCTTAAAATGATAAGTAGTATATACCAAAAACCTTCAACAAGTATCATTTGCATTGGGGGTAAGTTAGAAGTGTAATGCAAGGATGCAACAGGGGCTTTTGCTCTGGCAAGGAGTCAACTGTAAACAGCCCTGGCAGTTAAGCCTTAGAATCTTCAGAGAAAGTCAGTTGGAACCTGAGACTTGAAGAGAGCAGAAGGTCCAACTGAGGCTCTGCTTTTGGCTCTTGGCTTTGCTCTGACCTGTGCTTTTTATCTCTGGCAATTTGAACCTAGCTGATTTCTCTGGACCTTTCCCTGACCTTCTCCATATTATACCCCTATTATCTTACCTGATTTTCCCTTTGGGCTTTGGGAGGAAGGGTGGTTTTGGTTTTGGTGATTAGACTTTGTAGGTTTAGTTTTCTGTAGGCAAGTAGGACATCTTTGAATCAACCTATCCCTTATTTTATTGATCTAGTATATACTTTACTTTAAGGTAGCCAAATCTTCTGACTGGGAGAGCAGGCTCTCTCTCAGCCTAACCCTCTCCTGACCCTTCCCCCAGTTTCATTTTCTCCCTAGTGGCTATTACAAAACCCTAAACCCCTCTCTCCTTTCTGATCAACCCTAAAATTAATAAACCCCTTTGTTACCTACTCAAACCCTCCAGTGAATCATTGTGTCAAAAAGTTAAGCAAGGGTTGAAGAGGGAAGGAATTATTTTCTCTTTATTTCTTGAGGGAACTGCGGGCATCCATCTTGGCAGGAAGTCCTTACCCAAGACTTCCTACCATCAGTTTCACTGGCAGGGAGGAGCCCCTTTGACTCTTCCCACAGGGGACTTTGGAAACTAACAAAAGAAAGCCCTCAAGGCAGATTTAAATACTTCTGACTGGCCCAACTCCTTTATGTCCATAGGGATACCTTTCCTGCCTATCTTCCCCAGTATCCTCTGTCTCTAACATCAGCCTCTAGCCGGTTTTAAGCTGCCTCTCCTGAATACCCCACCTCATTCCCTCACCATCAAATATACCCACCTCATTCTTTCCTTCCCTACATTCAGCCATCCCATTCATTCCTCCCCATATCACCTCATTCACCTTTTATACCTCCTTTCAACCTAAGGCCTAAAGATTTGCTTCACTTCCTTATAACAGAATCCTTCCCAATAAGATCAGGAGGGAAGCAAGGATGCCCATTATCACCACTATTATTTAATATTGTACAGAAATGCTAGCATTAGCAATTAGAGAAGAAAAAGAATTTGAAGGAATTAGTGTAGGCAACGAGGAACTGAAACTATTACTCTTTGTGGATGATAATACTTAGGGAATCCTAGAAAATAGACTAAAAAATTATTTGAAATAATTGATAATTTTAGCAAAGTTGCAGGATACAAAATAAACCCACAGAAATCAGCAGCATTTCTATATATTTCCAACAAAACTCAGCATCAAGAGTTAGAAAGAGAAACTCCATTTAAAATCACCCTAGACAATATAAAATATTTGAGACTAAATTTACTGAGACAAACATAAAAATTATATGAGCACAATTATAAAACACTTTTCCACCCAAAATAAAATTAGATCTAAACAATTGGAAAAACATTAATTGCTCATGGATAGGCTGAGCTAACATAATAAAAATGACAAACCTACGTAAATTAATTTACTTATTTAGTGGCATACCAATCAAACTACCAAAAAACTACTTCCTAGAACTAGAAAAAATAATGAAATTCATCTGGAAGAACAAAAGGTCAAGAAGAGCAAGCAAACTAATGGAAAAACAAAATGAAAGATAGTGGCCTATCAGTACCAGATCTTAAACTGTACTATAAAGCAGTAATCATCAAAACAATCTGGTGCTGGCTAAGAAATGTGGGTGGATCAATGGAACAGACTAGGAGGAAATGGCCTCAGCAATCTAGTGTTTGATAAATCCAAAGATCCCAGCTTTTGGGATAAGAACTCACTATTTGACAAAAACTGCTGGGAAAATTAGAAAACAGTATAGCAAAAATTGGGTTTAGATCAATATCTCATACCCTATACCAAGATAAGGTCAAAAATGGGCATATGATGTAAACATAAAGAGTGATATAAGTAAATTAAGAGAACATAGAATAGTTTACTTATCAGATCTGTGGAGGAAAGAATTTATGACCAAACAAGATATAGAGAACATTACAAGATGTAAAATGATTAATTTTGATTATATTAAATTGAAAAGATTTTGTACAAACAAAACCAACGCAACCAAGATTAGAAAGGAAACAACAAACTGGAGAAAAAAATTTATGACAAATTTCTCTGATAAAGGTCTCATTTCTCAAATATATAAAGAACTAAGTCAAGTTTATAAGAATCCAAGTAATTTCCCAATTGATAAATGGTTAAAGGATATGAACAGACAGTTTTCAGATGAAGAAATTGAAACTATCAATAATCATATGAAAAAATGTTCTAAATCCCTCTTGATTAGAGAAATGCAAATTAAAACAACTCCATCACACCTATCAGACTGACCAATATGACAGTCAAAGAAAATAATAAATGTTGGAGGAAATATGGCAAAATTGAGACATGAATGCATTGCTGGTGGAGTTGTGAACTGATCCAACCATTTTAGCAGGCAATTTAGAATTATGCCCAAAGGACTATAAAAGAATGCATACCTTTTGATCCAGTAATACCACTACTAGGTCTGTATCCCAAAGAGAAAAAAAATGAGAAAAATCCTGCATGTCCAAAAATATTTATAGCTGCTCTTTTTGTGGTGGCAAAGAATTCAAAACTAAAAGGATGTCCCTCAATTGGGGAATAGCTAGACAAATTGTGGTCTATGATGGTGATGGAATACTATTATGCTGTAAGAAATGATGAACAGGATGATTTCAGAAAGAGCTGGAAAGACCTTCATGGACTGATGCAGTTAAATAAGCAAAACCAGGAAGACATTGTACACAGTAAAAGCAATATTGTGGAACCATCAACTGTGATAAACTTAACTACCAACATCAATTCAGTGATCCAGAACAATTCTGAGGGACTTATGAAAAAGAATGCTATCCATCTGCAGAGAAAGAACTGTTGAAGTAAGAATGCAGATCAAAGTATATGATTTGTCACTTGTTTATTTGGGTATATGTTTTGGAGTTTGAGTTTTATAATATTATTCACTTATAAAAATGAATGATATGGAAATGTGTTTTTCGTGATAATATATGTATAACCCAGATTGAATTGCTTGCCAGCTCTGGGAGGGAGTAGGGAAGAAGGGAGGAAAGTCAGTTTAGATCATATAACTTCAGAAAACTATGTGTAAATTTGTTTTTAAAATAAAAATAAATTTCACAACTACCAAAAAAATTTAATTGTCCCCTTATTAAAGATATTTACTAACCATTAGTGCTATTGGCTCATGGCTTCCTAAAACAGATAAGTAAGAGTCAAGTAAAATAAATTCACACATTGGTCATGTCTGAAAATTACATGCCTCACTTTGCATTTATGATTAATTCTTCACCTCTCTGCCAAGAGGCAATAAACATGCTTCATCATCAGTTTTCTGGATTCAGGTTTGGTCATTTGTTGATCATAATCTTTAGTGACTGCTTATTATTTGTGTTTCTTCTTCTGAAAACTGTTTATTCATGATCTTTTACCACTTATCTATTGAGGAAATGGCTCTGGGTCTTATATTTGTATTATTTCTCTATCTCTCTTAGATGCAGAAGACTTTTTATCAGAGGTATTTGGTGTAAATATATTTTCCTTAATTTATAGATTCTCTCATTAAAAAAATTCTATTTGATGTATTTTGTTGTTCTAATACATGCATTTCTAAACATATAACTCTCTACTGCACTATCCAGTGAGCCATTTCTTATAAGAAAGAAAAAAAAGTAAAAATTTTTTTTGGCAAAACTAATTATGTCTGACAATGTACTTAATATTCTGTCTTCACAGTGTTCAACTACTATAGCACAGGAAAGGAGGTATATCTTATCAATTTCTAATCTGATATCAAGCATGGACATTCAGTTTTGTTTTATTAGTCTTCTGTTTGTGATCATTGGATACACTGATTTAGTAGTTCTGTTTACTTATCTCTGAATTTGTTCATATGTCTTCTCATGATTCTTTAAAGTTTATATATTTATCATTTATTATGGTTCAGTCATATTCTATTATAGATAAGTACCATAATATGGTTGGTCCTTCAAAAAAAAAAACCAACTGGTATCTATTTTTGCTTTCAATTCTTTCCTAATACAAAACGGGCCTTTGTAAATATCTTGGCATATCAACTACCTTCCTTTCTATCTTTGACCTGCTTGAGTAGACCTTTGGGTCAAATGGTATAAATATTTTAGTCACTTTTAAGCATAATTTCTCATCTTTGTAAGTTGAAATTTGGCTTTGAACACTAGCTGTGTGACCTTGGGCAAGTCACTTGATTCTGTTTGCCTCAGTTTCTTCATCTGGAGAAGTAAATGGCAAAGCATTCCAGTATCTTTGGCAAGAAAACCTCAAATAGGGTCAGGAAGAATTTGACATAATTGAAAAATAACTGAATAATTACAAGCAACATAATTCAAAATAGCTTTCCAGAATGATTAGATCAATTACATTTTTCCAACAGTATATTTAACTAGTACCACCAATAATTGTGATGATTACTACTTTAAACTATTATTTGTAGACTGGAAGGGATATTATCCTCTCATCTCTATTTATTTTCATTATTTTTTGAGAGTCTGGACCTTTCAATTCTCCAAAAGGATTTTGTCAAGATATAACTATATATATATATATGTATATATATATATATATATAAATGTAAATTTACTTACTGCCCATAATTTTTTATCATATTGGTTTGAATCAATCATGAGCAAAGAATTATTTAAATTCTTCTAATTTTTTCTTTAAGGGGTGATTTTTAATAGTTATTTATATATTTTAAGTGTGCCTTAGTAGGTTGTCCCCAAACATTTTATATAGTTTATCATTATTAGGAATGGGGTTTATCTTTAAGAAATTTTCTTCTAGACATTATTATATAGAAATATTATGGGTTTATTTTATATTCAGCTCTTCATTATTGATGTAATCAGTTATTTCTCTTATCTTTAGTTAGTCTCCTTGCTGATTCTCTGGTGTTTTCTAAGTAAAACATATTGTTTGCAAATGGAAATAATGTTTTCTCTGACAATATTTCTGCCTTTGATTTCTTTTTCTTATTGATGTCAACTGCATTTCTAGAACTATGTCAATTAAAAGTGGGGAGAGTAGACAGCCTTTATTCTTATAATTAATAGAAAAGCTCCAGTGTTTCTCCATTGGAAATAATACTAACTTTGGTTTTAGAAATATACTTTTGTCACCTTAAAAATAGTCTTTCTTTGCCTGGGAAATTGAGGGATTTTGACATAAATGAGTGTTGTACTTTGTTAAAGATCTTTTCTCAACATCTTAATGACTTGGAATGTCTTAATTTTTAATGTTATTTATTAAATTTATTGTTTTCCTAATGTTTAACTTTCTTTGATATCTGGCATAAATTGACCTTAATCAATAACATATTATTTTATATAATGTCATAAATTTTTATAGAATATTAAATTTTTGTACTGATATTCTATATGTGTTATTGTTCTATAGTTCTCTTTCTTTGCACTACCTTCTCTGGTTTTGATATTAGAAGCATATTTCCTTTTACTTGGAAGTTTTCTTTCTCAATTTTTTAGAATAGGTACTAATTGCTCCTTTAGAATTTGATAGAATTAATCTGTAAATCCTTATGGACCAGGAATTTTTTCTTTAGTAAGTCCTTTGTAGCTTGTTCAATTTTCTCTGCAGATGTATTCTTTAAGATCTCCATTTTGTATTCTTTTAATTTAGATTTTTATATTTTTGTAGTTAATCTTTCATTTCTTTTCAATTTTTGATTTTTCTAACATGGACTTAAGTGTCAACAACTTGGTTAAGATCACACCAAAAAATACTGAAAAAAATAATAACTTAAAAACCAGAATTGGCCAAATGGTAGTGAAAGAATAAAATTCACTGAAGATAACTCCTTAAAAAGCAGAATTGGACAAATGGAACAAGAGACACAAAACCTCACTGGGGAAAAATAATTTCTTAAAAATTATAATTGGACAAGTGGAGAGCAGAATGGATTAAAAATCAGAATATGTTAATATGTTGTTTACAAGAAACACACTCAAATTAGAGAGACACACATAGAGTAAAGGTAAGGGGCTGTAACAGACTCCTATCCATGAAACATGAAAAAAAGTCAAAAGGATGAAAAAATAGAAAAAAATGTGAAATATCTCATTGGAAGAACAACTGACCTGGAAAACTGATTGAGGAGAAACAATCTAAGAATTATTGGATTACCTGAAAACCATGATTTAAGAAAAGAGACTAGATATATTTCAAGAAATTATTCAAGAAAACTGTCCTGATATCCTAGAACCAGAGGGTAAAATAGAAATTGAAAACATCCACCTATCACCTCCTGAAAGAGATCACAATATGAAAATTCCCATAAATATTATAGCCAAATTCTAGAGTTTCCCAGGAAAGAAGAAAATATTGCAAACAGTCAGAAAGAAATAATTCAAATATCATGGAGCCACAGTTAGGATAAGATTTAGCAGTTTCTGCATGAAACGATCAGAGGGGTTGGTATACAATATTCTGGAAAACAAAGAAGCTAGGATTATAGCCAACAATATTCTACCCAGAAAAACAGTGTATTTCTTCAGGAGGAAAAAATGGATATTTAATGAAATAGAGAACTTTCAAGATTAAAAGACAAGAACTAAATAGAAAATTTGACTTCCAAATGCAAGTATCAAGAGAAGCATAAAAAAGTAAGCAGAAAAGAGAAATCATAAGAGATTCAATAAAGTTAAACTATTTATATTCCTATATAGAAAGATAATACTTGTAACTTCTAAGAACTTTATCATGATTAGGACAGTCAGAAGGAATATACAGAGGTCATGACTATGATGGGATAATATCCAAAGAAATTAAGCGATGAAAATGATGGATGCACTGGGAGAAGGGGGGAAGGGAGAAGGAGAATGGAGTAAATTATTTCACATAAAAGAGGCACAAAAGGAAGAGTTTATACAGTCAGGGTGAAGATGGGGAGTGGCAGATAATGCTTAAATCTTACTCTCTTTGGAATTGGCTCAAAGAGAGAATAACATACATACTCAATTGTATATACAAATCTATCTTGCTCTATAGGAAAGTAGAAGGGGAGAGATAGAAGAGAAAGGGGGTCTGATAGGAAGAAGGGTGGACTGTGGAAGGTGGGAGTCAGAAGCAAAACAGACTTTTAAGGAAGGTTAGGATAAAAGGGGAGAGAGAAAGATAAGTGGGGGGATGGAATAAGATGGAAGGAAATACACAATAATCAAAACTGTGAATATGAATGGAATCAACTCACCTATAAAATGGAAGTAGGTAGAAGAGTAATTTGAAAACCAGGATATGACAATATGATGTTTAAAGAAACATGCTTGAAGCAATGAGACATACACACAGAGGAAAGGTAAGAGGCTGGAACAGAATATTTTTATGCTTTAGCTGATATAAAAAAATGGGTAGAAATCATGATTTCTGATTAAACAAAAGCAAAAATAGATCTACTTAGAGACAAGCAGGGAAACTACATTTGGCTAAATGGTATCAAAGAGAATGAAGTAATAACAATACTGGCATAACATCCAAATTCTTAAAGAAAAGTTAAATGAGTTACAGAAGGAAATAATAGACAGTAAAACTATATTAATGGGAACCTCATTTTCTCCTTTTAGAACTAGATAAATCTAACTGAAAAAACAAAAGTTAAGGAGATGAATAGAATTTTAGAAAAATTAGATTTGATAGACCTTTGGAGAAAATGAATGGGAATAGAAAGGAATATACCTCTTTAGTAATACATGTCACTTACACAAAAACTGGCCATGTATTATGGCATTTAATACCTCACAACCAATAATAGAGAAACAAAAATATTAAATGTATCCTCTTTAGATCATAATGCAATAAAAATTATATTCAGTAAAAGCCCATGGGAAGATAAATCAAAAATTAATTGGAAACTAAATAATCTAATCCTAAAGAATGAAAAGGTCAAAGAACAAATCACAAAAATAATCAATAATTTTATTAAAGAGAATGACAACAATGAGACAATATACTAAAAACTTATGGGATGCTACCAAAGCAGTACTTGGGGAAAATTCTTATCTCTAACACTTAACTCTAACACTCAATGAAAGAGAAAAGGAGTAGATCACTTAATTGGGTATGCAGCTAAAAACATTTTTTGAAAAAGAACTAATTAAAAATCCACAGTTGAACCACAAATTGAAAATCCTGAAGTGCAAAGGAGAGATTTTAAAAAGAGGAAAACCAAATTACCAGTATCAAAAATGAAAAGAGTGACTTTGTCACCAATGAAGAAGAAATTAAACTAATTATTAGGAACCATTTTTCCCAAATATGTCCCAATAAATTTGACAGTCTACGTGAAATAGATGAATATCTATAAAAATGTAACTTGCTCATATTAACAGAAGGGGAAACTGAAGACTTAAATAACTATTTTAGAAAAGTAATTATGATGGAATTGTATTGTGCTATAAGAAATACTGAACCCAGTACTTTCAGAAAAACCTGGAAAGACTTATTTGAGCTGTTGCAGTGAAGTGAGGAGAACCAGAGAACATTGTATACAGTAACAGCAAAATTGTCTGATGAACTATGAATGATTTAGCTATTCTCAGCAATACAATGAACCAAGACAAACTTGAAAGACTTGTGATGAAAAATGCTGTCTACTTTCAGAGAAAGAATTGATGGCATCTGAACAGACATTGAAGCATATGTATTTTTTAATTTAATTTTTTTGGTCTATTTATGACTGCACATATATAATCAATATCAAATATCTTGCCTTCTCAAGGAGAGGGTAGGGTGTGAGGAAGGGAATTTGGAACTCAAAAATTTTAAAAAGCAAATGTTAAGGGCAGCTGGGTAGCTCAGTGGAGTGAGAGTCAGGCCTAGAGACAGGAGGTCCTAGGTTCAAACCCGGCCTCAGCCACTTCCCAGCTGTGTGACCCTGGGCAAGTCACTTGACCCCCATTGCCCACCCTTACCAATCTTCCACCTATGAGACAATACACCGAAGTACAAGGGTTTAAAAAAAAAAAAAAAAGCAAATGTTAAAAACAAAAAAGAAAGGCATGAAGCAGACTAGGTATGGAAGGTGGTTTCACTTAATTTTGGATAAATCATAAAGCATTGTGCAGAAAGGAATAGTCTGAAATAAGATTGGAAGGAGACAACTAGGTGACTCAGTGGACGAACAGCCAAGCAAAATCCTGAGTTCACATCTAGCCTCTGATACTTTTTAGTTATGTGATCCTGGGCAAGTCATTTAACCCCAATTGCCTAGCCCTTACCGTTTTTCTGCCTTGGAACCTATACTTAGTATCAATTGTAAGATAGAATGTAAGGATTTTAAAAAGAAAAGAAAGAAATTATTGGAAGGTTAATTAATAGTGATTCTAGAGAATCCTGGATACCAATGTAATAGCCCCATAGTACCATCTCCTGTAGACATTCAGCAGCCATTTCCTCTAGCCATCAATCCTAGACAGGCTAGAGTTTATACTTTCTTTAGTAGGCAATAAGGAGCCATTTAAAGGTTTTTAGAAGAGTGGTATAATCTGAGCTATACACAAACATCTCAATTAGGCTGTGGCTATTTTAGAGTGGAGAAAAGGATTCATTCTTTGTCATTAGATGTCATATTAATTTTATGTATCTCAGTGTTCTGTTGGCTATTTTCTCAAGAGCTGACTACATCATTACTTCATTTTCAATTTGTAGTAAACTAAGAGGGTAAAGCCTGGTATCTGCTTATCTCTAGGCAAGTATCCTGACATCTGTCTGATTAATGTTGTTCATTTTTTGTCTCAGTGTAAATCTACTACTATTCCTATTGAATTTCATCCTATTTTTGCAAAAGGAACTTATTTTATTTTCTTAAAGTTGATTTGACTTCAATTTTATAGTCATTTTTTAAGGCATTTCTACGTGCAGAGTCCATCCTTATGCTTAGGAGATACAAAGTTTGGATAAAATAAGGTCCCTGCCTTCATGGAGGGTATAGTCTAGTAGGAGGATCTGACACGTTAACAAATAATCATAATATATGATGGTGCGTCAGAGAGATGCGAAAAAATGCTATGTGGAGGGGAGGATAAGAGAAAAAAAATATTTCTAAATCTTAGAAGACTTTGAAATCAAGAAAAACTTTTAGTTGTTTGCAAACTCACCTAATTTAGTGTCATCTGCACATTTTTTGCTCTTTGACAGTGGCTATTGCTGATCTAAAAGACAGGACCTGGCTATTGGGGCATACCATGACCCCCCCCCTTTTAAATGATTACAAATATTATTTAGGAAATTCTCAAAAGATTCAAGAATTTATGTAATCTGCACAATGTTACCTACAAAAGGAATATCTGGAGAACCTTGTCATCTAGAGGGAGGAGTCACAGAGAAATCCAGTAGAGAGAATCCTAGCTTAGAAGTCAGAGGACCTAGGTTTGAATCCCAACTCTTATACTTACTATGTACATGACCTTAGGCAAGTTCCTTAGTCTTTCTAGGTTTCAATTTCTTCATCTGTAAAATGAAAAGGTTTGAAGAGATGACCTTTGTTGATCTTACAGATCAGAAGCTCATTGGACAAGGTTGTTTCTATTATATCCTTGAGAACTTGTATAATTTTGATATATTCATGGAATCTTTTACTTCTTTTGATCTTTGTTCTAACAAATCTTGATCTGACTATATAAATGGTTGGCTAATTCTAGAATAACTCCCATGTCAGCAAAGAGTCATTTTCTAACATTCCATTTCATTTGTGTGTGTGTGATATTATTCAGTGCTCACTACATCCAACGACATTTCTTTTCTTGAAGAAATTATTCATGATACATAGAAAAGAAAATTTTATGTAGCCTATGGGTCTTTGGCCTGGAATTCCTTTTTCCTCATCTATATTTTCTAATGTTTCTCACCATCCTCACCCATCCTCACCCTTGCACTGTAATTACCTAGCATCAAAATATATGTTGATTTTATTTGGAGAATCTAAGTTCTTCATAGATTCTCCCTACCTTTCTCTTACTCTTAACAGATGTTGGAACATTTAAAAGAATTATTTTTATGTTGTTTTTGCAAATATTTATTATAAATACTTCAATATGAAGTGAATAAATGTTTCATGAGAAGATATTTCTTGTGTTAAAGACAACTCCACTAATTCCTGTGTTTGTCTCTCCAAGAGGAACATGTAAGCTACATTTAGCTGTAACTTCTTTCTTGGTGGTTTCATTTCTAGCAAGAATGTCAAAAAGAATACAATTTAGTTCTTCCTACATTCATTCATTGGACAAGGATCTCACATTTAGAATACTAACAACTGAGTTAAAGTTTAAAAATGATAACTTGTGTTCCCCCCCTTTTTTTTTTTGCATTCTGTCAGTGAATTAGTGGAAGGGACTACAAAACAGAGGACCATTATGTAATTTCTAAGAGTTTGTCCAACATAAATCAATTGACATAAAAAGACTAAAAGAGCATAAAAGCACCTTAATCAGCAAACACTTGACTTTCCAGCCAAATGAGGAGAGATAAAAATCAAAGGCAAAACTGCTATGAGAGTATAAATACATTATTTTTATTTTATTTACATTTCTAAAATGTTATAGACAAGAATGATGAAAGATCAAGTTATATCTTCTCATAAAACAATGAAGGATGACACCAGTTTAAACAAAGCATACTGATAAACCAACTAAGTAAAGTCAAATAAAGATTAAAATGGAAGGATAATTAATAGAGGAAAAATGGAGAAGATCTGCAAAAATTATTTAAAACTTTTTTATGATACTTGTGATGTATTAACCAGTCTCCTACCATTTAGGAGCCAATTCTTTTATTTAAAGGTATCCAGTTCATTCTCAATACTTAATTGGAACAGGAGACTAAACGTTCAGATTTTTAAAATTACTTCCTGGTTACCTGAGTACAAAAAGTTCCAATTCCTCCCTGATGCTTGACCTGAAGACTACATTGCATAAGTCAAAAGCAGGGAAGCTATGTTCATCTAAATAAACATTGTGTCCTAGTTGCATATCCTTTTTGAGTAAGCTTCCCCTGCTATGGCTGAATGACCTTTTTGCTAATTGTTAGGTGGGATGGACTATGAGTGTTGCACTTCATTACAATCTCAAACCTAAACTACCTGATCATCCTGGTATCATCCTGGTGTCAACCCTGGCCTACAATAATTGTGTTATCTTGCAATTTGGGAAGAGAATAATTATCTTGAAGTGAGGGATGGGTGGCATTGAGAAAGGTAAGCTCTGAGTGACCTTCATGCCTCTGGTGATGACAAGACTCAGCTCAAGTCCCATGCTCTGTAATAGCTCTTTCCTGGTCCTTCCCCTCTCTGCTGCTAGTGCCTTCACTCTGAGATAACCTTCCAACTGTTATGCATAGATTTGTCACGCACTTAATATTTATGTATTATCTCCTCAGAATGCAAGTACCTTGAGAGCATGGAAGAACTGTTTTTGCCTTTCTTGGCAAAAGTGCTCATAGCAGTTCCTGGAACATAATAAATACTTCCTAACTCAATGACTAGTAGTGAATGTTACCACCAGGTAGCCCCCATTGCCCCAAGAGAATCAGAAAAGTGAGTTGCCTAAGGCCATTCAAGAACTAGAAAATGAAGTGACATATATACTCTAAGTCATAAGTACCATCATATCCTGAAGTTGTGTGTGCTTGTGTTTTTCCACAGAAGAAAAAGGCAAAACCTGAAGCTCCTCCAACTTTTAATGGAATTATATATAATATAAATTAAATACCATTGTATTTTGTTAGTTTAAAAAGAATGATATTTGTCTTTTGGGTCTTAACATGAGATATGTGTGAGAAAATAGTACGAACTCATTAGTTTTAGAGAAAAATGGAAAAGCTGTATTAAAAAAATTCTTGGGACATTTTAATGTGGCATTTGGGAAATTACGCCACATGGGGTTTGTTGGGAATCTGGTATAGTACATTGGGGTGGCCCTTCCCCATCTTCCCCATGAGCCCTTGGACTTTTCTAGAACTGAAGATATGGATAAAAATATCCACATGGGTCGGATTCCACTAGTCTATCAGCTACACAACTTTAAAAAGAAAGACAACTATTGCTCTTATTCAAAACTATAAACTTTAATTCTGTGTGTGTGGTGTGTGTGTGTGTGTGTGTGTGTGTGTGTGTATCTTTTGGTCCTGGTCTCTCTCTGTCTCTGTCTGTCCTTGCCACACTCAAAATCCAAGTGTCTTCCCCTACACTGACAAGAAATGGTGACTACTTGCACATGTCCTGGCCAGATGTATCTTTGGCATTGTGTCTTTTTTGTTTTTTAGCTTTGCATTTCTTTCCATGAGCAGAGGCAAGCAATTCCAAGCCAGACATTCCTAGCTCCTAGATCCCTCACAGGAGTTGACTGGGAGCAGGAAGAATTTTTGGCATTGGAAAAGATGACCACTGACAAGAGATGGAGTCAAACTCTAACTAGGCTGACCAGAAACCCTCTTGGCCCTTACTGACTCCTTCAACATGATGCACTAACCAAGGAGCAGTGACATTTTAACCTGTAGCACTGGCAGCCCTGGTAGGGAGAACAATACTCAGGTTGAAGCCGCAGCAAGCATGGATACTATAGCCTTTTTTATGAAGAAAAAAAAAGTCCTTATTGATATCGTTTGTTTTTACATGACCTAAACATCCCTTGCATCCTTCCCCTTCTCCATTTCCAGAAAGATATCTCATATAACAAAGAATTTTAGAAGGAAAAAAGAGAGAAAATAAAAAAGTAAAAACCAATCAATATATCAAAAAAAAAAAAACCCAACCCTGAAAATATATATAATGTTCTACACCCTGGACGTCATGCCTCTTCAAAGAGTGTGGGGAGGGGAGTGGTGTCTTCTATCTCTTCTGAGGGCCATGCTTGCTCTTTATAATTTTGTGACATATATTTTCTTTTATTTTGTGTTGTTCTTTCTATTTACTTTGTAGCTATTCTGTCTGTTTTCTTGGCTTTGTATCCCTTTGCATCAGTTCATGTAAGCCCATCCTTCTCTGTTTTTATCTTTTATCATTCTTATAACACAGAAATATTCCACATGTACCACAATTTGTTCAGTCATTCCCAAATAATGTTCTCTTTTACAATTTGTGATGTAGGATTGATAGGGCCTTTCCACTTTACATCCAGTACAATATTCAGTGGTCATTGACCAATTTCTTCTTAGGAAATCTTGGTATGAACCCTGATGATGAAACAGACTGCATTCAAGAGAGTAATAACTTCTTAATTATCTTATTCCAGATGGCCCTGACCTGGTATGAGAATCAGTGACTATCCATGAGTTCATTAACTTTCCTATAGCCCTAATGTTCCTGGTGCTGTTTGTGTTCATGCTCACCTCCTTGGTCTTCCTTTGGAAAAAGGTGAAGTCTGAGACTTCTGGTTTTCATTCTCCCGAATTTGGTCCCTCTTACAGGGGGATCTTACATTGCTCATCTTCTGTTTCATTTTTGCTATCATTCTGGTTTAATTTTTCCTCTTCCTCCTACTGAAAACACTAGAAAGTATAGGAATAGAGGGGCCTTTCCTAAAAATAATAAATGATATATATCTAAAACATCAACAAACATCATCTGCAACAGGTATAAATTAGAAGTATTCCCAATAAGATCAGGAGTGAAACAAGGATGCCCATTGTCACCTCTATTATTTAACATTGTACTAGAAACACTCGCAGTAGAAATTAGAGAAGAAAAAGAAATTGAAAGTATTAAAACAGGCAGTGAGGAGACTAAGCTATCACTTGTTCATAGGTAGCCGACTATATTAGACTTCTTGAACACGTGAGATTAGCATTTTTCATTTACAGCCATAAAACCATTTAAATGGTGGAAGACCCTCTAGAAGATATTGAGCACTCTGACACCAAGGGATAAGGAATGGTAGGAGGAATGTGGACCTCACATTGAACCTCACAATGTGGACTAAGCTAGTATTTTTCTTTAAAAGGTATTGAAATTACCTTGACACTTAAAGACTAAGGGTTCAGGCTATTGGAATTATTTCCTATTAATTACAACAAGCCAAGATGAACTCTAACTCTTACTTGAAGCTTGACCTGAGGACTACCATGGGCAAATCAAAGGCAGGGAAGCTGTGAAACTGCATTCAACTGAATCAATGCAGTGTCCTTACAATATACACACATATATATATATTATACAATATACACATAAATATATATATTTAATATTACATTTTATATTTTTATATTTTTTCTACTTATATTACTATATACTTACATTATAATGTATGAATACTTAGGCAATTAACAAAATTTTGTTTTATCTCTCTCTCACATACACCCTACACTGAAAAGGAAAAAAAGGGGAAGAAAATACCTTGTAACAAATATACATAGTAAAGCAAAATAAATTTCCACAGTGTCCAAAAATATATTTCATTCTGCATTTTGAATTCCTCATCTCTCTATGAGAAGAGGAGCTAACTCCTGGTCCTCTAGGATCATAGTCGACCATAGCATTGATGAGAGTTCTTAAGTCTTTCAAAATTGCTTGTCTTTACAATGCTGTTATTGTATACATTATTCACCTGGTTCCACTTACTTTATTCTGCATCAGTTCATATAAATCTTCCTGAAACTACCCCTTTTGTCAGTTCTTATGGCACAATAGTATTCTATTACTTCATATACCAAGGGAAAACTTTGCCACTACAAAAAGAGCTGCAATAAATATATTGGTACATATAGATAATTTTTCTCTTCCTCTCTTGATTTCATTGTTGAATATCTTTAGCTATGCTTAATTAAATATTTTCTTAATTGCTAGGTGGACTATGAATGCTTTATTTCATCTGAATCTCAAACACGAGGGACAATCCTGGCCAACTCTGGACTTCAACACCTGTATTTCCTGACTTGTCCCTCCACCATTCCTTTTAACAAAGAATTTTAAAAGGGGGGGGGCCTCAAGAAAATTGGCCAACACATTAAAAAATGACCTTATATATAGTATTTCACACCCACGGTCCTTTAATTCTGTAAGAATGGAGAAAAGTGAGTTCTCATGTCTTTTTTAGGGGAGGGTAAACTTGATCATCATAATTTCACAACATTTAGCTTTAATTTTTTTCCATTCATATTGTTGTACTCATTGTATATATTGCTTTCTTGGATCTGAGGACTTTACTTTGCAGCAAGTTTTATAACAGTTCTACAGTGTTTTTATTAATTATTAATTAATGCTTAAAACTACATAAAAACTTTTGGGACACCCTGTATAAACATTTCTATGTCTTTCTGCATTCTTTATATCATTTTTTAGAGACCAATACTATTTCATTATATTCATGTACCAGAATTTGTTTAGCTGTTCCCCAGTTAGTTAACATCAACTTTACTTTCAGAACAAGGACTACTATAAATATATTGTTGTCTATGGGGCATATCTTTCTCTTTTTGACCTCTGTAGTCAATCAATCAAAAAGCTCCTTATTAAGCCCTTATTATATGCTATGCCTGAGATAAATAAGCACTGAGGATATAAAGAGAGGCAAAAATAATATTCTTCTCAAGGAGCTTTCATTCTGAAGAGGGTGACAGAAAATCAATTATGTACATATAAGATATTATAAATGAAAGTGGGGATGAGTTAAGGGAGGGGACCTGGGAAAAGTCTCCTGAAGGAGGTGAGATTTTTTATGAGTCTTATAGTAAGTCAGAAGACAGAGGTAAGGAGAGATAGCTTATAATATACAGAAGACTGTCAATGCAAAGGCACCATGTTGGGAAGTGAAGTGTCATGGTCTAGGAGCAGCAAAGAGTCTAGTGTAGCTGAATCATAGAGCACATTGAAGGGAGTAAAGTATAATAAGAATGGAAAGGTAAAAAGGGATAAGAGTTATCTTTAAATTTCAAACAGAGTGTTATATTTGTTCCTGGCTATGATAGGGAGCTGATGGAATTTTTTAAATAGGTGACATGATCAGGTCTGTACTTTAGGAAAGTCACTTGGACAGCTGAGTGGATTGGAGAGAGGAGGAGGTGAGGAAGACTTTATGCCTCATTTTATATTTGTGTTCAAAGGATTTTTGAAAAGTTCAACTCTGTTATACTTTTGAGGAATCTTGAATAAGTTTAGGTACATGAATTGGAGATATTTTGTTGGAAGAAACCTCATAAGTAAATTTTTCATGCATGGGTTGGAGGCACCATGTTGGAAGAGAAATTATAAGGCTTTATTTTGTTTTATAAGACAAATACCTCTTAAATAATAATCCACAAACAATAAAGTGGGATCTTTTATTCTCTGCATATTTCATTCAGTTGTATGACAGAAAAGATATTAATTTATTAAAGAATTATTTGTTAAATAATATCATTTGTGAAAGCTTGCCTGTTCTCTATTAATAGTCTCATTGAATATGTCCTCTATTTGTGTGTGGATAATTCTTCCCCAAAATTATACAAATATTGAAAGGAAGTACATGTCAGTAATTGTTAATATTTCTGTTCACCTTTTCCAAAATTAATAGGGGTTCTCCCACTCCCTGTGTCTGTAAAGGTTAAAATTAATGGTTGGACAATGACTATATGAAATTATGTGATCACAGTATTTATTATATCTTGAGCCAGAAATTTATTTACAAATTCAGAGAAAACATTAAAGAAGAGAAATGTGAGGGAGATAGAGAAGTTATCTATCCTATCAACCCAAATGTTTTGCTCCAGGTCTGCTTAATCCAGGCAGAGACTAATTAGCTCTCCCATGCAGCCTCTTCCAAGATGGAAGCTAGTCTCTCCAGAAGCTAGGAAAGGGGTCAACCTTTTACTCACCCAATGAAGTAATCCAAAAGTCAGAGTCCAAGTAGAAGCCAAGCTCCGAGCCCACGATCCAAGCTATAGTCTCCAGCAAAGCTCCCTCAAAGACTATCTAAGACTATCTCTAGAAGACAAATCTCTTCAGACTACCTTCTCAAAGACAATCTGCTCTGAAGGAATTTGGGGCTTGTTTTTTACAGTGAGTTCTCTCCCCTCCCTTCTTCACAGGGGCATATTACAGTTTCCAAATTGTCTAGCACTGCTCAGGGGGCAGTATCTGTAGGATCAACTTCTCACCTTTAGAAGGTTAAGTTCTCATCTAAAAGATTCATAGATTCCCAGCTGATTGAATTTCTAAAGGTGTGAATTCTCTAAGTACCTTGCTAACTTCTCACCTAGTACTAAGTAGAGTACTCAAGCTTTTGTTGATTCAATTCAAAAGTAGACAAAGGAGGGTTAATCCTGTCTTACCATTCTAGTGAGATACTAAGTAGAGGTACTTAAGTGATTGTTAACCAAAGTGTTAACTCAAAATAGGCAAAAGGAATAAACTTTCACAAGTATAAACTCAAAGAGAACAAAGAATTCCCTTTTACAGTCTTCAAGTCTTCTTTGTATCTTTGTTTCAAGGCAGCTTATGGATTGATACCTCAATGCCATCACAATTATGTCACATCTAGCATAAATCTCTTCTATGGGCTATGTCCTATTCTACTGATGAAAAAATGAGGTTATGTATGGTTAAATGACTTACCCATAGTTACACAGCTAGTAACTTTTAGGGCAATTTCTCCTTCTTCTCTTAAACACATCTGAGCTTCTGATATTAAAGTCCAAATGTAGTGGCTATACTGGTTTTGATGGTTTAAAAAGAATTTGTTCTAAAAATCTTTGAAAGTGAAAAGAATTTGCATGAATGAAATCAATACAGCTAGAGTAAACTGGAAAGTGGCTGACTAGAAAAAATCTTTGCATAAAATATCTGATAAAATTTTGATATTCAAGATCTGTAGGGAACTAAACAGTTGTACAAGATCTAATGGCATTCCCCAGTGGATAAGCAGTCAATGGATATGAAGAAACAATTCTCAAAAGAAGAATTACAAACTATTAAGAACCACATGAAAGATTATATCAAATTATTAATAATAAGAGAAATACAATTCAAAACAACCATGCAGTTTTATCTGCCAAAGATGCAGTTGTGGTGACAGAAACACTAAAACACTCTTGGTGGAGCTGTGAATTATTTCTGCCATTCTGGAAAGCAATTTAGAATTATGCTAAGAAAATAATTAATATCTCTTCCTATCTTTTGACTCAGAGATCTCACTGCCCACCAGATTGTGTCCTCTATCATCCCTACTCTTTGACTAGAGAGATCATTTCAGAAAATAGGCCTATTCCTTCAATCACTCCCCTATCTACAGGATGCTTCCCTGATGTCCATTAACACTTATCATGTCTCTCCAACCTTAAAAAATCCTCATTTGATCTAGTGTCATCTTATATCTTTCATCTCTATCATGGCTTAACCATTTGAGAAAGGGTCTATGCCTCTACTTTCTTCTCACTCTTTTCTAAACCTAGCTTCTAGCTTTAGCTTTCAACTGATACTGCTTTCACCAAAGTTGCCAATGATCTCTTAATTGAGAAATTGAATAGCATTTTCTTAAACCTCATCCATTTTTACCTCTTTGACATCTTGGACACTACTTATCACACTCTTCTTCTATATACTCTCTCCTTTCTAGCTTTTCATGACACTTCTCTCTTCTTTTTCTCTTTCTACCTTTCTGACTATCCCTTCTCAGTCTCCTTTGATGCATTTTCCTCCAAATCATGGCTACTAACCATGAGCATCCTTCAAAGGTCTGTCCTTGGCCCCCTTCTTTTTTCCCTCAAAATTATCTTACTTGGTGACCAACTTCTCTGTCTCAGAATTCTCTAAAAATAGTCACTGAAATACAAACCTAAACACATCTCTATAATTTTAGGGTTGGTTGAAGGAACTAGGGATGTTTATCTTGGAGAAGACTCAGGGGGGCATGAAAGCTCTATTCAAGTATTTGAAAGGTTATCTTGTGACAAAAAGATTAAATTTATTCTGTTTCCCTTCAAAGGGCCAAACTAGGAGTAGTGGATGGAGGCTGCAAAGAAACAAATTTAGGCTTGATGTCAGGAAAAATTCTTAAAACGGTTTTGGTCTTCCTTGAGAAGTCATTGGTTCCTCTTCCTTAGAAGTCTTCAAGCAGAGGTAGGATGACCACTTATAAGGTATGATATAGCAGGGATTACTCTCAAGTATGAACTAGACTAGATGCCCTCTAAGATCCAACGCAAATTCTGTGATTCTGTGATTAAACAACTGGTGACCCATGGGATAGTGCTGTTTATGGCTCTCATCTCCATATCAATACTTACAGTGCAGATATTACATTTATTTATTTGTATTTTTAAAAGAAAACTCTTATCTTCTGCCTTATAATCAATATTTAGCATTGGTTCCAAAGCAGAGGAGCAGTAAGGGCTAGGCAATGGCAATTAAGTGACTTGCCCAGGGTCACACAGCTAGGAAGTGTCTGAGGCCAAATTTGAAACTGGAATCTCCCATCTCTAGGCCTGGCTCTCCACTCAGCTACCCAGATGCCTCTTCTATTTATATATTTATTCTGTATGCATACACATGTTGTCTTCCCAGTTAGAATATAAGTTCCTTGAGATCAGGGAATGTTTCATTTTTGTCTCTTTATCTCCAGCACCTAGAATACTGCCTCAAACATAGAAAGCTCTTAATAAATGTTTATAGTACTTCAGGATTTGTAATGTCATTTCTGTACATCGCAATCTGTGAATGTATTCCTATTTTACAAATATGTAAACTGAGTCTCAGAGACCCTAAGTCACATAGTTTAGAATGCTAGAGTCCAGATCCTAACCCAATTCTCTTGATTCGAAGTTCAATAGTCATTCTACTGTATCATGCTGCCTCTCAGATATCTGTGTAATTTTGAAAATAAATAGTTAGTTCATTTCAAACCCCAGAGCTCTGTTTCCTTTTGACTAAATGGGCAAAAGTTAGAATGTTTGTCCCATGCTGAGTCAGGATGTGGTGGGGACTGAGGAATCATCTAGTTCAAGTCCTTCATTTTATAGGTGAGTTAGCCAAGGCTTGGATAGCTAGGGATAGAGGGCTGGGCCTGGAGTCAGGAAGACTCTCCCTAAATTCAAATCTGACCTCAGATACTTTCTAGCTGTTTGATCTCGAGCAAGTCACTTAACCCTGTTTGCTTCAATTCTGTCATCCGTAAAATGTTCTGGAGAAGGAAATGGCAAATTACTCCACTCTCTTTGCCAAGGAAACACCAAATGGAATCATGAAGAATCAGATACAATTGAACAATGAAGAAAATTAAATAGTTATAACTGTATTTTCAGGATGCCCAAATGATACTTCTGCTCACTAAACTATTATTTCCTGTAATTTGCTTCTATTCCTATTTATCTTCTTTTTTATTGTTTTAAAATTTTAATATCATTTTAAAAATTTTAAACTTCATATTCATTTTTATTCATTCCTTTTTTTTCCTCTCCTACCCAAAAAATCATCCCATGTAACAAAAATTTAAAAAGAAAGTCAGGATAGGTGAGAGAGAAGGATGCATTTAAACAAAATGAACCAACATATCAGTCCTCTCTGATAAACTATGAAATATTTCATAGGCTGGCTTCCCACTTGTGCAAATTTGCAAAGACATTTTTTCTTTTCTTCTCTACTAGTCTTAAAAAGAAACCCTTCTGCAACATACTGACAAATGATCATTCATTTTTTGCATGAATACTTCCCATAAAAAGGGGCCAACCCACTACCTCCCATGGCAGCCCATCTCACTTTGGGAAAGCTTTAATTGTTAGGAAGTTTTTTCCTGATGTGATAAGGATCTAGCAAAAGATCTGGGACAATATATATACTCTGTCCTCTGGTAATTTTAATTACACAGTCTTCTCACTAAACTATTTTTAGTAACAAACTTGTGAGGATGGCCGAGTTATTATTACATGTGGGTAAGGATTAGAAGTCCAATAGAAAAATAGCTATAGAGTTTGCCCCAATTCCTTTCCTCTGTAGCGTCTTCAAGGACGACACATTATTGTAGTTCTCCTTATTGCAGGAGACATCTTTCCTCCAAAGCCTGCCAGCATAGGTCACATCTGAACTATAGAAATGAGTCTCTAATTCATTTGGCCCCTAAATCCCAAATTATCATATGACTTGTTCTTCACTCAGCTATTTCTGGGCACTTATTATGTGTCCAAACCCTATGCTTAGAACTGTGGAAGTTTTAAGAGTCACAGAATTTTAGATCTGGAAGCGATCTTAGAAATTATCTAGTTATGGTGACCAGATGGCCCAATTATCCTGGGACAGTCCCAATTTCAAACATTCAGTTCTCTTGCTTCCGCAAGTCCCTAAAATGTTCCGGAAATTCCAAGATTTTGGCAAATAACAACTGAATGAAATAATTCAGCAAAAATCATGATATTTTACTGATTCCTCCACATACATACACGCACATCTCCCCAACTTCACCTGTAGAATTTCTGTTTATTCTTTATTTTTTTAAACCCTTAACTTCTGTGTATTGGCTCCTAGGCAGAAGAATGGTAAGGGTGGGTAATGGGGGACAAGTGACTTGCCCAGGATCACACAGCTGGGAAGTGTCTGAGGCCAGATTTGAACCTAGGACCTCCCGTCTCTAGGCCTGACTCTCAATCCACTGAGCTACCCAGCTGTCCCCTGTCTATTCTTTAAAGTCCAATTCAAAAAGCCTTCCTTCATGCCTCTGAATTGTGATGGTGGACTCCTAGGCCCTCACAAAGCACTTTGTTTTGTATTTCTCTGATGGATTTATTGTGAATTACTGTGTATTATAGTCATTAGGGTCTTTGTTTAATTCCCCTACAAACTCTAAGCTATATGAAATTAAAGACTGCAGCTTACATATCTCTTGTAACCTTTCTCACAATTGTACTCTGGATGTAATGACCTTCCCTGTCTTTTTTAATCATATCTATTTTTACTTTGGCTTTGTCAGAAATCATAATAGCCACTCCTGCCTTCTTTTTCTCATTTGACGCCCAAAAGATTTTGCTCAAGCCCTGAACCTTAAACTTGTGTATATCCACCCGCTTCATATGTGTTTCTTGTAGACAACATATGGTAAGATTTTGGTTTCTAATCCACTCTGCTATTTGCTTCCATTTTATGAGCGAGTTCATCCCATTCACATTCAGAGTTATAATCATCAGTTGTGCATTTGCTGACATTTTCGTATCCTCCCCTATTCCTACCCCCTTTTTCTTATACCATTTCCTTTTAAACCAGTGGTTTGCTATTGAGCCGCTATCCCTTATCCCCTCCCTTGATTAACTTCCCTTTCTACCCCCTCCCTTATTTTCCCCCCTCTTTTTGTTTTTAAAGGCCTTATGAATTCCATCCCCCTTCTTCTCCCCTCCGTTTTTTTGACCTCCCCACTCCCCTGCTCCCCTTGGTTTATCCCTTCTGACTTTCTCAGAAGGGTTAGATAAGAGTTTTATGTCCCAATGGATAGTATAGCTACTCTTCCCTCTCCGGGTTGATTACACTGAAAGTAAGGTTTGATTATTACCTCTTTATGCTCTCTTCCTCTCCTTCTTATAATAGTATTTGTCCCCTCCCCTTCCCATGCCCTCTTTGTGTGTAATAGAATATCCTATTTTTCTTATTCACTCAAGTTTCTCTTGGTGTCCCCTGTTATTCACCCCCTCTTTCCCATCCCCCATGTCATCTTAGATTATTTAGTGTTCCACCCTCATCCTGTGAATTATTCTTCTGATTACTATAATAGTGCATACTATAATAGTGAATAGAGTTCACTACAGAGAATTATACATAATATTTCTCTACATAGGAATACAGATAATTAGATCTCACTGAGGCCCTTAAAAAGGCAAATTTAAAAATTATAAGTTTTCTTTCTTTCCCCTCTGTATCTTATTTACCTTTTCATGTTTCTCTCGATTTTTTGTGGTTGAATATCAATCTTTCCATTTAGCCCTGGTCTTTTCTGTGCAAATACCTGGAATTCTTCAATTTTGTTGAATGCGCATACTTTCCCCTGGAAATATATAGTCAATCTTGATGGGTAGTTGATCCGTGGTTGCAGGCCCAGCTCTCTTGCCTTTCTGAATATTGTATTCCAAGCCTTGCGATCTTTTAGCGCGGAGGCTGCCAGACCCTGTGTGATCCTGATTGGTGCTCCTTGATATTTGAATTGTCTCTTTCTGGCTTCTTGTAAGATTTTTTCTTTTGCTTGGAAACTCTTGAATTTGGCAATTATATTTCTGGGCGTTTTCTTATCTGGATCGAATGTCACAGGTGTTCTATGGATCCTTTCAATGTCTATATTGCCCTCTTGTTGTAGGACTTCAGGGGAATTTTGCTGAATAATTTCTGTTAGTATGGAGTCCAGGTTTCTATTAATTTCTGGTTTTTCTGGAAGACCAATTATTCTCAAATTGTCTCTTCTAGACCGGTTTTCTTGGTCTGTCACTCTCTCATTGAGATATTTCATGTTTCCTTCTATTTTTTCAGTCTTTTGACTTTGTTTTATTTGTTCTTGTTGTCTTGAGAGATCATTAGCTTCTAATTGCTCAATTCTAGCCTTTAGGGATTGGTTTTCGGCTATAATCTTTCGGTTGTCGGCTATAATCTTCTGGTATTCCTTTTCAATCTGGTCATTTCTGGTTTTCGATTTGCTTACCAGCTCATTTGGTTTCTGAGCCTCACTTTTCAATTGCAAGATTCTACCTTTTAAACTGTTATTTTCTTGCCAGATCTCTTCCATTTTCCTCAAAATCTCAGTTTTGAACTCTTCCATAGCTTGTGAGGAGTTTTCCTTATTTGAGGAGGGTCCGGATGCTTGTTTGTTCTCCTCCTCTGTTTGCTCAGTTGTCTGGATTTTCTCTGTGTAAAAGTTGTCGAGTGTTAAAGACTTCTTTTTCTTATTGTTAATCTTTCTCTTTTGAACTTCCTGAGACTGGGTAGCCATCATTAGCCCAGCAGCTTCTCAGGTTTATCCTCGCGCTCAGGGTCTGTCCGCGGTCTTTTGGCTCCTGAGGTCTGAGTTCTGGTTTTTTCCAAGGTCGAGCCCCCTGGTGGACCCCCTTGCTTGATCCTCTGCCAGAGGGTCCTTTACAAGTCTCAGGGCGCTGCTTCCACAGTTGTATACCCGTCTGCACTGGTTCCCCACTCAGGGTTTCAGAGCTTTAGCTCTTGGCTGTCTGCCTCCACCCACGCCTCTGCCAGCGCCTGTGCTCTGAGCCCGTCCTCTGCGCCCTGAGCCCGTCCTCTGCGTCCTGCGTCCGCTCTCTGCGTCCTGCTCCCGCGCTCAAATTTTGTGTGCGTTCGTTAGCTTTTTGGGATCCGAAATCTTGCTGCTCTCAGGAACAGGCCCCAGAGCTGCCAATGACTCGATGGGTGCCCCAAACTTGCTCTATTTCTTTTTAGCTGGCTTCGGCGCTATAGGTGTTGTGTGTGGAGGGGTTGGGGGTGGGGTGGTTGCTCAGCCCGCGATTTAGTGAGAGCTGTTTCACCCCTTTATAGCATGGAAATGCCCTGATTCCACGTACCTTCCACACTGTGCCCTGTTGTGGGGTTCCTCCGTTCGTCTGGACTTGTTTTTATGTCCCCTTGAGGAGTTTTGTGTGTTTCTGTCAGGAGAGGTTAAGAGTTGCTTCTTACTCTGCCACCATCTTAACCCGGAACCACAATTGTACTCTGAATACAGAATGTATTTAAAAAATGCTTCCTAGAATATCAGACTTGGAAGCGACCTCAGAAACCCATGCCATCTAGGGTTCTTTATGTGGAGTTCCTGGATTCCCCACTCCCCTACTCCCTGCTCCATGAATAGATTTCAGAGGGTCCATGAACTTGAATTGGGAAAATTTATATTTTTATGTCAATAGAATTAATTTCTTTTATAATCCTATATATTTAATTTATGCATTTACAAACATTATTCTGAGGAGCCCATAGTCTTCACCAGACTGCCAAAGCACTCCATGACACCCAAAATGTTGAGGACCCCTGGCCTGGTCCAACCTATACCAGAAAAAGAAACTCTTTATCCCTGTGGAGATCTCATGCATATGTAGACCTAATCAGCTTCCTCAGCTGATACAACTTCTCTGTGTGGATGATGCTAGCTGGTTTCAGGAAGAATCATGGTGATGTGTCAGGTAACTGCCTTAGAGAGATTATGGAACATGCGTGGATATTCTGTAACTGGTTCTTGTTGGCTGACCATGTGGTGGAAGGGCTGTCAACTTCAGAATCTTTGCCTCTCTCGCATCTTGGGGAGGGAGCTCAATGACTTTTGTTCCCAGCATCTGGTAAGACAATGCAGTAAGGAGAAAAGCCTTAGGGCCTTTCTCCTCTGAAGCTATGTGGCCTTGAAAAACGGGCCTTGTTCCTTGACCTTTTCATGTCTTCTTTTCTGTTCTAGGTGGAAAGGATGGAGCTTCATGTCAGTGAGTTTGAAAGGCTGTTAGTAGAGCAGCTCGGCATCTCAGGATTCCAGAGCCAGTGCAACACTGGTTCCCCCAAAGAGCAAGGAATGATTTTCAATATTGACCTTCTGGACACAAGACAACCTGAATCAAAGACTCATCCAGGAACAAAGCTACCTGGAACTAATGCCATGTATGAAATGAGCTGAATTATTCCCTCAGAGATTGAAGTGGTACAAAGGAGAGTATGCCCTGGAGGCATCAGGGAAATTTTTATACTTTGATTCTACAATATCTTTAAAATAAATTTCCCTACTATCCTCCAATAATTGGGGGAACACAGCCCTTGGGGACCCAAACTTATGGCAACAGAGAAGAAAAAAATCTCAACCCCTCAGTTACCTCCTAAAGCTCTGAAGGCATATGGTGCAGCCTAATACTGAGAGAAAAACAGAGCATGTAGCTGACTGATATTAAGCCTAACTCTGCCCTCTTTGCAACTTTCACCCATTACTTCCTGTTCTGCCCTTTGGGCCAAGCAGAAAAGTTGAGTTCCTTTCCTCAAGACAGCCCTTCAAATACTTAAAGATAGCTATCATGTCTTCATTAAGTCATTTTCTCCATGCTTGCCCTTTCCATCTCCTTTAAACAATGCTCCTAAGTCATGGTTTTGATGTTCTTTACTACTCCTGTTATCCTCCCCTAGATATTCTCCAGCTTATTAATTAACATCCTTCCTAAAATGTGATCCTTAGAACTAATCACATTACCCCAGATATGATGAATGTGGAGCAGGACTCCTCTCTAGACTTAGTTTCTGGGCATCACTTAGTGCAGCCTGGGGGTAATTAGCTTTTTTAGCCACCATATCACACTGTGGTCTCATACTGAGCTTGCAGTCCATTAAAATCTCCAAATCTGTTTCAGACATATGCCCAATATAATCATGTCTTTCCCATCTTGAATTTATGAAACTAATTTTTTTTAACCCAAGAATATGACTTTACCCCTATTTCATTGAACCCAGTGTTCTGGCTTGTCAAGATTTTTGTGAATAATGACTGTGAACTAATATTCAACGAATTCTTCCTGGCTCTTTGTCATAATGCACATTGGAAAAGCATTCCATCTATGCCTTTATCTAAGTCATTGATAAAAAATGTTACATAGCAAATGACTAAGTACAGATCCCTAGGGCACTCACTCTACCAGAAATCTACCAGAGGCCTCTTTCCAAATTAAAATCAAACCACTAATTGCATCCAGCCATGAAACCAGTGCCAAGTCCACCAGTCTTACTGTTGTCTAAATCAGAGGTTTCAAACATGGCCCTTGAGCCACATGAGGCCCACAACACTTGAGTATTGTCTGAACCATATTAAAATGTACTTCCTATCTGATTTTAATGTGTTGATATATTAATAAAAAAAGAAATATATAAGCATGTGTGATTTTCTAAGTTAGCATGTTACCCACAGATCATTATGGATACCTACATACAGTTTGATGGTCTGTTTCTATTTTACTTTGACCACCTCTTTCTGTATGCCCCATAGGAACAGCATGAAAGATTTTGTCAAATGTTTTGCTAAAATCTAAGTAAATATTTTCTATAACAATTTCTTGATGTAGCAGTTTGGAAACAGTGTCAAAAAAAAAAAAAGACATAAGGTTAGTCTAGCATGTCCTATTCTTGAAGCCAGGCTGGTTCTTTGTGGTTACCACTGCCTTTTTCTAGCTAGTCTATAACTACCACTTTGATGATAACTCTAAAATTTGGCCAGAAATTGAGGTCAAACAATGGTCTATGATATTAAATTTCAATCTATGGTCTTCAACCCTGTAGTACTTCTGTCCTCTAGGAGCCTTCAAAGATTGCCAGAAATTTATTAAATTGAAACTTAAATCATGCTTAATAAAGGGAGCAGATAAGATATAAAAATGAGTTCATATTAATCTGGGACAAGCAGAGAAAGTCTCTGATGTACCTTCTGATTCTCTGAAATGCTCAGAGGGATCAAAAGTCAACATTACAAATTATATGGAGAAAATATGGCTAGGAACAAACACAGAGGGCAAATTCTAAGGTTATAGATGACTATATTTCATTTAGCTAGTCATATATTCAACACAAAAAAATCAAACAAGATAGTGAGGTATAATATATGAGAGTCAAGGATATTGTCTTCCTTCACCTCTGAATTAATCATAATTTATTGAAATATTTATTTGGCCATTTATTTCTTCACTTAAGATCCTTGCATGGTTCCCCTATTGCTCTACACACAGTAGGTGATTAATAAATCTTGATTTAATTGCATTGACTAAGTAACAAAATGTTGAGGGTCACAGAAGATGGAAACTGATGGTCATCAATATTGCTCAGGAAAATGGGGATATAATAACCTGAGTTCTCTAAAGTCTATAGCTATATGCATAGCATATTTGCACTGGTTATATGCTGTATGGGTAGTTTGGTGGTGGTAGTGATTGCTTCTGGTTTCTTTAGATGACCAATGAACACTATATGATATATATATGCCATATATATATATAAAAGCCTACCTAAATGTAATAACATGGTATATATAAATGCAAAAAGAGAAAGAATCCTTTGTTACATGAGATACCCTGTTTTTTTGTTTCAGAAAATATAATCTCCTTAGGGATGGTCCACTTCTCTTGTTTTACAGATGAAGAAACTGAGTCCTAGAAAGCAGAAATGACTTGCTCAAGGTTATAATGCTTTGTGGCAAATCTAGGAACAAAGCTGAAGATACGTTTCCTGCATTTTAAGAGCTTAGACCCTAAATTAAGAAACTAATTAAGATGGTGACAAAACTTTATCTAGAGGATAGCTGTAAGGTAGTATATAAGCATGTGAGTGAGTGTTGGACATACTATGAACAAAATGCTAAAGGAATTAAAAGTAAGACAAAAGTTAAAATTAAGCACAATCAGAATAATAATGAAAGACATTTCTATTGTGCTTCAAGAATTTACAAAATGCTTTGCATATGTTATCTCATCTAAATTCTGTGTAGTAGGCAGTATAGATATTATGCCCATTTTACTGATGAAAAACAGAGGCTATGAAAGATTAAATGATTTAACACATTTACTCAGCTAGTAAATATCAGCAGGAGAATACAGACTCAGTTATTTCTGATAATAAATCAGAATAAATTCACCAGTGATAGCAAAACTTTTAGAGCTGGAGGGCCTGGTCCCGACCTCCCCCTCAGACAGTGTGTCATCCCCTGCCCCTGTCCCCTCCTTATCCCTCAGACAGGGGAGGGAAGAAGTGCTCCCATTGGGCTGCTGCGCAGAGGGATGGGGGAAGTGAGGAAGGTCCTTAGGTGAATGGAGAGGGAGAGGGGAACAGCTCCATCCCGAGTCCCTCTGGCTTTCTAGTAATGAACTCTGACAGGCACTTGCAGGTGTGCCCACAGGAGGGCTCTGCATGCCCCTTTTGGCATATGTGCCATAGCTTCACCATCACTGCTCTACACTATGCCATAGAGTTTCTCTGCTCATTGGGAAGGCTTGATGCAAAAAATTAATGTTGTTTGGTTCAAAAGAGTGATTATAAAGTTGCTTTATTTCTGTAAAGATTCTGTACCAATAAATCAAAAAGTGTTTATTAAGAGTTCTCAATATAGGTCAGAAACTGGGCCAGAGTGTAAGGTAAGCATGCCATGTGGATTATATGAATGTTTTCAAGGGATGTTTATTTATTTGTTTGTTTGTTTTTAAAAGGATGTGTTAAGGTAAAGAAATGCACTTCAAAGGAAAGCATGTATATTTATTTATGGCATCTTACCCACCACTCACTGAGAGAAACTGATTCCTGTCTTGAGGGGAGAAAGAGAAGGAATCATAAGGTTAGTTAATTCATTATCCTCTGAGAAAAAGAGATAGCATACTAGAATGACATCTTTCTGTCCCATCTCTGTAGGATAGAAGTGTAAAATCATGAAAATGTATGTAAAACTCCTGAATGAAATCTGACCAGATTAAAATGTAACTGGAAAATGTTTAGCGAAATAAATGAAAATATAATACAATATAAATGATGTTAATTTGTTGTTTTCTAAGTCAGTCTGTGGGCTGCAGTGATCCATTTCTATTTCATCCATTTATATCTATTTCCATCTTCCATTCCACTGGTCTAAGGGCATAATTTAAGTTCAAAAGCAAAAAAAAAAAAAAAAAAAAAAAAAAATCTAATTTCCCTAGGTGTATTCCCTTTAAGGGGGAAGGGTAACCAAAACTCATACCTGCAGGCTTGACTTATTTCACCAAATGCTAATCACATAAAAGACAACTACAACCAGTAAAAAGCAAGTAAATGTATTTATTTAAGCTGGGAGCAAACAGAGCTCTACAGATTAAAATACCAGAAAGATGGTGGAATGAGGTAGAAAGTTTGCCTTAGCACCTCCAAAACCTCCTGCATGATAATTTAGAAAACAGTGAGTCATTTTTCCAGCTTGGGGAAGCTTAGAAAGATAGATCTATAGGTACAAGCATGGAGGCTAGCCAAGAAGCAGCAGGAAGCATTCTAGCACCCAAATAAAGGAACTTAACACAGGGAAACAAATGATCAGAAAGAGGTCCCAAGGGACCCCTTTACTAGCACAGGGAGCAGAAATGAATGCTATCAGGAAACTCTATCATCCATTACCCAATCCCTGGTTACAATTCCATAGCAGAGAGGAGGGGTCCCAATGGAGCAGGGACCCTACCTGTATAAGAAGCAAGAACTAGAAACATGGCTATGTGGCTGAGCCCATAATCAGACTGGAGTCTCAGTTCTGACCTTCATCCTATCACAAATCTTGCAGAGAAATACTCAAAACCAAGGTGGGAGATAGAGGTTCAGTCACTCTGAACCTGAATAACTTTGTAGTGGGCTAACAGTGATTAAGCCAAGTAGCAATCTATGAAAACTGGACCACACAAGTCAATGGTAAGGAAATTGCAGAGCTCAGACCAGGAGAGCAGTGAAGAAGACATTTCCTCTATTCATACCACTTTGGAAGAATCAAAAATGTATAGATCCACATCCCCATACTGAGCTATGAAAGCAGCAGAAACACACACACACACACACACACACACACACACACACACACACACAAATATATAAGAAGTCCATCTCTCCCAGAAGTGAGCAGAACCCAACATTAACATAAAATCCAAAATTAAGCTGGGAAAATGAACCAAGGGAAAAAAGAACTTGACCACAAAAGCTACCATGATGACAGAGAAGCTCAAGACATAAACCCAAAAAAAGACAATGATTTGAAAATATCAACAAGCAAAGCCTCAAAGAAAAAAATGCAGATTGGACACAAACCTAATAAGATTCTCTAGAATAGTTAAAGAGATAAAGAAGAACCAAAAAAAGATTAAAAAAATAAGAAAGATAGTGGGGAAAGGAGAAGAAATTGAGAGCTATGCAAGAAAATTATGAAAAGAGAATTAATAGCTTGGTAAAAAGAGGTATGAAATTATATTGAAGAAAATAGCTTCTTAAAAATTAGTATCAGCCCAGTGGAAGCTAATTGACTCTATGATGCATTGAGAAACAATAAAATAAAGTCAAAAGATGAGGGAAAAAAGAATAAAATCTGAAAAAAGGGGGAAACTGACCTGGAAAATAGAAGAGATCATTTAAAAATCATTGTACTACCTGAAAGCCATGAGCAAAAAAAGAGAATTGACATGTTTTAAGAAATTATAAACAGCAGAACCAAAAGAACATTATACACAGAAACTGAAACATTGTGGAACAATCCAATGAAATGGACTTTGCTACTACAAGACAATTTCAAGGGAATTATGAGAAAGAATGCTACATTGAGAGAAAGAAATGTGGAAGTCAAAACAAATGACTTATCATTTGTTTATATGGATATATGATTGTGGGGGTTGGTTTTAAAAGATTGCTCTGCTGCAAAAATGAATAATATGGAAGTAGATATAAGTGATAGCATTTGTATAACCGAGTAGAAGTGATTATTGGATCTGGGAGAGAGAAAGGAAGAGGGAAAGGAAATAAAATGAAATATTTAACATGGAAAAATATTTTTAAATTAACATTAAAAAAAAAGAAATTATAAACAAAAACTGCCCAAACAGTTTGGAACTAGAAGGCAAAGTAGAAAGAAAGAATCTACTTGTCATCTCCTGAAAGAAATCCCAAATGAAAACTTCCCAGAATTTTATAGACAAAATCCAAAACTCTCAGGAGAAACTATCGAAAACAACCAAAAGGGAATCATTCAACCCCCATGGGGCCACAGTCAGGATCACATAAGATTTAGTTTCTTTACCACTATAAATATTTGGAATGTTTAGAATACATTATTTTACAATATCAAATACTATAAATAAGTGGAATGTTTAGAATCCCCAGAAGGCAAAGGAGCTAAGATTACAACCAAGAATAACCTATCCAGAAAAACTGAGTGCTAATCCTACAGAGGAAATACGATTATATTTAATGAAATAGAAGACTTTCAAATATTCCTGATAGAAAGACTAGAGCTGAATAGAAAACTTGACATTCAAACACAAGACTCAAGAGAAGCATAAAAAAGATAAGTGAATAAGAAATCATAAGCGACTAAACAGGGTTAAATTTTATATTCTTAGGTAGGAAAATGACTCACATAAACCTTCAGAACTTTATGATCAATAAGGCTCTACCTAGACAGAGGACGTATGTGGTTCTATTATGTTGAGATTATCTCAAGAGAAGAATGGAAGGGGGAGAAAAGAGGGATTCATTTGGAAAGGTGGGAAAGAAAAGGAAGAAGGAGGAAAATTATCTCATATAAATGGGTTGTGTAAAGAAAAGTTTATACAATGGAGGGGGAAAAGAAAAGTAGCTGGCAATATTTGAACCTCACTTTCATCTGAATTGGTTTAAGGAAGGAAGAATAAACATATGCATGCAGTAGGGTACAGAAACTTATCTTATCCAATAAAAAAGTAGGAGGAAAAGAGGTTGGAGGGGATAAGAAGGAAAGAGTATTAAAGGAGGCAGTGGTTAAAAGCAAAACAGATTCTTAAGGAGGGTACAAGGAAAAAAAGAGTATAGGTATAAAAGAATGGGATGAACAGAGTATATTCCAGGCATGGAGGATGGCCCAGTGCAAAGGCAATGAGGAAATGGGAGTATGTTGAGAGAGGAACAAAGATGAGGCCAGTTTGGTTGGACCACAGAGTGTGGGAGAGGAAGTTGATATTCAAAGAAGCTGGGGGAAAAAATAGCTTGAAGAGAGATTGTACAAGGCATTTAAAGCTAAGCAGAGGGGTTTACATTTATCCCAGAGGAAACAGGAAGCTACTGAAATTTGGTTGAGTAGGTCACATGGTCAGATTTGTGCTTAAGAGAAAATTACTTTGGCTGCAATATATAGATGAGATTAGAGTGGTAAGAGATTGGAACCAAAAGGCCAATTAACAAACATAGTCATTATAACGTAGCTCTATGGCTTTAAAAATCAACATAATGCCGATTCCCTTAAATAGAAAGATTAGCATATAGGAATCATCATATCACCCTCCATAAGAGGCAGCATGGTATATAGCAGTACTGGACTTGGAACAAGGTGTTCTAACTACTTTGATGATCTAAACCAAGTCATTTAACTTGCCCAACCTGGGTCTAAGCACCTTCCTCAGTAAAACAAGGAAGCTGAACTACATTATCTCTAGGTCCCTTTCATTCTGACACTCTCTACTGAGGTTGGAAGATGGGTATGACTTCTAGGGTCCATAGCAGGTAAATGACTTGGAAAGTATGGCAAAGGCTCCAAGACAGAGAACTTCAGTGATCCTAAACTAGGAATCCATGAAAATGGACCTGCCATTTCTTGGCACTATCAAGGCTGATAGGAAAGCTTTCAGGAACAGATAATACTAATGTTTAATATGGGACAAGTAGGTGGTGAAGTAGATAGAGCACAGGGACTCCAGTCAGGAAGACACATCTTGAGTTCAAATCTGATCTCAGACACTAGCTAGGTGACCCTGGGCAAGTCACTTAATCCTGTTTGCCTTAGTTTCTTCATCTGTAAAATGAGCTGGAGAAAGAAATAGCAAACCACTCTGGTGTCTTTGCCAAGAAAACTCCAGATGAAGTCAGGAAGAATTTGACACAATTGAAAAAGTACTGAATAACAACAACAAATATTTGATCTATAAAAACAAGCCTTTTTCTCCAGTTAGGGTATAAGTAGTAAATTTGGAAATCAGAGGGCATGAGTATTTGTTGTACAACTTTGGGCAACTCACTTAACTCTCAATGTCAGTTTGTTCATCTATAAATGATAGGGCTGATTTGATTTAGAGTTTGTGCTGAGCATTTAGGAAGAGGAAAATGAATGAAATAAAAAGGATTCTTTGTATGAACTATGCCAAGCCCTGGAATTATTAATCAGAGTTATTTGGAGTTCACACTTGTAGATTGTGGGCCAGAGAGGGCTTTTAGTCCATCCTCATTTTATAGATGAGTAAACTAGACCCACATAGGTTAATTGACTTGCCCACAATTACAGAGGAAGTTAGAGAGAAAGCTAGGGATTCAAATCGCGGGTCCCTGACACTAGATCCAGAACAATTTCTACTGCACAGCGCTTGTACAGGCCGTCCTGCTCCACTGCCTGGCCTAGCATAGGCGAGGTCCTCTAGGAAACAAGCAGCTGGACCGCGGACCTTCCAACTCTGCTCCCACTGTTCCGAAGCCAGGACGTCTACCACGTGGTGCAGAACAGTAGGACAACGCATGCGCCCAAGGGACAACCCCCCCC
>NC_058131.1:342736962-342829193 GCF_016433145.1 Gracilinanus agilis | reverse complement strand
ACAAATGCTCCGGGAGGTGGGGGGAAGGGGAGGGGAGGAGGGGGTACGGTTTATGGGGACAGGGTTGGGGGATAGGGAGGGAGCAAGAAGGCTGCGCCCGCAGATGTGCGATAAGAAGGTCGCACAAATGCCACCCCTTTAGAAAATCAGTTTTGCCAACTAGTCCTGGCTTCTGTCAGCTGCCGGGCTTTTGCAGCCTTTTCATCTAATATAAGGACTATCAAGTCACTCCCGCTTCCCTTCTCTGGGGAAGAGGCATCCACCTGAAACCCAACCACTTGTGGGGCTGCAGAGCCTACAGGCTGTGATTGTTTACAGTTTTATTTTCTTCTGTCTGGTTTTGTTTTATGTTTGTTTTTTTTTTCTTTCACTTTTTTTGTTTATGGTTGATGGCCCTAAATCCTTATTCCCCCTAGGGTTCTGTTGGTGGGGTTTAAAGTTCCGAGACTTTTCTAACTCGGGTTTTCATTCAAAGGTTCTTTTCGGAAATGTTTGTAGAGGAGTGGGTGGGTTGTGGATCTTGGATGGAAAGTGTTTGGGAGCTTGCGTCACTTTCAATTGCATGGCTAGCATTTCTGAGAAGTGATTACACTAGGCTTGGGCTGGTGTATGAAAAACTGGATGGCCTCGACCCTTCTTTCTGATTTTTGTAGACCCACACATACACACAAGGATTTGAAGGACAACTTTTATCACTCAGCATTACTAATACATCATATATGTCACACACACACACATATATATATGGATGCCAGGTGTTTCAACTACTAGATGATTCACTTTATATTAAAACAGTTTCCACCTTCACATAGTCTTGTGCACTGTTTTGTTAATATTAACTTATATTCAAATATTCACATTCACATACACAAAACTAATCCAAAATCAATAATTGATGTCTTTTAAGACTGTTCTATTGCTGTGTATAATTCTGACGGATAATAAGCCAAAAGTTTACTTCATTAGTTGGAACAACTTATTCTGGTTTTATTTGCTTCTAAAAGATCTTCTACAGTGGAAAAATCCAGAAACGCTACAGAACCATCAAAAGCAAACGAATCAAAAGTGATCTTTTATTAATGCTTCAAAAGATTATTATCATAGTCACCGAAGACAGGACTACAGTGTAATGATAAACATATTAACTGAGTTGGCTTTGTGACCTTGATACATTGTGTAACAGTACAGTGGTTCAAGACAAACATTGAGTTGTATAGATTTATAAGTTCAGTAAAATGCTATTTATACTTATCTTTTTCATATTTAGATATTCAGACTGCTGGGTCTTCTAAAGCAGCGACTTTTCTTTTTTAAAACTTCAAAAAAAAACTTAACTCAGTTAAAACAAACTGACACACATACAAAAAAATAGTAAAGGCTTGCCTGAAACCCTTAACCATTTGATAAAACTACATGAGTTAACACTTGGCTATTTTGCAGTTTTTCCTAGACATCTTGGGGTTTCAGAGGACTAAGAGCTCAGTTTGAGACAATGGAATATGGGAGCTAAAAATGCTAATGATGTAGGGCTGCTTTAGGAAAAGCATAGTAACAAGAGGATCTTGGAGGGCGATAGTCTTGTTGTACTATGCTCTATTCAGATCAGTATTTGTACTCAGTCCTGGAACCACACTTTAGGGTAGACGTTGATGAACTAGAGAATATCCAGAGGAGGGCAACCTTAATGGTGAAGGGCCTTGTGATCAAAGAAGGATTAGCCTTGGTGCTAGCAGGGAAAACCAGAAATAACAAGTGAAGTTTCAGGGAAAAAAACAAAACACTAGGGTTCTATCTAAGGAAAACTTCATAACTAAGATATTAAAAAGTGGAATAGATTATTTCAGAAGACTGTTAGGCAGCTAGATAGCAGTTAAGAGTGCTGAACTTGGGGTCAAGAAGACCTAACTTCACATTCTGCTATAGACATGTATTAACCATGTGACCCTAGGCAAGTCATTTAATTTTGCTGTGCCTCAGTTTTCTCTTCAATAAAATGTAAAAGACTATAATAGCATCTATATCGCTAAAGTCATTGTGAGGATAAATTGGGACAGTATTTGTAAAGTGATATGCAAACCTTAAAACAATATATAGGGACAGCCAGGTAGCTTAACCTGATTTAGAGATGGGAAGTCCTGGATTCAAATTTGACTTTAGATACTTCCTAGCTCTGTGACCCTGGTTAACCCCAGTTGCCTAGCCCTTACAGCTTTTCTGCGTTGGAACCAGTATTAAGTATTGATTCTAAGACAGAAGATAAGCGTTAAAAAAAAAAAAAAAAACATAGGTAGCTATGTAAATGCTACCTACTAGTACTATTGCTACTAATAATAACCATTAAAGATCCCTTCTGACATTTTGTGATTCTGTGAACAAATAGCAAACAAGAAAAAAAAATCTCTTGTTTTATGTCATTTCAGATCTATTTGAAGTCCTGCTACTTCTGGCTTTGTCTTATTATTTTTATTTAATTGTTAACAGTGTGAGTACAGTTCTAGTTCTGCTGACTTTACTACTGTCTATAGATCTCTGCTTATTTCCTTATATTCTTCATGTTAAATGTTTCAATGGTAACATAACATTCTATTATATGAATTTTCAGAAAACATCTATGATTTTCTTGATATAGAGAATTCAGTGTAAGATTTCTATTATTAATGCAGATAAAAATTTGTTCTACTTAGAGAATTTGCTAATCTTAAAAGAGTTGCTTGGAGCTGCTAGGAGACTGGTTGTAATTTATCTGAGGTTAAACATAAGTATTAGATGAAGGACTCGAATCTAGGTCTTCCTGACTCCCAGTCTAATTCTCCATCCACTATATATCATGCTGCCTCTACTTTTACTTATCACATTTTTGGGCCATTCTCTAATTTAACATCTAGGTTCTCCCTCCTCGAGTTTTTGATGTTTTAGGGTAGTCATGATTTAGGCAGGGGTACAAGGAGGTATTTTATGATAATATTTTGTAGATAAAATTTTACAGAGGAATCCCTGAGTCATGAGAGTTCATTGATTTTTGTGATCCTTGATGAAAAATATTTCCAATTTGCAGTAATTGCAAATAATCCTTCAGAATGTTTCTATCAGTTTACAGTCCCTCCAATAGTGTAAGAGGAGTTGTTTTCTCCAGAACCCTACCTATATTGCATTTTGTCAACTTTAAAGCGGTGACTTTCTAAATAATTCCCTGAAGGGCAGAGTCTCAGAAAATATCCCATATTATTATTTGCAATATTACAATATGCTTTAGTTTCTGACATTTACTTTTAATGAACTTTTTTGCTGTCCAGCCTTTTTATTTTAGTCATTCTTTGCATTCATTCTCATAAGTAGGAGATTCTGGGGGAAGAATAACATCTTGCTTTCTTGAAAGGTTTTATTGCAAAAATTCAAGAACTACCTTTTAGAGGTTTTCTGTTGTGTTTGTCTACGTACAGTTTGATGTCTTGATTCTTTAAAGAGGAACTTGTATTTCCTTTGGCTCACTTTCTTATTGTAATTCTACTCAGAGGAAGTTAGCAGGTAGAAGGTTTTGTTAACAGAAAGTAGAAAATAACTAATCCTGAAGAGCCAAACTGTTTCTGGTATATAATCAATCTCCACACCTCAATATTATTTTAACTTTTTAGCCTGGAAAAAATGAATGTTTTGGCACATGGATTTTTGCTTTATTATTTTTTTTACAATTATGTATTATTCTTTGGGTTACCTTAAAACCACCAAAAAAAGTATAAAGGATCCCAATTAGAATCCACCAATAATTCCATTTGAGGATCTCTTGGTGATAGCTTAGACCACAAGAACATAGTGTTTTGTACATGTCAACATATTCAAATGTTTTAATTTGTTTTCACTTAAGGAGGAAATATTATATTTATTTGTTTTCCTAATAATTTTATCTTTTCCTTTCTCCTTGTTATGTTAGGCAATACCTTTAATCTCTTGAACATTCTGACAGGTATAACTGAGTGAATATTTTTAGTATTTGAAAAGTATACCTTTGATGCTTTTGTAATTATTGCATTTTCTAAGGCTCCGAGACTGGTCTTGGTGATTGGCTCTATTTATTGTTTAAAGGCTGTTGCCCATGGAGGGGTAGATTTTTTTTAAATTATTATTTCTTTTTGACCACAGCATTTTGTTATAAAGGGATTGTGGAATAGATGGCCAAAATGAAGTTCTAAATCCTTACAATAATTGAAGCAAGCCTATTTCTCATATAATCTTTAAAAATATTTATAAAGACCTATTTCAAATATGTCACTTTTTGGATGCTATGCCATTCACAAGAAAACTTATAATTACCTTTTCATTTATAGCTTGATAAAAAAGTATTATCCTAGCAGAAATTTTGATAGAATAGTATGGATATAAATTTTTCAGAAAGATTTGAATTGTGGGTATTTGGTTTTCATTTTAATGATATGAAGAATATAATCCCCTTTTGCTTAAAGAAGAAATATTCTTTGAACCCATAATTCAAACAAGTAAAATGTCAACTTTCAGATTTCATGGGAACCTAGGATAGGTAGAATGGATCTTAGAAGTCATCCTACCCAATACTTTAATTTTTCAGATGAGCAGCGTAGGCATAGAGAAGTTAAGTCTCTTGCCAAAGGTCACCAGGTAGAAATGTCGGACCAGGCTTTAAACCTAAATCCTGGTTCCATATCCAGTGCCCTTTCCAGGATGTGGTGCTTCCCACTGGTGGGGAATAGGGTTACATAGTTCAACCACAATGAAACAATTTTGACATCCTGTAGAGACTTTTAAATATAGTTATAATTTTAGAACACATTTCTAAATTTACCTGTAACTTGAAATGTCAGCATATTTGTCACATGCTTCCATATCACCCAGATCTTTTCCTTCTAGATGTAGTTGTTCTTACTACCTCATATTTGTCTGTACTGAACAAAATAGTTAATGGTGCTTTGCTTTTCCCTAAAAGCAAAAGTCCATACCTCCAAAGAACTCAGGTTGAGAATAAAGCTGTGAAAAGGTGCATAAGTAGGCTGCAACATATTACAAACGAGAAGTTATAAGGGAAAAGTGATATAAAGAATGTAATCAAATTTAAGTGCAAAAATGATGAGCTAGTCATGTGACGAGAACAAGAGAACATGGGATTACTTTTGATAGTCTATGTGCTTTATTGGTATCCTCATGGTAGAAGAAATTGAGAAAGGCCTTTGCCATGTTCAGTGCCCCCCCCCATGTTAAATCCCCCATGTGTGGTAGAACATGGACAAGGAGTCATGGAGAGAGGTTGATAGGGGCACTCTTGAAAGGAATGCTTGCTCTCATTGATAAAATAACTTTCAAAAATCATTGATAAAGCTCTAGTGGAATACTGATTTATTTATATGTGCAGTTTGAGATTACCTCCTTGATTTCATAATTACCTATATGTGTTGTCTAACAGCAGTTTTTATGATAGTAGATGAAATTTATATGGCTCTTTAAGGTTTATAAAGCACTAAGTTATGAGGATTTAGGTTTTTGCCCCCATGGAACTCAAAATATAGTAATGGGATAAAATATCAACATAGATGTAACATAGATAAAATGATACCAGATAAATTAATTGTAAAAATGAAGTGCCAAATTGGGTGTGAGAATATTTGACATTTTCCTGCTTATATGCATTTTATTTTCCTACTTTTCATTTGAGACAAGAAAGCTAGTTAATCTGCTTTGTCCATTTCAACAGTACAAAAAGGTGCATTTTGTACTAAATTGAAATTTGGGGAAAGGAATTAAATGAATTACAGGAAATAATATAAATAAATAAAATAAAAGCTGATATGTATTCTTATAGTTTTTCTTCTCAGATATTGTTTTTTATTTCTAGGAATGTTAAAAGTGGTTTGAATAAAATGAAATTTAATTTAAAAACTGGTATGTCTCAAGTTTGGTTACTTTCAGTCACTAGAGATTTTTCATTACCTTGTTTTATGATATTGTGGGCTTGGCACATAGAGACTGCTTAATAAATGCTCATTAACTTGAATTGTGAAGACTATATTGCGCTTATAATGTTCACCAACATTTTTTCCTTAAGTTGGTATCACCTTTACATGAATTGTTTGGAGAATTTTTAAATTTATTTTATTTTCAGTTCCTTGTTTTTTTCTCTCCTACCCAGTGAGAAAGCAAAAAACCAAAACCCATTACAAAACAAATTCCCATATTAGTTGTGGGAAGAAAAAAAAAGATGCTGAAAGAAAGAAAATAAGCTTTAATCTGCACTCTGAGCCCATCAGTTTTCTATCTGAAGGTAGATAGCATATTTCATCATGAATTGTTTGGAAATGTAATTCCAACTGTCTGGGTTGGACAGAGTTATTAAATCAAAATTGATTTTCTTTATGTAATTATTGTTACTTTATGAATTATTCTCCAATTCTGCTTACTTTAAACCAGTTTATACAAGTCATCTTACATTTTTTTCTGAAACCATCCCTTTCATCATTTCATATATCATAACTTAATTAGCCATTCCTTAAATGATAAGCATCCCCTCAGTTTTCAATTCTTTGCCACTACAAAAAAGAGCTGCTATAAATATTTATGTACATAAAGGTTCTTTTCCTCATTCTTTGATCACTTTAGTGTATATCTCTAGTAGTAGAATTAATGGGTCAAAGGATATGTACAAATAGCTTTTTTTTTTTTTAATTTTAAACCTTTAACTTCTGTGTATTGACTTATAGGTGGAAGATTGGTAAGGGTAGGCAATGGGGGTCAAGTGACTTGCCCAGGGTCACACAGCTGGGAAGTGTCTGAGGCCGGATTTGAGCCTAGGACCTCCTGTCTCTAGGCCTGGCTCTCAATCCACTGAGCTACCCAGCTGCCCCCTACAAATAGCTTTTTGGACATAGTTCCAAATTGTTTTCCAGAATGCTTGGACCAGTTCACAACTTCTCCAAGAGTACATTATTTGTACCTGTTTTTCTACATCCTCTCCAGCATATATAATTTTCCTTTTTTATCATATTACCAATATGATAGGAGTGAAGTACCTCAGAGGTTTGTTGCTTTTTTTAAACCCTTACCTTTTGCCTTAGAATCAATATTATGTATTGGTTCCAAGGCAGAAGAGTGGTAAAGGCTAGGCAATGGGGGTTAAGTGACTTGCCCAGGGTCACACAGCTAGGAAGTGTCTGAAGCCAGATTTGTACCCAGGATCTCCCATCTCCAGCTGTTTTAATTAGCATTTCTTTTATTACTAGTGATTTAGAGCATTTTGTTTCATGGCTATTTATAACTTTTATTTTTCTCTGAATTCTACTCATCCATATCCTTTGACTTTTTATCAGAGAGTGGCTCTAATTTTGGTAAAGTTGATCCAATTCCCTATATATTTTAGAAATGAAACTTTTATCAGAGAAACTTGCTGCAAGAATTTTTTCCAGTTTCCTTTTTTCCATAATTTTAGCTGCATTGGTTTTGCTTATATAAAACCTTTTAATTTTTATTTAGTCAAAATGATTTATTTTATCTCCTGTGAGCATCTCTGTCTCTAATTTTGGTCATGGGCTCTTCTGCTATCCATAGATCTGAGAAGCAGTTTCTTCCATACTCCACTAGTTTGTTTATGATGTTGCCCTTCATAGCTAAATCATATACCCATTTTGCATCTATTTGGGATATAGTATGAGATGTTGATTCATGCCTAGTTTGGGCCAAACTTCTTTATAGTTTTCCCAACAGTTTTTGTTGAATAATGAGTTCTTGCCCCTAACAGCTAGGATTTTTGAATTTATCAAAGACTAGTTTGCTGTGCTTTAGATTTTTTAAAAAAACAAACAAATCCTTAGCTTCTGTCTTAAGAGCAATACTATCTCTATTGGTTTCAAGGCAGAAGAGAGCAGTAAGGGCTAGACAATGTGGGGTTAAGTGACTTGCCCAGGGTCACATAGCTAGGAAGTGTCTGAGGCCAGATTTGAACCATCCTATCTCCAGGCCTGGCTCTTTACCTACTAAGCTACCTAGCTACCTCCCTAATTTCTTTCTATGTTGTGGACCTCATTTATTTCACTTGTTAACTTCTCTGAGGTCCGGTAATATTAGACCTTCAACCTTCCCACTTTTGTATTAATTCTTCTGATGTTATCAATATTTTTGTTATTCCAGATAAATTTTGTTATTTACCAAAGCAAATTTTTTGATAATTTTGATAATTGTTATATAATAATAATTATCAAAATTATACAAAGCAATTTTCGATAGTTTGGTATAGCATTGAATAAATAAAATAATCTAAATAATATATCATTTTTATTATATTGGTTTGGCATACTCTTGAATAATTACAATTCCGACGGTTATTTATATCTGTCTTTATATATGTGAAGAGAGTTTCATAACTGAGTTCATATGCTTCCTATATTTTGGCAGGAGGACTCTCAAGTATTTTTTTCTGTCTATAGTTATTTTAAATGGATTTTTTTCCTTCTGTCCTTCCTTTCTGTGTTTTATTTTTAATATACAGAAATGTTGATAGTATGTATGGGTTTATTTTGATATCTTCAACCTTGGTGAAGCAGTTGATTGTTTCAATTAGTTTCTTAATTGAATCTCTAGAGTTCTCTAAGTGAACCTTCATATCATCTATAAAAAGTCAGAATTTTGTTTTTTCTTTGACTGGTGATTCCTTCAGTTTCTTTTTCTTATTATTTTATTGCTATAGCTAGCATTTCTAGCACAATATTGAATAGTAATAGTGATAACAGATATTCTTACTTTACCCATGATTTTTTTAGAAAGATTTCTTGCTTATCCTTATTACAGATAATTCTTGCTTAGTTTTAGCTAGATAAAACTTATCATTTTCAAGGAAAGATCTATTTATTCCTATGCATTGTTTTTAACAAGTGAGTGTTGTATTTTGTCAAAAGCCCTTTCTGAATTTATTGAAATAATAACATGGTTTTTCATTATTTTTGTTATTAATATGGTCAATTATGCTTATAGTTTTTTCAATGTTGAGCCAGCTTTGGATTACTAGCATAAACCCAGTCTTGTCTTAGTGTATGATCTTTGATATATTGCTGTCGTCTCATTGCTAGTATTTTATTTAAAATTTATAGATTAATATTTACCGGGGAAATTAATCTATAGTTTTCTTTCTCTATTTTTATTTGCCTTGGTTTAACTTGATAGTTAAATACAATATTTGTACAGTAGAAGGATTTTGGTAGGACTCCTTTACCTATTTTTTTTCAGTTTATATAGTATTAGAATCAATTATTTTTTAAATGTTTAATAGAATTTTCTTATCAATCCATCTGGTCCCAGATTTATTTTCCTTTGGTAGTTCATTTATGGTTTCTTTAATTTTTTTTGTAAGATAATGTTATTTAAGTATTTGATTTCCTCTTCTGTTAATCTTGGCAATTTGTAGTTTCATATGTAAGGGACCTTGCTTTTCTTCTCCCAAAAAAACAGCTTCTAGGTTTATTTATTAGTTTAAAATTTTTAACTTTTGAATTTGTTGATCTTAACTTTGATTTTCATGATTTTTAATTTTTGTCTAATTGAAGAATTTTAATAGTTGCATTCCTAGTTCATTCATTTGTTTTTTCTCTCTTTTATTGATGTTAGTGTTTAGAGATAAACATTTTCTCCTAAGTACTATTTTGGGTTCATCTCACAAATTTTTGTTTTATTGTCTTGTCATCACCTTTAATTGAATTGTTGATTGTTTCTGTGATTTGTTCTTTAGATCACCTGCTTTTTAGGATTGGATTATTTCATTTCCAGTTATTTAATCTATACTTCAAAGGTCCCTCATTGAATGTAATTTTATTGTATTATAGTCAGAAAAAAAATACATTTAGTGTATCTGCTTTTAAGCATTTGTTTATGAGGTTTTTATGCCTTCACACTTGATTAGTTTTTGTAAAAGTGCTATGTAGAGTTGGAAAATAGATTTACTCTTTTCTTTTCCTATTCTGGATTCTCCAGGGGTCTGTCATATCCAGCCTTTCCAAACTTTTATTCATTTCCTTAACTTCTTCTTGGTTATTTTATGGTTAAATTTGTCTGGGGCTGGGAGGGATAAATTGAGGTTCTGCCACTATTATAGTTTTACTGTTTTATCCTATAACTTGTTTAACTTTTTCTTTAAGAATTTAGATACTATGCCATTAGGTTCATGTATGTTTAATATTAATTAATTCCTTATTTGTTGTGCTTTTTGGCAAAATGTGGTTTCCTTGATTATCACTTTTTATTAGGTATCTATGCTTTTTCTTTGACTCAGATCATGATTGCCACCCTTGCCTTTTTTTTAATTCCACTGAAGCATCAGATTCTTAACTATTAAACATTTTAACTTTGTGCATTTTCTAAATCACTTATTTCTTATAAGCAACATATTGTTAGATTCTGGTTTCTGGTCCATTCTTCTACTCTCTTCCTTTTTATGGGTGGATGTGGAGACCATCTTGTCAAGTTATTTGTGGGTCAAAGAATGGGATAAGAGGAATGAGATTGGGATCAGGAGGGTCACAGACAGACTTACAGACAGATTCAAAGGCCTCTTGCTGAGTGGTGGCAAAGTTAATGATGTGAGGTAGATACTTATAGAGGGTTTGAATCAAGCAGAGGGATTAGATCATTCACAATGGAAGTCAGTGATTCACAGGATGGAAACAATGGATTTTGATTATCTCAGTGGCTCTAAACAGTTTTCTATAGGTGATAATTCAATATGTCAATGTGTAACTATCTAACTAAGCTTCTCACAGAATTCATGCATAAGTAATTTTTTGGAAGAACTTACAGTTTTTACAAAGTACAGCAGGGAGGGGTTAGAAACCTCAAGTGAAGTCATGGGACTGTGTGACTGATTCTTGCTAGGCTATGGCTTTGATTTTACTGGGGTCCACTCTCATTATTGGGGGCTACATCTGCTTCTTTTTTATATAAATTAAACAAATGAAAGCAAGGTAAGTGAGTGTATGATTTGTATGAATTGTGTAAGGCTAGAAAGCTAAATTCCTATTGGTGGATTCATCTTATTCAGATTTATGATTTCTAACTGAATTTCTCCCTATCCTGTTATGCTTTTCCTTCTCTTTTTCCCACTCCCCTTCTTTAAGAGTCTGTTTTCCTTCAGACCACTGCCTCCTTTAATCTATCCTCCCTCTTATCTCTACCTCCCTTTTCCCTTACCCATTTCCCTCCTGCTTCCATTTTGGATAAGATGAATTTCTGTACCCACTGATGTGTGTATATGTATATTCTTCTTCCCTTGTTCCATTTCAGATGAGAATGAGGTTCAAGAGTCATTCATTCTTCACTATTCTCCTCACTGTTTTATAAATTCTTCCTTGCATTCCCCATCAATGAGAGATAACTTGCCCCATTCCTCCTCTCACATTCCCCCCTTTCCCAGTGTATTCTCCTCTTCCCCACCTTTCTTTCTTCTTTGGAATTATTTTGGCAAAGATACTAGAATAGTTTGTCATTTCCTTCTTCAGCTCATTTTATGGATGAGGAAACTAAGGAAAATAGGGTTAAATGACTTGCCCAGGGTCACATAGCTAATAAATGTCTGAGGCCAGATTTGAACTGAGGAAGATGAATCTTCCTGATTCCAGGTCTGGACCTTATCCACTATGCCACCCAGCTGCACAACTCATTACCATTACATTTTTGGTTCTCTTGCCACAGGTTCTAGGTACCTGATTATATAGTCCATTATTGTCAACATGAAAATGGCAGTGATAACCTGTCTCTTTTTTTAATCCGTTCAGTACCAGATTTCTTTTGGTCACTAAAATATTTTAGTTCTTTTGGCTGATTATGCTATTTATTTGATATTAAGATTTTGTAGTATCCTTTATCCATTTAGAACTTCTCTGAAAAGACTTTTAGAGCTTTATATTGTTGTATTATTATTCTACGGGCAGATTTAACTGGCAATTATAAATTGAATTATATTAAAAGTGCTGGCTTAGTTTAAGATGTTCAGTGTCTTCATTTGCAAAGATTTTTACATAAAAATATTCATAATTAAAGACAAAAATGTATTACTCTTTCTTGGCTTATCGTGAAACTAAGTAATTATTTTGCCCTACATTTGCCTTCATTTTTGCCACTAGCCTAAGAACTTATTTACAGTGATTGTACTAATTATTTTCCCATCCTTTTGCCATTTTAGGACAATCTGGAAGAATGAAAGGATGGCAGGGAGACCAGCACTTTCTGTATTTGTAATTACAGCAGTTAACCTCAAATGGGTGAGAAGAAAGTCACCTCATAAAAAGAATATTTTATAAAAATGGAAATTGGCAATTTCCCTATAAAATGGAGGCCCATTTTGATTAGTTTGATGATGTGTGAAAATTACTGCTTTGTTAGAAATAGAACCTTTCGCTTTAGTTTTATGAAGGGCCCATATTTTCTGCAAACTATAGGCCAATAGGCTTAACTGTAGTATGTGGCAAAATTCTAGAATGTGATTGCCAGCCAGTATGTCAATATGGAGGTAGACTGCCCAGTTTCCACATATCTACTCCAGCAAAAATTTGAAATTTGCATGACTGAATGATCAAGAAACTTTTAAGTGAGAAACTATACTATCCCACATAGTATTTATGCACAAAAATTTAACCAAATAATGTTGTTCATAGATAGTAGAAAATGGGGCCCACCAACAACACTACCTACAAACAAACTGACACCCACTAGCTTAACCAGAAATGGGTCAGAGATATAAAGCTTACAAGCAGTTTAATATTGAAGGAACTTTGTGGTCAATATCACACAAGATCTGTAAGCTTCTAAAAGTGAGAGGAGATTTTGGAATATGATATTCCAAAAAACAGTAGACACAGGTTTAGTCCAAGAATAATCCAGCAAAAATGAGTGCACACTTACGAAGAGGAAAAAATATATTTAATGTAGAAGAGGACTTTGAAGCATTCCTGATGAATATACCAGAGCTGAATTGGAACTTTGAAAAATTGACAGAAGAAGAAACCAAGAAATGTAAAATTAGCCTAGAAAAAGCTGCATTATGATATAGAACTATCATTCTCATCAAATGAGAAGAGATAGATTGTCAGAACCTTAAGGAATTTGAAGGGTATTGAAAAGTTAAAGAAAAATTGACATAGGGGAGAATTCATGTGGGAGAGAAGAAAGAGAAGAGAGGGTAAAAGGAGAAATATACTAGTACAGAGAAGAGGAATAAGAGGGTGGAATATATTATTTCTCAAAATTAGAGCAAGGAGAAGAATGTCTATAGGAAAAGGGTCAAGAGGGTGAGTATCTAATGAAACTCATTCTGGATAATGGGGTTAAACACATACAGTGCAATTTGATATAGAAATACATCAAATTTAATAGGGAAATGTGAGGACAGAAGAGGTATGGTGCCCAAAAGGGAGGATAATATTGGGGAGGGAAAAATCAAACTTTTTTATCCTAAAAGAAGGCTAGAGAAAAAAGGAAAAGCAAAGAATTAGAATCTTAAGAGAATGTCTGAACAAATTGTGATATATATACTGTATTTCATTACACTATAAGAAATGATGAAAAGCAATTTCTTAGAATCCAGGGCAGTTTGAATTGATGGGAAGTGAAGTAAATAGAGGCAAGAGAGAAATTTATACAAGGACAGCAACATTGTAAAGAAAACTATTTTAAAAGATATAAGAAATCTGTTCAAAGCAATGACCAGTCTCCAGAAGACTTATGATGAATCATGTTACCAACCTCTTAACAGGTGATGGATTCAAAGCACAGAAAGAGACATATGTTTTTATTCATGGCTACCATATTAATTTTTTTTCTTTTTTTTTCATTTCTCATTTATCTCATCTCCTTTTTCTCCTCCATAGAAGGTATCACCCAGCAAAATATATATATATATATTTAAATTATGTCTTTCATGTTTCTACTTATTAGTTCTTCCTCTGGAGGTAGGTATTCACAAGTTATTTTTCAAATATTAATTCTGTAGCTGTGTATAATGTTCTCTTGGTTTTTCTCTTTTTATTCTTCATTATTTCATGTAGGTCTTTCTAAGATTTTTAAAAATCAACCTGTTCATCACTTAAGGTTCTATCAAAGTAATATTTAATAACTTTAATTACTTTTTCTTGACTATGCTTTTTTGTTATGTGGATTTTGTTTCTTCTTTTTCTTGGGTTTTAATGGCAGTTGGTAGGGGAAGAGGGACAGTAATAGTGATGTTAGAAAAAAGAGGGCTGTTGAACCTTCTAAAAAATGCTTAGCAGAGCACAAAACTTTTCAGAATGAAACATAATCAGAAAAGTTTAAAATGTGTGGAATTTTTCACATTTTTTAAGGCAAGTACTAAGAAATGGACATTCATATTATATTCTGTGTATATAGAAATGTTCTTTCGTGGGTGGCATAGGTTGAAAATTTTAAAATTCAATAAAAAGTCTGGGATATTTTTAAGGTTAGGGTGTTCACATATAGCAAACAGGGCTTCCTCAGGATTAAAATCGAGCTGAATTAGCCTCATTTCCTCTTTTTGGCAGGGTTATTAAACTGATAGATCAAAAAAATATTATGGATAACATATCTAGATTTTATAAAAATATTTGACATATTTTCTAATGGTATTTGTATTCTCTTACCATTAGACCATGGGACAATTTAGGAGAAGTCAGAGTATTTGTCAACTCAGAGCATCAACTTCAAAGAATAGATTTTTAAACATACTTTAATAACTTTTTTTCATGATGAAAACATAGGAAAAAATAACTTAAATTTTTTTTGAAGGAATGGGGATGTTTAGCCTAAAGAAGAATCTAGAAAGAAGGGAGAACTATCTACAATTATCTGAAAGCCATTCACATGGAAGGATAATTGGATTTGTTCTGCTTGGCCCTAGAGATGGGGATTAGTATGGATTTTGGAGTAAATTGCTAATTAGGTCCATTCCAACTCTAAAATTCTGTCATTCTATAACATTGGATTTGTCCTATATAACCTTATTTCTCCCAGAGGGCCTACCTTAGTGTTTTGAAGGGTTTGCTAAGCACATTGATACTATAGATATGAAGATAGGAAAATCTTATACTTGAAAATAGTTTCTGAAAGCATCTTCAATGCTTTAGAAATACTAATTTACTTTAAAACAGTTGTATTCTAATTATAACTTATTAGCTGTTCACTAAAATGTTTAAAGGCATCGATCTATTTACAATTACTGAAATGAATTTAAAAATCATATTGATCAAATACTGAATAGCTTTTATATGGCCAGCCATATACTAACTATTCTAGGTTATCAGTAAAAGGCAAATCTCTGTTTCTGGGGAGATTACCACCTCTTTGAAAAGATAGCATATTTACAGAGGTATCAAACTTACATGGCCAGCAAAACTGTAAAGCTCCCCAACTCCTGAGTGCTTCTTGCACCAGATTTAAATGTAATTGGTTAGTGGGGCAGCTGGGTAGCTCAGTGGATTGAGAGCCAGGCCTAGTGACGGGAGGTCCTAGGTTCAAATCTGGCCTCAGACACTTCCCAGCTGTGTGACCCTGGGCAAGTCACTTGACCCCCATTGCCTAGCCCTTACCACTCTTCTGCCTTGGAGCCAAGACAGAAGGTAAGGGTTTAAAAAAATTTTTTTTAATGTAATTGGTTAATTGGGAAATATTTAACAAAATAACTGAAATACAAAACAATATTGTTAATGTTAATTTGTGGTTTTCCAAATCAATATGTATTCTGCAGATTGAGTTTAACACTATGGACATAACCTAAGCAAAAGTTTGATAATTGCCAAATGAATACAGGTAAATGTTACAAATTATGGTTAGGGAAGTCATGGAAGTGGAACTCGAGCTCATCCTTCAGGTTTGGATAGAAATGGATATATAAAGAAGAGGGACAACATTCCAGAATAGAGAATAGCTGAGATATGAATGAGTAAATATTATTAGATCACTCTGGTTAGAGCAGAAAGTTAGTACAGAAAAAATAGCAGCTTGGAAGATAGGTTAGGTACAGATTATAGAAAACCTTAAGTGCCAGGACAAAGAATTTGGACTTGATTTCATGGGCAGTGAGCAATTTTGGCAATATAAAAATACTGCTGCTGTTATAGAGAAGGTTGAAGGTCAAGAAATACCTGGAATCTGTAACCAGTTTTGATTGTGGGAAAAGGGCCACAGAAGGTACAGACCTAAAAACTAAGGCTATTAATCAAATTGATTAAATCCTTATTGATTTGATTGATTTGTTTAAAAGATAAACTAGAGTAAAATAGAAGTTAGATTTTCTGTCAGAGATAGTGAATTTGGCATTCTTCCTCCCTAGTTAAATAAAAAATTTAAATAACCAATTAAAAAGCACTCATAATGGATCCATATCAGTGTAGTGTAGATGTTGCAGATTTTCAAGCTAGGGCAATAATGATTCACATTTACATAGTGCTTTAAGGTATTTCCCACAAAACAACCGTATGAGAAAGATAGTGCAAATATCTTTTACAGATGAGTAATCTGATTTTATATCCAGTGGCCTTCCACAATACTATTCCATATCTCTAAGAAAGCTCCTGACCCTCATCCTCTGCTAAAAAAAAAATCATCCTAACTAGGGTGCAAGTCTTTAAGTTGTATAGCTTATAATTCATCCACTCATTTTCATCCTACGTGATTCTTGTTCATGTTTTTTCATAAACAGAATGGTAACCAGCATGGCAAATGAGACCTTGCCACAGGGTGCCAGCATAGACCGGGAAGGGAGAATATGGCTCCCTTGGCAGAGGGCTATAGCTGGGAGGACCACGTGAACCTTCCATTCCCTATTCCTTGGCATAACCTCCCTGGTCTAGCCACCCCTAAGGATCCTGTAGCTTTATACTCTTCCCCCAACACTCACCTTCCCCAGATGGAGAAAATACACCCAGTATAGGCAGATTGCCTGCATATAGCCCACCTGGCCCTTAGGCTTATGCCACAAATGATGTGTGTGATTAACAATAATAGTTATTGTTATAGTGTGTAATGCAGTGATTCCCAAAGTGGGCGCTACCGCCCCCTGGTGGGTGCTGCAGCGATCTAGGAGAGCGGTGATGGCCACAGGTGCATTTATCTTTCCTATTAATTGCTATTAAAATTTTAAAAAGTTAATTTCCAGGGGGCTAAGTAATATTTTTTCTGGAAAGGGGGCAGTAGGCCAAAAAAGTTTGGGAACCACTGGAATGGCTTTGGGGTATCCCTGGGTACCTTGTTCTAAATTTTCCCTAGTTTCCATAATTCCCAGTTAATGTACTCCAAAGAGGTTTTATCTAACATCTAGAAGCCTTTTAACATTGTCACTTATTGCCACTAAACTACCTTAATTCTTCATATGAAAGTTTTAGTAAAGGAAAGATACAACATGAAAAATGCTACACTTCAAATTTATTTTTATAATACACCTTGGGGAGAAAAGCATAAGCTATATGTTAAAGTGTTCTCCAAATTAGATTTTATGTATTCTATAAGATGGAGTTCTGTTTATTCCTTAAATCATGATTCATAATTGTTAATTATTTTAATGCTCAAAATATTGATGTAGGTAGGTGTTGAATCATTATGTTTTAATGTAAATGTAATAGAAGAATCATTTCTCAGAGTTGGTATTGGAATGAATCTTCATTATGTCTAAATAGCAAAATTGCCATTAAAAATATGTAAATGTCTATAGCAGGGGAAACAATGTTTTTATTTCATTTCATTCAAATAAATTTCAAAAACATATTTAAACAGATGAATTTGCTTATTTTGTTATGTGTGACATTGACAAACTTAGAGAATTTAAGCAGATATTTCAGAAGGACAGACTTCTACTATAATGAATGCTTTCTGTTTTTCTTGCTTCTAGGTTTTATGAAGATGTGACCTTAGGAGCTCAAACTTTTTTGAAGTTACACTTTTTTCCCCTGAATCATGAACTCTTAGAACTGGAAAAGATCATCTTGGCACAGATAATTTAGTGTACCCTCTCTCCCAGTACAAAAATCCTTTCTACATATTCCTAATGGATGGTCATCTAATCTACTGGATTTCTGGTAGACCTCGTGAGCCAGCTTGTTCCATTGTTCAGCAGCTATCTTTTAGAAAGTTTTTTTTTTTTAAATATGGAGCTTTGTCTTCTGTAACCCATCCCAATTCTTATAAAAAACAACTCGACGACTTCTATCTAATTTGTCTGCCTATATCAAATCTCTCACCTATCCAGTCAATTATACATAAACATTGCTGTCAAAGCACAGATATGACCATGTGATTCCTCTTTTCAGCCAACACCAGTGACATCCTATTGCTTCTAGAATAAAACATAAACTCCTCTATTTAGATTTTAAAGCCCTATACAAGCAGATCCCAAGCTGTCTTTCCAACCTCATTGGACATTATCTCCTTTTCCGCACTCTGAGATTCAGCCAAACTGACTACCTCTCTTTTCCTCGTGCATGACATTCCAACTCTAGTATTTGTGCCCTTGCCCTGACCATCTCCAATGCCTAGAATGCATTTCCTTTTACTTCTGATATACTAGATGTCTCTTTTCCTTTAGGATGGAACTTAGGTACTATTATACCTCTGAAGCCTTTCCTGAATCAACTCTCCCTTCTCCACTTCATAGTGTCTTTCTTTCCACATAGTATTTTATATTTAACTGCTATGTGTGGGGGTTTGTGTGTGTATGCTATATATTTTTTCATATGTGCTTGCCTCCTGCATTAGAATGTAAGCTCATGATGTGTAGGGATTATTTCATGCCTTGTATTTGTATTCTCAGTTCCTGGCACATAATAAGTGATTAATAAATGCTAATTGATGAATTGATTCTACATGAAAGTCCTTGGATTATTTTGAAGACTGCTATTTATTATCTGTCTCTTTAGTATAATACATAGGGTTTAAAAATTTACAATAGGTTTTATTTTATCAATATCATCCTTTAAAATGAACTTCTTAGGGGGCAGCTGGGTAGCTCAGTGGATTGAGAGTCAGGCCTAGAGACGGGAGGTCTTAGGTTCAAATCCGGCCTCAGACACTTCCCAGCTGTGTGACCCTGGGCAAGTCACTTGACCCCCATTGACCACCCTTACCACTCTTCCACCAAGGAGCCAATACACAGAAGTTAAGGGTTTAAAAATGTAAAAAAAAAAATAACAAAAAAAAAAAACAGAACTTCTTAGAATTTATCATATATTCTAGTTTGATTTTGTCTATTATTTTCCCTTTTAAAAAAAACATAACTAAGTCTAGATTTGGGTAAGATTCTTAGTAGTCATGTGAATGACTCTAGAATATACTAATGTTCTCAGAGAATAAATGTTATTAGCTAATCGGCCCAAGAGGAATTTAATGAAGTCTTTTCCATTTCATCATTTAGTGATGAACCGATGAATTGAACTGAATCTTTTTTACTGAAGTTATCATTTAACTCTCTAGGACCTCAGTTCCCTCATTTATAAAATGAGAAAGTTGAACTAGATGATCTCAGAAGTCTCCAACTCCAAATCTTTAAATTTTTGTATGCTAAGTCTGGTGAAGTGGGCAAACAATGAAAAAGACAATAGTTAGAATTAATGAATGAAAGGAGCTGGTTAGGATTCTTACAGATCTTTAGATTGTTTTGAATTTACCTGGAGGACTGCTCTAGACCTTTATAATTTAAGCTAGATGTCATCCTCCTCTTTGTTATTTTCAGTAGATTATTTAAATTTTTTTTAAACCCTTCCTGTCTACTTCAGAATCAATACTATGTATTGGTTCCAAGGCAGAAGAGCAGTAAGGTCTAGGCAATGGAGGTTAAGTGACTTGCCCAGGGTCACACAACTAAGAAGTGTCTGAGGCCAGATTTGAACCTCCCATTTCTGGCCCTGGCTCTCAATACACTGAGCCATCCAGCTGCCCCTGATTAATCTTTTACATAGAAAGTAAAAATCATCTGACTCTTCTCTCATAGTGCCACCAACAAAGTATTTAGTGTGGCGGTCTTCCAATAACACCTCCAACACTGACTGTCCTTTGTCATCTTTGCCAATTTGATGAGTATGAGGTAAAGTTCAAGGTGTTTTAATTTATTTTTTTATTAGTGATTTGGAGCGTCTTTAAAATTTTTATTGATTCTTTTGTTTTTACATCACCTGCATTTCCCAGTGTAGCCCTTCTTTCCCTTCCCAGAGCCATCTGTTGTAACAAAAATTTTTAAAAGGGAAATGAACAAAACTAACACATTGGGAAAAGTGACATTATATGCGGTGTTCTTTACCAATAGCTTCTCATCTCTACAGAGATTTTTTTATATGTATTCTTTGGACCAAGCTTGGTCATTATAATTTCAGAGCACTCAGTTTGGGTTATTTTGTTGTTGTTGATATTATTCTTTCCATTTATGTAGTTGTAATCATTGTGCATATAGTTCTTTCAATTCTGATTACTTTATTTCAGTTCATAGAAGTAATCCTGTACTTCTTGGTATTCCATATGTAAATATATTTTTCCTTTATATATGTTTTTAACAGCATAGTAATACTCCATTACATTTGTGCATGTACTCCAACTTGTTTAGGCATTCTCCAGTTGATGGATCTCTATTTTTTTTACAGTTCATAGCTAATACAAAAAGTGCTATGACGAATATTTTGATGTATGTGGGGCCTTTTTATTATTGACCTCCTAGCAGATCTTTGGGTCAAAGGGTATTTGAGTCACTTCTTTGCATAATTCCAAATTGCTTTCTAGAATGGTTGAACCAATTCTCAACTGTACCAACATTGCAATGAAACTCTCAACACTGACTATTGCTCTCTTTTATCATTTTTGCCAATTTACTGGATATGAATTAAAATCTCAGAGTTGTTTTGATTTTTTTCCTGTTAGAAACTTGGAACCTTCTTTCATGTGATTATTAATAGTTTTCAATTCTTTTGAGAATTGTCTGCTTAGATCCTTTGACCACTTATCTATCTTTTGTTCTTATGTATTTGTATTATTTCTTTATATTACCTTGCATGTCTGATCTATAGAGATCTCTGATACAGATTATTTTCCCAGTTCACCACTTCTCTTCTTCTCCTAGTTGTGTTTTGTTAGTTAGCTTTTCAACTTCATGTAATCAGAATGATTGATTTTACCTTTTGTAATAACTTCTATCCATTATTTCATTAAGAATTCATTTCCTAGCCATCACTGTCAAAGGTACTTGATTTGGTTTTCTTTTAATTTTTTTTTGTGGTATGACCTTCGGTATTCTGGACACAATGTCCATTTTGAATTTATTATGGTATATATGGTTAAAGATGTTGGTCTTTAATGTAATTTATGCCAGATTACTTTCCAATTTTCCCAGTACTTCTTATCAGATAGAGTCCTTTCCTAGTAAGGAGGGAAGACAGAGCTTGTCTCTGACTAATACCCTCCTTCAATTTTCCTCCACCCCAGAAAACACAGTAATCACAAATAATGGGATGTTAAACTAATTTTAAAGATAGATAATCACAAAAAGGGAAGGTGAAAGCAATAGATAAAATGGTATTGTGAGTCAGCTAACTAGGGTTAACTCAGTTAACACTCAGCTACTGCTTTACAAGGATGATGTTCTCCAAGAAGTAATTAGAGAAATAGCTCACCATTGTCTGATGGAAGATGGACCAAGTTTCTTGGCATCTTCATTTATTTGTTTGTGTTTGTTTGTTTGTTTAATCAATTAAGAAAAATTTTCATGGTTGTACGATTCATGTTCTTTCCTTCCTCCCCTCCTCTCCTCCCACCCCCTCCCATAGCCAACATGCAATTCCACTGGGTTTTCCATATTTTTGTCATCTTTGAAAAGCCAGTTTGCTAACCTCTAGTATATCCTGGTCATGAGCAACTTTTAAAAAATGTGTGGTTCCTATGCCTGCAAGAAGAGGGGAGGAGGTTGGGTTTCCACCACTGACCATGGCATTGGAGCTATTTGTTCAGTAGAAGGTCCTGAACTTAAGCAGATACTAACTTTCTAGACATCCAGTCATTAAACACTGATTAAGTGCCTACTATGTGCCAGACATTGTGCTGAGAGTAGGAAATTTAAAAAATGCAAAAGATAGTTCCTACACTCAAGGAGCTCACCATCTAACTGTGTGCCAACAACTATATAGAGTCAAGCTGTATAAGAGATCCATTGGAAACAATAGAAGGGGGGTACTAAAATTAAGGAAGATCAGGAGAGATAAGATTTTTAACTGGAACAAGCCAAGAGTCAAGAGATGAAGATGGAGAGTGTTCTGGGTATGGGGTTAATTCGCCAGTGAACATGCCCAGTTGGGAAATGGAGCAGAGAAGAAATTCAGTCAGATAACTTGAGGAAAGAAGCAGCTCTGAGTATCAAGACTAATAGCAAAGAAGGAATGTAACATGCCTGTGAAAAAGACTATGAATTTGAGAGAAGTAGCTCTGGGAATGTATAGAATTAAAGAAAGAAGAGGACCCTGAGATCCCAGTTGAATAACTGACTGAACAGAGGCACTATCTAGGAGATTCTAATAGTATGGTGATTTCATGAGGAGAGAGGACAATATCAAGGCCCTACAGTAGCAGTGTTGTGAGTTGCATCGGCTGTATATGTTACCTACGATGCCTTATTACTGTCACTCTAAATTAGTTCCGGTTCTCTCCATTGTCATTGTTGAGATTTTTTTAGAGAATGTGCCTTAGTTTTTAAAATGGAGAATATTTTCTAACTACTGCTTTTTACTATGCCATTTTCAGAAATGTGTTTGCTTTCAGTTAACTGTTAAGGAAAAACTCACTGGAACAGGGCTTTAGAATTATGAAACCTGAAGTAGATAACTCTCCACCTACCCCTCGTCACCCTTCCATTTTACTTGGTAAACCTGTGAGTGTACGTTGAGTAAATAGCCCCAGATGGTATGCTACATGCTTTCAGATTTATCAAATTCTTCATTTTCTAGACCAGTGATGGGCAAACTTTTTAAAGAGGAGGCCAAAGGAAAGGAAATGCTCATCTGTCAGTCTGTTTCTAAGGCAACTCTTTCAAAGTTTCATTGTATTGTATCCTACTCATTGTATTCCCCAGATTAGGAATAATGTCACAGTGGCCAGATAGAACATTTCAGGGGGTCACATCTGGCCCTTGGGCAGTAGTTTGCCCATCACTGTTCTAGTCTATTCCATTGATCTACTTTTCTATTTTTTAACCTATACTAGTTTTGTTAATTCTTGTTTTATAATATAATTTGAGATCTAGAAGTACTATTCTTTTTTCAGTCTTATTTTTTACTGCTTTTCTTAATATTTTTAATATTCTAGATTTGTTATTCTTCCAAACAAATTGTGTTACTATTTCGTCTAGCTCTGTAAAGTATCCTGCTGGTACTTTAGAATAGCATTATATCTATAAATTTAGATAGTAATGTTATTTTTATTATATTTTATTATATTATCATAGCCTAGCCATGAGCACTAAATATCCCTCCACTTAATCTGATCTTTATTTTTTGAAGGTGTGGTTTGTAATTATATTTTACAAATCCTGAATATGTCTTGGTAGATTGACCTTCAGATGCTTTATTCATTTTTAATTATTGAGAATACTTCCTTTTCTATTATTCCACCTTGGATCTTGTTAGTATTAATAGAAATACTGTTTACTTTTGTGGGGTAGTTTTGTGTCCTGTTATGTTACTAAAGCTATTATTAGTTGTTTCAAATAGCTTATTTGCTGATTTTAAAAATAAACTATTTTGTCTCCTCTTTACTTGACTTTATGCTTTCAGTTTCTTTCTCTTGTCATAGTTGTTGCTAGCATTTCTAGAACTGTGACCAATAAATAACCCTGTGTTTATTGGGAAAGCTTATGGTGCTTAACTATTGCATATAATGCTAGATTTTGGTTTTAGAAGAAAGATATTCTTTAATTTTTAAAAGAAAAAGATCCATCCATGCCTATGCTTTATGGTTTGTTTTAGTATAAAATTAGTATTGTAGCTTGTTAAAGACCTTTTCCTGTATCTATTAATATAATATGATGTGGGATGTTTTTATTTTTAATATAGTTTATTATGTTCATTATTTTTCTTATGATGAATTTTCCTTGCATTTCTTTACAAATCCAACTTTATCCTGGTGAGTGATTGCTGTCATCTTTTGGTCAGGATTTCATATGAAAAATTTGATTAGATACATATGAATGATATTGGTCTATAGGTCTCTTTGCTTTATTATTCCATGGTTTAGGTATTGGAATTACATTTTCTCATTAAAGAGCTTTGTAGGGTATTTTCTTTCTTAATCATTAAGAATAATTTATTTAGGTATGAACAGTTCTTTAAAAGCTTGATAATCTTTTCTATAATATCACTTGTACCAGAGAGTACTACCTTACCTCTTTTTGTAGGTCCTGTACAAGTAGTTCAACTTCTTCTGAAATTGGGTTATTTAACATTTTCCCTTGGTGTTCTGTTACTTTGGGGATTTGGAACTTTTTAACATAATTACTAACAGTTTTTCATTCTTTTGAAAACTTTTTATTCATATAGTATGACATCATCTGTACCATTGCTGGAATGTTTTTGTCAGACTTGAAAGAAGCTGCAGTTTCATTGATGACTATTTTTCTCCACTTTTCCACATACTTATCTTTATAAACAAAGTGGGATGGACCTTTTCCTAATTCTATTTATGAAGACTGCTTTTAATTGAGTTTCTAGACCCTTGGGAAAGAATTACTTCATCCTAGATGAGGTGGTATTGGTTACTGAAGGTCTCATCCATACCTTCTGGAAGACAGACATAGTCCATTTGACTGAGATTGCACTATAAAATTTGTATCTGAAGAAGTTCTTCTTAACCCAGTTTACTGTGGAGCTCTACAATTTGTGCTATAGAAATAGTGGAATGCTGAGCATAGTCTTATGAATCCTTCAAATCAGACTCATTTAAAATCCTACCTTCTGTGAAAGGCCTTTCCTAACCATCCTTCCCACCCTCAGTAACTTCTCTCTGGGATTGCCTCAATTTTATACTATTCATACTATACTATTTATATTATATCTAAACTACATATCATCTATGTAGATAACATAGTTTATATAATATATAGATGCATTTCTATATTATATGTACATATGTAATATTTTATGCAAAAATATAGAGATCTATAGGTCATATAATATATATATTGCCATATTATTTTATATCATACATATCTATAGATATACTAGGTCTCATAGAATATAGAGAGAATTAAATATAGAATATGTCTATATTCTATAGCAGTGGTTCCCAAACTTTTTTGGCCTACCGCCCCTTTTCCAGAAAAAATATTACTTAGCCCCCTGGAAATTAATTTTTAAAATTTTAATAGCAATTAATAGGAAAGATAAATGCACCTGTGGCCATCACCGCTCCCCTGGATTGCTGCAGCACCCACCAGGGGGCGGTAGCGCCCGCTTTTGGAATCACTGTTCTATAGGAATATGATATATAATAATTGCATATGAGTATATAATATGTAATGTGATATATAGCACACACAGCAAGTACTTAATAAATACTGAGTGATTTATTTGGAGGATGTATATTTCAAACATTTCAGAAAATAGATAAGTAGAATTCTATGGCCTTTACAAGGAAAGTCATACTAAAAGAAATGGGAAATTCTCCAGAATGAAATTCTGAAAACACAAGAGGGAAACCATTTCAATGACAAAGAAGACAGGAGCTATCTAAAATAGACTATGTGGATATGCAGTAGATTTAAACTCATTGACCAGCTTAGTATTTAAAAGACAGACAAAAGATAATGGAGGATCACTATAAAACCATAGCAGAAAAGAAATGGAAAGTAAGAAAGGAAAGAACATCAATGAAATATTTTTTAAATCCTCAAGTAAGAGAAAAAAGAAAATCAAAAGGGAACACAGACCAGTAAGATAGTGTTGATATCCCACTATAGTACTGTAGTGTTTAATTTAATACATAATTTTAAAAGTCTATAAATAATATAGTTATGACTTCACATCCAGTTTTCTTTCAATATCCTTTGTACATGGAAATGTTCATATCTATTAAATTCATAATAAAAAAGAAATTACTTTTAAAAGAATGATTTGAGAATATTTAGAAAGTGAAGTGGTGATTACTAAGAGCCAGCATGACTTCACTAAATGCAGGCAATACCAGATGAACTTAATTTTCTTTTTTTGATAGGGATACTATACTAGTAACTCAGGGAAATGCTGCAGACAGTTTACCTAGATTTCAGCAAAGCCTTTTACTAAGTTCCTCATATTATTCTAGTTGACAACAAGTAGAGATATTAGCTAAATGATAGTACAGGTAAGTGGATTTGGAATTGACTAGTGACTGGACTTAAGTAGTTATTTATTGATCCAGCTACAACTTCAAAAGTAGTAGTCTCTAGAGGAGTGCACCAGGATTCTTCTTTTTTTTTCTTTGGGCCTGTTCTTCAACAATTTTATCAATGCTTTTAAAAAAGGCATAGGTGGCATGCTTTACAAATGCAACTGTCATAAAGCTCAGAGGGATAATTAATATATTGGCCAATAGGCACAGGATTCCCAAAGATCTGGACAGTCTAGGACTTTGGGGCAAATCTAATGAGATGAAATATGATGGGAATTCATATCAATTCCTACATGTGAGTTTAAAAAATTAACTTCACAAATAGATGAGAGGAAGTATAGCAAGATAGTTCTGAAAAAGATCTAGCAGTAGTAGTAAGTTTGCAAACTCAGTATGACTCAACAGTTGCATCTGGCAGTCAAAAAAAAAAAGGCTATGATCTTTGGCTATATTGAGAGGTTTATTATCCAGAATTAGCTCAGACCACATCTGGAATTTCATGGTTGGTTTTGGGTGCCACATTTTAGGCAAAACATTGAAAAGCTGAAGTCTATCCAGAGGAAGGAGAGAAGGCTAATGAAAGACCTACAGACTGTTCAATAGGAGGACTGGTTGAAGAAAAAGGGAATGCTTTTTTCTTCCTGAAAAAAAGATACTATAAGCATCTGCACAGTTGTCAATGTAAAAGGAGAATTAGACTTGTTCTGTTTGGTCCCAGAAGGCAGTTAGATAGAAGGCACAAAATGCATATTTCAGCTTGCTTTATAGGAAACCTTTTGTATTAGTCATCCATAAATAGAACAGGATTTACCTTTGGGAAGAGATTGATTCCCTCTCACTTTGTTTCAATACAACATATATTAAGTTCCTACTTTGTGTGGCATAGATAATGAGGATGCAAAGAAAAAAACAAAACAATACCTGCCTTAAAGGATTATATTCTAGCGGTAGAATACAACCGACACAAAGGTAAGTATAAAGTATATGCAAAGTAATTTCAAGAGGGAGAGAGGAGAAACAACTTGATGACTCAAAATGACCTCTAGGAGATGGCATCTCAGTTGTGCTTGGAAGGGAAGCAAAAATGAGGAAGGAGTTCATAGGGGCACCACTTCTTCAAATGAATGGAGGTGGGAAATGTAATATTGGTTGTAAGGGGAAACTAGTGAGTCAGATTGAGTAGAATGGCAAGTATGTGAAGAGGAAAAAGATCAAAATGTTAGGTAAAAACCCTATTATGGAGGACTTTAAATTTTATATTTTATATTTTTCTCCTGAGGAAGTAAGGAGCTACTGAAGATTTTTGATTAGATAAGTCTTACATGCTCAGATTACTCTTTTAGAAATAGAAATTTGGCATTTATGTGAAGGATGAATTATTCAGAGAGACAGGACTATAAGAAACTAAATAGTAAGCTAGTGAGGACTTTGGAAGGAAAGGAATTGATGCAGATCATCAGATTGACAGGGCTTGGTAAGTGTAAGTTAGGTGATCACTTCTTGGGTATATTTTAGAGATGATTCTTATTTAGGTATAGTTTGGATTAGATGGAGATCCCATCCCAGTTTTCAGAATCTGTGAACTTGAATTTGTGACTTGGAACTAATTTCACAGAGGCTAATATCAAAATATTCTTGTGCAGTTGAAGCCCTTTTCTGTTGACATCAAAGTTATAAGAAATGCCTCCTAACCTTTGGCCTTGCTACTAGCAAAATGGTAGCCCCCTTCAATTAGCATAACTGCAGAACTCTTATTTATTATCTTTATGGCTTCCCAGCTCCATATTCATATTCATCTCTTAAGTAGAAATCTTATCATCTTCCATTTGATCCAATATTTTCTCTCCAATGTTGGGTCCTCTTTTTCTCTCTACAAGGATTGCCTGCTGGGAATCACCCTTTGACTTTCTGACATCTTGGTGATCTATCCAGATGGCCTATTTTCATTTGTAGAAAACAGTCATAGCCGCCAGAATGACTCTTTCCAATTATAAGCTAAGTCCTAGGAAAAGCAGTGCAGATGGCATTCAGCCCACCCAACCCAGATCCCTACACCAGTAAATAATAGCACACACACAAAAAGAGAGAGATTCAAAAATTGAAAACAGAATCTAGTGGAGCTCAAAGCCTGAGCTCCATTCTGAGTCTCACTTGGTAACTTCTGTTTAAAAGAGCTAAAGTGGTAAAACAAAGAAAATTATGTTTTATTTATAACTGCTAAAATTTGTTTCAAATGAAACTTTAAAAAATAAGATTTTTTTGTAAATAAGTTGATTCTTGCTAGAGGTCTTTGTTCTGTAAGCCATATTTAATAGTATACTTTTTCTTCCCTGTTCATATTTTTTGTGTGTTTTTCTTATTAAGTTTATTTTTAAGTATTTTCCCAAGGTTATATGATTCATGTTCTCTCCCTCTCCTCCCTCGCTCCTGGAGCTGACAAACAATTCCATTGGGTTATACATGTATTATCAATCAATATCTATTTCCATATTATTCATTTTTGTAGTTATCTTTTAAAACCAAACCCTATACCCATATAAACAAGTGATAAATCATATATTTTTCTTCTGCATTTCCATAGCTTTCTTTCTCACAAGTCCCTAGGGACTGCCTTGGATCATTGCATTGCTATTGATAGCAAAGTCTTTTTATTATATTTGATCATCTCACAATGTTTCAGTTATTATGTACAATGTTCTCCTGGTTCTGCTTATTTCACTCTGCATCTGATCTTATTTTAAAGAGATAACTTGATAGTTTAAAGGAAAATTGGTAAAACAAGTATATTTAGTACTAAATATTTTAGCATCCCATACAATAATCCTTTAATTATTGACACTACAGATAGAAGGTACATTATATTGCTGTGTATCAGTCATTTCTAGATTATAAAATGACTAAACTTATCAGGGAGAAATTGGTATTATTTATGCAAAAAAACCCTCAGTTTAATACATATGAGTTAATCTAATCCAGAAATTAATCATGTGATTATGAAATTCACGGTAATATGGTTCCAGATGAACAAATTTACCTTATCTGCTCTTCTGCATGAATGAAACTGATGGTTCAATTTTTAATTGAATTTTAAATGATTAACAGTTCTGTGGTCATATAATGTGCACAGATAGCTGTGGTTTAAAATTTTACACTAGTTTGTGCTCTTAAAAAAAAGGAAATCTGTGTAACAATAAAACCTTGAATGAAATTATTTTACTGGAATTAGATTTTATCTGAAAGTAAAGAGAATTAATTTTTGTTATGCTGTAACTTGTATATTCTTGTATTTGAGGTGAAATGGTTGCTCTTTTATTAATGATACAAGTTATGTCTCAAAAGAAACTAAATGAACATTTTAGAATAAATTATTACTGTATTATAAAAAGAAAAGGAAGAAAATAGTCACAGCCAGAATGACCAAAGCTAGGCCTCTGCTTGTCCATTCAGTATGTGGATTTAAAACTGTGTTTGGGAAACAAAGGGCTACATCACTAACCTGATTGACCATTTGACTATTTTGCAAAGTTTTGGCCAAGGGCATAGATCCTGTTTGGTAATACATATGGTATTAAGGCCATACTTAAAGACCACCTACTTAATTGCTAAGAAACTTAGAAGGGATGAATTAATTCAATTCTTATCTTATAGAAAAGCTTATTTTCTTAAAAAAAAAAAATTGGAAGACTGCATACCTGTATATATTACCATGTGTTCAGTCAGTTACTACTAAAGATATACTTGAGGATGTATAGGTCCTTAAGCAACCTGACATTTCCCTGACTAATTCTTTGAGGATTCCATGATCTTGGCTACAAAGAGAACGTGTGACTTTTTCAACTTGTTAAAGAGCGTGCTTAAAGACTTCTTTGGTCATTTCATGGTTACTTACTTGGTTATTTGTTCTTGTTCTCCTTTCAGCCAGAATACACCCAGTATGTGTGAACAGTTCTGCAGAGTCTTCAGGAATGTTGACTGTTTGCCAGACCAGAAAAATGTACTTTTGACTGTAAGACTGTTAAATTCCTGGATCATCTATCTTCCCTGAAGGACTTCAAATGGATCTTTACAAGCTAACTACAGTGATAGACTAAGAATGACCTACCAAGGTATGTAGGGTATTAGTATAATAGTTCATGGATTTTTCTAATGACTTGAAATTTTATTAACAACTTTTCCTAAATTGTGGCACATATCATGACTTTTTAAAAATAAAAGTCTTTGTTTTCAATGGACTTTGGTTATCTGAGCAGCTTTTACATAACCCAGGGCAGTCTAAAATTTCATTCCTAATTTATTCAGTTCCTCAAGTTAATACAACTCCTCCTATACTCTTATGTTACCATGTTCCATATTTTAAGGTCCCACTTGCTAGTTGAGATAATTGCTTGCATGTGATTTAAGACAACCTAAATCATCTATTTAAAAAAAAACATGCAAAGTTGGAAGGAAAAAAAGACAGGTTGCCGTTTCTAAGTGGTTATCTGGCTCTTCTCTTAATGCCAATTGCTACTCTATAAAATTTGACCAATGATACCACAGATCTTTTTTCATTATCCAGTAAATTTACCTAATTACCTTCAAATTTGCATTCCCTTACTCAAGATTCATCTGGTCTTCTTGTCTTCTCTCTCAAATTCTATCTACAAACCCTTTTCTCAATTTAATGCAACAAACATATAGAAGATAGTCAATTAATGCCTCTGATCTGTTCCTTCAATTTTAAAACAGGCTCAATTTTCTGAAATTACCTTCTTCTTTGGAGTAAGACCTCTTCTTTCCAGTTCTTTTGGGGAGGGACTCCTTTGTTTTTTTTGTTTTTTTTTCTGGAGAAAATCCTTATGACACCCTTTTCTCTCCCTCTCCTCCTTGATCTGTTTTCTTTCTGTAACAAGTTTCCTTTTCTGAGCTAGAATGTTTTATTTGAATTTCTGCTGTGTAGTAATCCAATACAGTCAACATTTATTAAGTGGCTATTGTGTGCCAGGCATTGTGTTAAGCTGGAGATACAGTTAAAAAAAAAAAAAAAAGATAGATCCTAGCCTCCAAAAGCTTCCAATAAAGGAAGAGACACACAAAAGGAAGCAGGAAAGCAGAGGGGAAGTGGAGCACTCTGGGCATCTTGTTCCATGGAATTGAAACTAAATAGAGTCCTTCTAGATCAGTGATGTCAGATAGAAACAGAACCTTATTGATTACATATTTACTTGGAAAATCACAATTTAACATTATGTTGTTCAGTTGTTTTAGTCACATCCAACTCTTTGTAATCGCATTTGGGGTTTTCTTGGCAAAGATACTGACATTTCCTTCTCCAGCTCATTTCATAGATGAGGAAATTGAGGGGAAAAGGATTAGTTTGTCCAAGATCCCACAGCTGGTAAGTGTCTGAGGCCAGATTTGAACTCAGGAAGTTGAGTTACCTGACTTCAGTCCCAGTATTCTACCACTGTGCCACTATATTTAATTTTATTCTAGCTGTACTTTGGAATTTTGCAGGCAGCAAGTTTGACACCTCTGTACTAGAAGACTCTAGTAATGTTTGTCAACCTAGTCAATCTCACACTGTTGCTGGATAAATGATTTAACAAGTTGGAATTTAAGAGGAACTAAATTTGATAATTGATGTATATTAAAAGAAATTTAACTGAACATATAGCACGTAGATGCTAAACAAATAGATCTCTCTACAACTTCCCAGTTTTTTATATTCAGCCCTGAACCCTCACAGAGGCTCCAGTTTTATATTTTTAACAGTTTTTTGGATATTCCCACTTATATGTTCTACTATCAGTTCAAATGAAACATTTTGAATACTAAATTAATTATTTTCTCTCTGCCTCCCTTATCCTATGAAAAGTTAGTTTTCTTATATGTGTTGATTTTTTTATTTAGAATTTTAGCATCAGTGTTTACTTATGACACTTTTAAAGACAGCTCTTCATATAGTTGAAGATTTCTATCATATCTCTTGCTAAGTCTTCCTGTTAAATGTCCCCAGTTTTTTCAGTCATTCCTCATATGACATGCTTTTTTAGACTAATCATCCTTCTGAACACTCTTCAGTTTATCAATGTCTCTCTTAAAATGTAGTGCTTATGCTTAAACGTAGTACTTGAGATTTGGTATGACTAGTAGAGAATTCAGTGGTGCTATTACTTCCATTGTTCTAGATAATAAACTTTATTATCATATTCTAACATTGCATTAGTTTTTTTAACATTTATTAATAATCATTTTTAACATGGTTACATGATTCATGCTCCCATTGCATTAGTTTTATCAACAGCCACATCACACTGTTAGCTTAATCTCAGTTTCAGCAAACTGTTTGAGTCTCCAATAATATCCATATGAGCTCCATAGTAACTCTTTTTTTTATAAGGTTGCTAGGCTAGTTGGTCTACAGAAATGTTGGGACAACAGAAATTTTTAAAAATCGTAACTTTTTACTTTAACTGGGAAGCATCATGGAGGAAAAGGGAAAAATCCTTTGAATTGGGGAAGGGGGTTTTTCATTTACTATTTTGAATATTTGCAATAGCAGTCTACTTTCTTTTTCACAGCAAATTAAGAAACTTTGTTTTTAAAGAACTCTTTAGCATCTCGCAGTATGGAAGAAGTACGAATAGACAGACTATATTCTTATGCTAAGGAATAATGCTGAGTCCTAGGATTTTATTTCCTAGGATTTATTTCCCAGCAGCTTCTTGCTCCAGAAACTCTTCATCCTGGAAGATTACTTCAACTTTGGAACTCACACCTAGGAAGTGCCCTCTTTCCCTCACGTCCCTTCCTCTGATTGAATGGTTCCTCCCAGAACCTGCATTTCAGACTACCAGGTTTCAAAATCCCCTCAACTTCTTTATCTTGTCTCAGAAACTTTCTATCCTGAAGGATCATTTTAGTTCCAGAATCCCCACCTCAGAAATACTCTCTCCCCATGATATTGCTCCCTCTAATTAGAAGGTTCCACCCAGGACCTCCATTTAAAGAGGGCATCCAGGTCAACCTTCATCTCCTACTGAACTGCACTCTGGATGATTTTTCCTAAAATGCCACTCATCATAAATCATTAAGCTCTGAGGAGAGAAGAGCTTTTAGATTGTAAGTACCCTAATGCTAAGAGTTAAAGCTATTGATCTTTAGATTTAAATGTCACTTATTATTAGCAAAATACCTGGATAAGAGTAAACTCCTCAAATGAGTTTTTGAGTTTTGATGGAAGGAATGAGTGGAGGAAGAAAAAAAAAGATCAAAATGGTAAAATTTTCCTACTATATGTCAGTGACATCTTTCTGCTACATTGATCTCTTCCCCTCTCTCTCTCCTTCCCCCTTTGTTCTGGGAACCAAAGTCAAATCCGCATTCACATTGCTTCTAGAAAGAGTACCTCATAGTTCCAATCTCCCTCCTAGTGATTTCTCAAACCAAATGCCTCTTCCTGTCTACCACTGCCCTATTTGAATCTCCCTTTATTAGAAATGTAAGCTCAGTGTTTGGCACATAGTAAGCATTTAATACTTTTTTCATTCATTGATTTTATTTATTCAAAGTCAGATTTCTTCCTAACCTTTGGCCTACTCCAACATCTCCACCTTTTAAGTAGGTCTAAGAGCATTTAGAACCCATTTTGGGTTCTTGATATGAATGCCATGGTCTATCTGGTTTCTTTAAAGAACTTATCTACTCATTACTTCCACCTCAGTTCAACTTGACTTCTCAAGTATATATGTCCAGATATGATTTCTCTGAAGTTTTAGATTTGCATCACCAACTGTCTACTCAATATTTCTATTTGAATGCTTTTCTTTTATAAATAATAACCATGATTTGAGCAACTACTAATGTTAGAACACTGTGAGATACTGGGCATACACAGTTAAGTAAATCATGAATTCTGTCTTCAAGAAGTTTATATTTATGTTGTCTAAAACTTAATTCATTATCTTCCCCTAAATCATCATTGGGGCACTTTCTCAGTTATCTCAAGTATCTATGCGCAAAAACTTCAATTATCTTTGATCCTTCCCTTTCCAATGCTTCCCTCTATTCGCTGACTCCTATTGATTCTTTAAAAAATCTTTGTCTTAGAATCAATATTAATTATAAGGCAGAAGAGTGGTAAGAGCTAGGAATTAAGCTTAAGAGACTTACCCAGGATTACACAGCTAGGAAGTGTCTGAATTCAGATTTGAACCCAGGACCTCCCATCTCCAGGCCTGTTTCTCAATCCACTGAATGACCTAGCTGCCCCCATTGATTTTTATAGTTTATCTCATTCCATTTTTTCCATCCTAAGTATCACCATTGTATAAGAGTTGGTGAATTAATGAAAAAAAACATTTATTAAATGTTTCTTAAACTCTGGGGGTGGAGAGAGAGAGAGGAAAAGGAAATACATTAATTTGATTGCTCTTCTGACAGCAAAAAGTTGAAAGGCGATTGAAGTGCATAAAGCTGCATAGAAGGGAATATGTTGAAGCTGGGGCTGACCACATGAAATAGACTCATACCAACTAGGATGGCCCCAAGGAAAGATAGCTCTTGCAAGATAAGAAGCCTTGGTTGAAAATTTCTTACCATGTCTGGGAAGGGAGGAAAGGAGACAATTTGGATCATATATACTTCAAAATTTTTGTGTAGAAAAGTATTTTTACATGTAATTTGTAAATAAAATATCTTTGCAAAAAAAAAAAAGTAGTAGTAGCCTTGGAAAAATTACCTATCACCTAAATTTTTAGAACCATAGAATTTTAGAGAAGGTCCTTCAGGTGGTCCTTAAAAACAACTTAGTCCAATTTATCCATTTTGTTTTATGTTAATTTAGGGTGTCTTGTTTTTATTGCTAAATTTTGATTCAACACATCAGACCAACATAAATTTACAAAGCATACTCCCTGAAACAGCTAAGCAAATATTTAGTTTGTAGTTGCTACAGAGTAACTACAACTGGTGGCATACAGAACTATTTGTTAAAAGGATGATTGCATTTTAACCTCAAAAAAATAGTGCCAATTGTGTTAAGCCTGAGTTTTGTTGTTGTTTAATACCTTTTTTCTTAGTTTTATTTTTTAATGGACAGAAATCTATTTTCTCTCTCCCACCCCATATAAAAAATAAATTCCCCGCAACTAACATGCAAAGTCAAGCAAAAACTAATTCCTCCATTGTCTGTGCTCAAAAATTCTTTGTCTCATTTCGCACAGAGAATTCATCTCCTCCCTATCAGGATGTGGACAGTCCTCTGGAATCCTGGCTAGTCATTTCACTGATCTTTGTTCTTTTAGCTTTTAAAGTTTGTAGTGACATTGTTATTTGTTATTTTATAAATTGTTCTCTTGGTTCTGGTCACTTTACTCTGCATCAGTTCATACAAGTCTTTTCATTTAAAATATATTTCCTTTTTTCTTACAGCACAATAGTATTCTTTTACACTTATATACCAGGGTTTGTTTAGTGATTCTCTAGTTGATAGGCGTGCCCTCAGTTTCTAGCTTTTGGTCACTACAAAAAAAAAAAAACTTGTGAATATTTTTGTACATATGAATCCTTTGTTTTATTCTTTGACCTCATTTAGGTAGAGGCATAGCAATGGCATAACTAGGTGAAAGGGTATGCACTATTGCTTAACTTTTTGAGAATAATTCCAAATTGCTTTTCAATTTTATGGAAATTTAAGAAAAATGAACTCCAGGGGCAGCTTGGTAGCTCAGTGGATTGAGAATCAGGCCCAGAGATGGGAGATCCTGGGTTCAAATGTGACATCAGACATTTCCTAGCTATGTGACCCTTGGCAAGTTACTAACACCCCACCCCCCCAATTGCCTAGCCCTTACCACTCTTCTGCCTTAGAATCAATACCCAGTATTGACTCTAAGACAGAAGGTAAGGGTTTCAGAAAAAAAAAAGAAAGAAAGAAAAATGAGCTCTATAGAGGTTAAATAATTTCCCCAAGATCATTTTTCCAGTTTTTAATGGCAGAACTGAAACTTTAACACAAGTCTTCGGATTACCATTTCAGTTCACTTTTCCTTATTTCATGCTGCGTCAGGCTTAATGAGAGGTAGAGTAATGAAATGAATAGAAGATGAGATTTGAAGTAAGGAAGACCTGGTTTCAGATACCACCTCTGTGATTGAGATTTCCAAACTGTATGATTAGGGGCAAGTCATTCAACCTTTTTGAGCCTCAGTTTCCTTATCTGTAAAAGTGGGATAATGTCTTAGATTATCTACTTAATAGAGTTGTGAGACCTAAATGAGATAATGTATGTTATAAAAAATTATAGAAAGTGCTTAGCAAATTTTAAAGTGCTATATAAATAGTTGTTGTTTTTACTAAAGCCCAAATGACCATGGCAGCCTCACAACTGGTCTTCTATCTTCTCCTTCTTCCTTTATATTATTAAGGAAGGGAATGCTTACAGTGTGCTCAATACTGTACTTCAGATGGACTATAACCTCACTCACTCCTGAACACTCCATGATCTTTTTCTGTGACTTTATTCATGCTGTTACCTCTGTCTAAAATGTTTTTACCACTCCTTTATGCTTATCTAAGTCATAAGAAGCTTTTGCAAAAATAAAATCAATGTAGGCAGTATTTGAAAAAGATATGGATGAAGGAAAAGTCTTTGAATTAAATTAGTTCCCCTTTTTAAAAAGTCCAACATCTTAGGGGGGATTGGGGGAGAGAAAGAACATGAAACATGTAACTATGGGAAAATATTCAAAAAATAAATAAAAAGTCTAACATCAAAAATCAGTAAGAAATTGACTTTAGTGGGTCAAAGGATATATGGATAAACAACCTTCAAAAGAAAAAATATAAACTATTGAAAATGTTTAAAGTCACTAATAATCAGAGAAATATAAATTAGAATACCTTGTATGTATTAAGCTAATATGGTATATTCAGGCTGAATGATTGCTTGTCAAATATATGTTAATGGGTATGAAATGGATAGGTTTGGGAGGTTTCACTAGAATGACTCAAAAATCCTTTCCAATTCTAGGATTATCTGAGTATTTCTTCAATGTGATCTTGTTTTTAAAACTTAGAAATGTTCTCAGCCTTTGATTTAAGTATCCATTTTGAAAGAAGAAAGATCCTTAATTCATTCTGAATCCTTCCTTTATAGACCTTATAGGCCTTATTCTTTTGCTGAGCATTTTATTCTAAATATAAATTTAATGTGAGAAAATTTAGATATATATAAATAGTATTTAATAAGTGCTGTGCATAGTCCTTAACAACAAGCAATTATAGAGTATCTCATTCATTCCCTAAACTGGAGATTTAGAGTCAATAAAATATAGATTCCTTCCTTTAAGAAGTTTACAAACTAGGAGAAACAAAAATATTTAAAAAATAATAACCCAGGTAAGTGATAGATGATTATTATAAATAGCAAATGCTTATAAATAGCAAAGAGTAGAAAGAAGGGAAAGGTTTACGCAACAGTAGCCCTGCATTGACCATTCTAGGGAAGCCATATTAACATTTTCTACTTTGCTAATTCTGTGTGGCATGGCAATCTACTAGAAGCTTTGGTGATATTCTCACATAATTTTGGCCCTGTATCCAAGTTTAAGTTAGGGACAGTTTTTGGAATTAAGGAAATATTAAGCATTATGTTTCTTCATTTATAGATCAGATCATTTTACAGCAGCCATACTGTTGCAGTTAGAGTCCATTATAACAAATATTTTCCAGTTCTAGCTGATAACTCAGAATATCCTAATAATGTTGCTTAATAGACCAGATCATAATAAAATACTCTATAATTCAAGATAAAGAATATTTTCCTTAGTCCCAGCTATGTAGTCATACTATATAATGAAAATATCCACCCATGATTATTATGTCTTTTAAAGAGTAGTGCATATTTCCTGTCTCACTCTGTGAATGTAAATAGGTCTGAATTTCAAGGCACTGTCAAAATGACTTTATTTGTAGAAGGAAGTGATTCAACTAAAATTCTCCTATGAAAAGAAATAAATTACTTTAAGGATTTGAAATTCCATAGAAGAACTTGGGAGAAAAAAGGATTCATTTTTTGCCTAGTAATTTTGTTAACTTTTTGCCCCCACTAAGTTTTTCATTAATTGATTTTGCATTTGACTTAGTAAATGCTTCCATGAAGATGAATTATATCATTCCCTTACTTGAACTGTGCCATCACCAAAAGCAGCAAATAAGTAACCTGACAGTTTCTGTTTAAGTAGTCATGTTTCTTGCCAACCAGTCTACCAGATGGTTTAGAAAAGTTTAATGCAATAAAAACTTTATTTTTTTTTTACCCCCACAGAATTTTGTCTTACACTATATCCAGTCTTGAAAGTGAAAATAAAGGCAAATGAAGGGAAAAAACAATTCTTTTTTCTCAAAAGAGAACAGTGAACTACTAATAACCATATGAGAAAATGTTTCAAATAACTAATAATAAGAGAAATGCAGATAAACACAGCCCTGAGTTTTCACCCCATATCCAACACTATTCTAAGAAGAAGAAATCAATGACCTGCTAATGCCCTTTGGCCATTCTTCCAGAGATATTTTCACATAACCTCAGACTTTAGAGAATTATAGAGGGGTTTGGCATTTCAGTGTACTTCTTCTGAGAGGAAACTCAGCACATTCTTTGTGCTGCCTTCATCCTTTTTGAGGCAGGTGCAGCTATTGTTTTGAATATGGAATAATGAACTAGTCCCTACCCTCAAACTTGAAACAGTAACCCATAAGTGCTTTTAATAAATCAGTGAAAACAAGGATACTATGTTTCTCTTATCTCAGGCTCAAGATGTCAGCAGGAGCCACTGCCATAACCTAACCATGGCAGGTTTGGGCTTTTTATTTCAGTCCACAGTGTTCCTAAAAAGTCTAGAATAACTTCGAGTTAGTCCCCTTGGGGTTAGTTCTTGTATACTCTTGGTTAAATGCATCTGAGAGCCACCTGAGCACGAACATTGTGTTAAAAATCTTGTACTGGTCCCCATGATCATCTCAATCTCTTTTAATCAGTATAATAAGTAAGTTTGTAAGTAGCCAGCATAAAGTAACAATAGTAGGAAGTAAGATTGCAAAGGGTACCTAGAAATCATCCAAACTGTCCCAAGAATCAAAGAGCATAATTTAGAAATTGTATCATATATTAACCAAAAATCACATTTTGATAATACATGCTGAATCAGGAGAAGCCATATGGGCACTGCTGTCAAAGATTTTTGGTTCTGTGATGTGTAAATCTCAGATAAATTTGACAGACCAGCAGAGCACCATATGACGCTCTTAACTTGGAGATGACATGGATATGTTAACTTAAAAGTTTTACTACAACTTTGAGGTGATTTGGATATGTTAATGAACTAACCCCAAGGTGGAATAGATGAGACCTAGTGTGTTTCCCACAAAAACTCTTATTAAAATGAGACCTCAAATTCCTGTCCTTCACACCTAACACTCTACCATCTCCACTGGTTCCAAGTGCTCCCAACTTTAAACCATAGTTACATGAGTACTACTTTGCCTGTCTCTCCCCACACTCTTCCTGCTGTCTGCCTTCACTCTATCCTTCACCCCATACCCTCTGCCCCTGTACCCATTTTCACCATTTGCCTCTGTACTTTCTATGCCATTCACACCCGTCCCCACTATGGTTTATTAAAGGGTGATTTTTTTTGCTGCCATCATAATCTTCTCCAGAGATTATGCTCCATTTCATAATTTCATAAATTAATTAGCAATTCAAACATGAATGTGAAATTGGCCCCACACCCAGCCAAACTAATTCACCCAACCAGTCATCCCCCTTGAAGTCATTCCAACCAAGAGTATCCAGAATTTCCAGATATTTGCTGACCATTAACACCTCATGTCCCAGTACTACCTCAAATTCAACGTGTTCCAAACAAAACATGCATTTCATTCAAAACCTGTTCCTTCTCTTAATTTCTCTATTTATGACACCATACTTCTCTTGCTCCTATTATTTTCACTTCCATATATAAGAAATTACATTCCTTCCTTCCTTTCTACTCCTCCTATCGTATTTTATTATAATTACTTCTCAACTGGACTATTGCAATATCCTTAAATTGGTCTCCCTAATGCTTTTACCACTTTCTTTTCTTCAGATATCAATGAATGACATAGATAGTATATGGAAGTTGAATAGAAATATGTGGCATAAAAGTTTGTCACCCTTCAGACTATTTAGTAATTAATTTATCTGGCCTTACCTATCATCTAGCCTTCAAATGATAGACATATAGTCTGTTGCTGGGCCATTCTGATAGCTTTTTTAGTTTGGTGTAGAATTGACAGATTTGCAAACCTAAGTCATTTCTATGCTACAGTGAACTATCTCAGTAGAACTTTTGTGAGAGTTGTCTTTTACATTTTACAAAACAGCCTTTTTAATGCCCAGTTCAGACCATACCATTTCATACTGCTCTTTGGTAAGGGATTAAACTATGGACCTTCAAACTTTCAGAAATTGGAGGTGTGGCATGAAATAATTCTTTTCTTTTTTTTTTTTTGAGTTCAGTAATATTTTTTCCAATTACATATAAAAACAATTTTTAGCATTTATTTTCCAACATTTTTAGTCTTCTCCCCCTCTACTCCCTATTTCTTGAAGCAGTAAACAATATAATATACATGTGCTATCATACAAGAGATTTTTATGTTCATCATGTTGTGGAAGAAAACATATCACACACACACATACACATATGAAGAAAATAAAACGAAGGATGATATGCTTTAATGCACATTCAGATTCCATCAGTTCTTTGGTGTTGGGTAGAATTTTTCATCGTTAAGACCTTAAGTCTTGGCTCATTATGTTGCTGATAATAACTAAGTTATTCATAGTTGATCACCATACAATATTAATGTTACTATGTACATTGTTCTCCTAGTGCTGCTCACTTCACTTTGCATCACTTCATATAAGTCTTTCTGAAATCATTCTGCTCAGAAGAGTATTATAGAGGCTATTGTGTTTTCTCACCTTATTAGAACTTGAGTAGAAATAAAAGTAAGAAAAACAAAATCAAAGCCACCTTAGCAAAGTCAACAACTTTTTAGCATTTTCATTTATATTATTGTAGTAATTGTGTGTTATTCCTTAGTGTTCTTTTTTGCTCACTCTATACAAATCTCCGTATTTCTCTGAATTCCTGATATTTGTTGGTTTTTTTGTTATAACAACATTCTGTCATACACATATGTCATAATTAGTTCAACCATTCCTCTAATAATAAGTAGCTACTTTTTTATTTTCATTTTTTACTACTACAAAATGTGTGGTTTTGCTTTTAAAATTGATTTTGATGGCAAGTTTCAATATAGGTTGTTTTGTGTTTTTTTTTAAGCACACAAATGGAGGAAACTTGTCATCTATGCTAGTAGGAATCTCTTATGAATTGGTTGATATTTCTGGATCAACCTGCTAATGATCACTTCTTTGACTCGTATATGACAAGGAATTAAATCTGTTGTATAAAGCCCATCTCTTTACTGAGGTTTATTGCCATAGGCTTTAACTTATTTTATATTAAAAGGGAGCTGTTATGGAGCTTGTATTTGATTATTTTGGAAACAGTTAAAATCTAACATAGAAGTGTAGTATTTGAGATTGAGCCGAATAAATTGTTTCCAGCCATTTTGGAAAACATGAAGGGTGTGTGTGTGTGTGTACGTGTGGTGGTATGTTATCCATCTAGCCTTTAGAAATGTTTTTATTTGGGTTGCACGTTTGCTTGTTCTTTCTGTGTCTTTTTAAGATATTGGAGCCTTAGAACATCTTAAGACAATTTTGGTATTAATTTATTTGATGTGGGTAACTTTAAAAGAAAATATTTAAAATATAGATTAATTTCTATGGTGATATTAATCAATCATAAAGTAATTATAACTCTTTAAGGTATCAGTGTAATGTAACAATATCTTCATTTTAAGAATAAGAAAACACATATTAGAGCCTTGACATCTTAAGACAATTTTGGTATTATTTATTTGATGTAGGTAACTCTAAAAGAAAATATTTAAAATATAGATTAATTTCTATAGTGATTTTACTCAATCATAAAGTAATTATAACTCTTAAAGGTATCAGTATAATGTAACAATATCTCCATTTTAAGAATAAGAAAACACTTTGGGGGCAATTTATTTTCTTAGTTTAAATTCCGTAGGCTAATTTGGAATATCTATAGTTTCAAGCAAAACCATATTTCAGGAAGTTGGTCACAAAAATAAAACTGCCTTTATAATCTGTATAATTTTTCATATTTTTATTCCAAAATTTGTCACTTCAATCATTTAGAAAATGGAAATAAGGCCAAAGTTAAGCAAATATCTAACTTAATTCTATCTTTTCTTTCTTCCATGATACTAAAGCAAATGTAAGGAAGTAACATCAAGAGGACTGGCTTATACATAACTAAGTTTTGAAATTAGGTAACTTAAATCAATCAACTCCCATATACTGTCTATATCATTCGTTTGATGTTTTGTATACTGTTTGATATTATTAGTTGTCTTATATGTATGTAGGTATTATTTACTCAACTATATTTTTATTTTGGGAAGCAGTAACTACTTTTTATGTATCCTTCATAGTGATTATATATTACCTTATACAGATTTCTTTTTCAGTACTTCAAAAGATCTGTGATTTAATATTTCCTCAATATGAAATATTCCTTGTCATCACAGAATCACAACTCCTCAATGTTTTAGATGGTCTTAAAAATTTTAATACAAACCATAAAGAAGTTAGTGTATAGCATTTGGTCTGCTTGATCTACTCCCTTCTCCATTTTGTAGTGTCAGTTTGGGCCCCTTGGGGAAAGGTGGGTTCACACTTCTAAAACTTTTATGTGTTTAACTTGATTATCATTATCCAAATGCTATGATGACCTTAAACAAAGGCATTTACTAAAATGGCCCGTAAGAACAGTAGCAAATGATCTCTCTTTAAGCCTGGGATGTCTTCTACAAAAATTAGTGGGAAGAGTAAATGCATAAGGAGTTCACAAATGTAGAAGCATGCACCTAGGAAGGACATAGCCAAAGTGTATTTGAGTAGGGGGCAATTCATGCCTCTAAAGCTCCAAGTCCTTTCTTGCCCTTCTCTTGCCACATGCTGCACTGCTGGCAGATGCTGCTGCTCCATTGGGCCCTATATGATACTGCTTTGCTACTTTGTTGGCCATAGTCACCATTGTTTTTAATTTGGGGCCTACCTGACATGCTAGGTACTACATTGCACTTTTTAAAGAACAAGAGTTATTGTATACCCTGAGACCAGCAGGAATCTTAGCTCCAGCACTTGTTTTCTCCCAGTTCCAGGACTCTCACTCACCATTCTAGCTGACTCTATTTCATATGATATGGCCACATTCTTCTGCTGCAAGCCACTATTGCCCATTGCAGGAGTCGATAAAGTAATCCTTTTTCCTTCCACAAAAGGGAGTAGGAAAAAGATGAAGAGTAAACTATAAAAAGCTTCTTCAAGAGCTAAGTTCTCCCTTCACAGCTGGCTGTCTTCTCAGCTGATTCCACAGCTTGATTGCCAGAAAGGTCAGCTCTTTAGTGTTTCTGCCCCCCAAGTAATGTAGCTGATCCTTCAACCACTAGGTTCTTAATCTTTATTAGCTGTCCTTCCCTAATAACTAGTGCCCCATAATGCTTTGTTGGAAGGCTGATTCAGATACAGGCTAGGCTAAATCACTTGAGCCTCTGCCTTGCCCCTCTAGGGTATGATTGAGAGTCTCAGACATTAAGGAGGCTTTCTATTTTATGATAAGTCTCTCTGCACTTAGCTGGGCTATTTAGACAATGGCTTTTCACCAGGTTCATACTTTCCTAACTTTCCCAACTTGATAGTATCTGGCAGAATTTGCATTTCACTGATATCATTATTCCTGGGATGCTCTCCCTTTACACCTCCTGGTTTCCCAGACTTCCTTTCAAGTCAAAACTAAAAGCCTGCCTTCTATAGGAAGCCTCTTAACTCTAGTGCCTGCCCTCTGTTGATTATTTCCTAATTAAATTATCAGTTAATTAAATAGATTGTTTGTTAAGATTGTGAACTCTTCAAGGGTAGAAACTATTTTTTGACTTTCTTAGTATCCCCAGCATTTATTTCCTAGCACAATGGTACTTAATAAATGCTGACTGACTTTTGACCACCTGGGTTTATTTCTGTGCCATAATGAATCAGTCAACAAGTTTTATTTATTTATTATTTACAATGTGCCAGGCTCTGTGCCTTTAAGCATCATGGCATTGGAGAAAGGCAAAAACGCAGCCCTAATCCTCAGATTCGCATTTAAATAGGGACAATAATGTGCAAATAACTACTTAGATACTGTATCCAGGAGTGACCCTGAGATATTGGGAAAGACTATGCAGAGGGTGGGATGAAGCCAGGAGACTGGAGTGAGGAGGGAGAGCACTCCCTTAGTGGAAACAAATGCAAAGGCTTGGTGTCAGGAGTTGGAATGTCATGAGTAAAGAGTACCAAATAGGAAAGATAGTGAAGCTAGATTGCAGAAGGGGTATGAAGAGTAGTAAAATGTAAGAAGATTGGAGAGGGAAGAAAAGATCAGGTTATGAAGAACTTCAGATGCCAAGCAAAGGATTTTATATTTGATCCTTGAGGGAATCCCCTGAAGTTTGTGGGGTAAGGATGGTGTCATGGTCAGAATTGTTCTTTAGGAAAATCACTTTGGAAACTAAGTGGAGGATGGATTGGAGTAGGGAGAAGTTGGAAACACACGTCAACCAGAAGGCTAGAGAGGGGTTATATGTATACATAGGGATTCAATCATTAATATCTTGTACTGGATGTGTTTAATTTGAGAGGGGGAAAAAAAAGATTAAGGGGAGTGAAGGATCTTATTTTAGGCAGAGTAAACTGTGCATAAATGCATGGAGGAAAATAGAAAAAAAACTCCAGTATATTTAGGGAATGATGGGTAGTTTAGGTTCCTAGAACTTGGGAAACCAGCAGAATATTAGGAAATCAGTTAATCAGAGCACAGAAGATCTTTTATTTTATCTTGTAGATAATAGGAAGTTGGGGCAGCTAGGTAGCACAGGGGATAGAATGCTGGACCTGGAGACAGGAAGACTCCATCTTCTGAATTCAAATATGGCCATAAACATTTATTAATTGTGCAACCCTGGGCAGGTCACTTAATCTTGTTTATCTCAGTTTCCCCATCTGTAAAATGATCTGAAGAAGGAAGTGACAAACCAGTATCTGTGCTAAGGAAACCCCAAATGGGGTCAGTTGGACACATTAGAAAAACAACTGAACAAGAACAATTGAAAGGTGTACAGTTTTGTTTTTATTTTTAGAAGTTGAGTAGCATCATCACTTGGGAAATTTTTATATCTATTCAACTGAGATGTAATGCAGGCCTGAATTAAGATTAGTGGCAGTGAGCATGGAAGAGGGGAATAGATTCAGTAGACTTAATTTGGAAGCTCAGAGACTGAACGAATTCATCTTAAAGTAAAGTATTAATAAATCGTCTGAGGATTCCATCTGAAGATAGGTACTAGAAATGCAGAACTCCACAACTTCTTGCCCATCGATGTTGAACTCGAAAATGACCAGGGGACCAGAGCAAGACTTGGCAACAGCTACAGCAAAGAAACAACTTGCCACACCCACATCTCCAGCAAAGACCACACATTGGCAAAGACTGTGCCATTTGAGATAAGCAAGGAGCAGGCTTGGCAGAAGCAGGGCACAAGTCTTGGCAAAAATTTTGATGTGAGGAGAGAGAAAGAAGGAGACTGATGACTTTTTACTTCCTTGTGAATAAGAGAATAGCATTGCCATTAACAAATATAGGGAAGATAGGCTTCCGAAAGGTACAAAGTAATCAATTTGTTTCTAGACTTGTTAAATTTGAATTGTCAAAGTTGCACTTGGGATACTTCCACCTTGCACTGTGGATTTCCCCACTGAGACTGCCCTCCCTCCCATGTCAAAGGTACTCTGGAGGTCCATATCTATCAAAATCACAGTGTGAAAACTCCTACTGTGGTATTTATCTTTATTCCTCAGCTAGAAATCATGATTAATTTAAAATCAGAACTACTTAATGAAATTACATAGTAAGAAAAGTAATAAAACATTTCCCTTCTACATCTAGAACATGCTTTCCCACTAATATGCATATCCCCACTGAGAAGAGGGAACACACCTCGGAGACATGCATGGAGATATACAGGCAAAGAAACAAGTGTGATTAGGACCCATGTACAGAAAGTCAAGTAATGCCTCCCACACTACAAGACATTGCTTCTGCTGGACCTGTCCCTGCTTATCTCAAATGGCATGTAGTCTCTGCCAGGTGTGTGGTCTTTGCTGGACATGTGGGTGTGCTGAGTTGTTTCTTCTCCACTTTGTTCTCACTTCTTTGTTCTCATGTGACTCTCCCTAAGTCTTGCTCTGTCAGTCCCATAGTCCCTTCTTAGTGTAACACCACTGGGCAGGAAGAGTTCTGCTCAATTTTTCCTTTTTTGCTTCAGAAAGAGACCTCAATTGGTACATTAACTCTTCATTATAAGGCATTGGGTTCTGCCATTGCTCTTTCAAGTCAAGTTAGCAAGAATTTATTAAGCACCTACTATGTGCCAGGCATTGGGCTAAACACTGGGGATATAAAGATAAAAATGCTTGCCTTTTACTGGAAGAAAACAGCATCTACACAAATAGATAAAATATACACAAAATAAATTCAAAGTAATTTTAGGAGTGAGGTGACACTAATAGCATGTTAAAATTAAGAAAGATCTTTAATAGGAAAACTGGCAACTGATTTGAGCTCCAAATCCAGCTTTTTATTCTACTGTACTATCCTGGGTTAATGAAGCCCTGAAGGAGCAGTGGAGTTCACAGGTTTTTTTTCCCCTCTATGATTCTTTTTAAAAAGAAAAAGCTCTAACATATTTTCATTGGATTGATGGGAATGGGAAAGCCTTTGGGGCCTTTTTCTTGAAATAAAATTTATTTCTTCAAATTTCTTACTGTAATGTATATTCCTTTTGTAGAAAGAGATTCCTTACCCTGGGCCAGGCTCTTTGGAATACGGAGCCAAAACCACCCTAGCTAACTAACCCATGCCTTCAGGCTTAAATCTGTCTTTCTATCTGGATGTCTTGGTCATTAAAGGAAAGCTCTCTATTAGAAGCTTCTCTCTCTCTAGGACTTAGAGATTCCTTGTAACTTTCTCTTGAATTTCTAATTGAGTTTTCACGTCTTTCATTTTTCAGTTCTAAAATTCCTTCCCTATTCCATGCAAATGAAGAGGGGGACATGTAAACCTAGGGAGCAAGGCCCTTACTTTGTGGTTGCCTTTATTATGTATACATGGCCATTAAAAATCTGTCTTACATGTGTATATGGGACTAGCCACACACCTGCTCTACAGTATCTAAATAATGGTGTCACTGGATAATTAGAAATGTGAGACTATAACTCAAAAAAAAATGGTTGATGTTTAAGATAAAGATTTGAAAGCCTTTTGTGTAGAAGCAGTTGAATATAATATCACTAGCATTTCCTTCATAGATTTTCCTTTAATATTCTAGCCTATTTTGCTCTTTCCCTTTTTGAAACTACTTTCAAACTTTTAATTTATATCACATCATTCAGAACTCATTTCTGATACATGTTTTGGATTTCTTACCCAACTCCCATTTGTATTAGCAAATTTAATACCTGGAAGTGAGTTATTACATTTTCCCTCAGGGGTCTTGGGGTAAATCTGAAGGGTTAGGGAATACTCATGTAGCTCCTAATCCCCTGTGGGTGAGTGTCTATCCCATTGATTATCAGTTGATAGCAATTAGTCAGACTTAATAGCTTTTAGAAATGGCTGCTTACTGAGGTGTACAATAAGAACAGTTAGTATAGACCATCCAAAAATCTGGGACATACTTCTGTACACATATATACAGTGTAGAGGAAAATGAGTTCAATCTGAGAGCACATGTGGCAAAGGTTAATAACTCACTGTACCCAGAAATCCTTTTGCTTTCTTCATGGGATCCTTAAGAAAACACTGAGAAATCCAAACTTTTCTATACCTTCTGATTAAAAGTAGAGAGCAGGGTGTATGACAGAGGTTTTTCTCTCCATTTCCCCAGTACTCCCCAGATAATTTCCTTTCGGGGACTTGGATAGACTATTTTCTCCTCTAGGCTGCCAGACCTTGGAAAATGCATTTCTGAACTAACTTGTATTTTATACAAGCCCCACAAGATATGACTGAGTCTCTTCAGCCAGTCCAATACAATTCCAGTACAGGGTCATTCAAATTTATCCTCTATTTTTTCATTGCTTCTTCTCACTTAATTAACTAGATTGTTTGTACTTATTTTAATGATTGATTTAATTGATTAAAAAGATATCATAATAATATTTTATGACACTTATAATGTTCTAGGCACTGTACTAAGCACTTTATAATTATTATCTTGTTGATTTTCACAAGAACCCTGGGAGATAGGTGCTATTATTGTCTTCATTTTGTAGTTGAGGAAATTGAGGCAGACAGAGATTAAGTGACTTGCCCAGGGTTGCCCAGCTAATAAGTTTGAGACCAGATTTGAACTCAAATTTTAATGACTTTAGGGTTGGGACTCTATCCATTGAGTCACTTAGCTTTCTGGGCCTTAGCCCATATCCTGATTAATTGATTCATTGGAGAGGTGTTACTCTCTGATATTATTGAGGTAGGGGCATAGAACACCCCTTTAACACATTGTTCCCTATGGTTTTTGCATTTATGCAGTTTCTCCAACTAGATCATAAATATTACAAGGGGATATGCCCTATGCTATTTTTGTATTTCCTCTAGTTTCTATTACAGTCTTGGCACATTCTAGGTCCTTAAAAATACCATGCCTGACTTTGACACAGTAGAGATTCTTTTAGTAATAATGACAGATCAAAGTGGAAAAAGAAATGTTTGTTATAAATTGCTATTTTACTGTGCTTCTATTATGAAGTTTTAGAGTAACTTAATGCATGCTTTTCTCAGTTCATCCAACTAATATTAGCCATTATTTAGAGGAATTTATTATTTTTTAATGGAATAAAATATCTCAGAACCTTTGTTACTTTCTAGCTGATCAAAGTCATCCTTTTTCTAGGAAATGTTAATGAAAACTAGTGCTGAGACTGCTGAAGTTTTAGTTGAAAACAACAGAATTCTGATTCACCATCTGCTCTGGTAATGGAACAGATACCTTTTATGACCACCATCTAGAGATGGGCATAGGTAAGTTGTAGTTGCTTTTTCAAAGGATATGCCAAATTCTGTGGATTTGGAAGCCCTTTCCTTGAGCTTTCAAAAGTAAAATTTATACATTAGTATAAGTAAACATTAAGTTATATTTGAGGAAAATTATTATTATTTTCTTTGAGGCAGTTGAGAAGATATGAAGTTGTCCCTGGTAGATGAAGCATACCCTATAGCTAAACAGAGCAAGAGTGCTTGAAGATTATTTCAAAATGTTCTCAAAGCATTCTGATGACAAAAAATAAGTTCTGGAATATTAATGATTTACTAAAAAATATTAAACATTTAATTCCGTGATGATATTTACTTAAACTTTTACATAATTGAACTTGGCATGCCATTATTTTTTTCCTCATTTAATACCATCATTTAGTTCAGGAACTTGTGAAATGGGTGAGGTACCTAGTCTTTACTAAGTAAAATTAGAACCACTATAAGTATATTTGCATGCATATATCCAGGATGATTTCAGAAAGAGTAGGAAAGACCTACATGAACTGATGCAAAGTGAAATAAGCAGAACCAGAGGGCAACATTGTACACAGTGAATAGCAACATTTTACAGTGATCAACTGTGAAAGACTTAGCCACTCACAACAATACAATGATCCAGGACAGTTCTGAGGGGACTTAAAACAAGAATGCTATCCATTTCCAGAGAAAGAACTGTTGGGAGTCGGAATGCAGATCAAAGCATACAATTTTTCACTTTAGTTTATTTGGGGTTTTAGTTTTATATAAACAATATGGAAATATATTTTGTGTGATAATATATGTATAACCCAAATCAGATTGCTTACCAAGCTCTAGGAGGAGGGAGGGAGACAGTTTGGATCATATAACTTGAGAAAGCTTATGTTAGAAAATTATTATTACAGGCAATTGGTAAAATAAAATATCCTTGCCAAAAAATATATCCAGGAATCTTTTGATCTAAAAATTTATCATTGCTCCTCTGCTCAATAATGTTCTCCAACTTTTCTGGATATAAATTCTTAAAATCATAGAGTGTTAAAGTTTGGTGAGACTTTGAAAGATGAGGAAACTAGGGTCACATACATCAAGTGAGTTGGCTAGGATCACACTACTAATCAGTAATTAATTCAATTCTAAATCCTTTTCTGTTATCTAAAATTTCCTTATCATTTAAAGGTTTCTGTCTTGTCCTCCACTGTTAACATTGAAATGTTATGAGAACTCAAGAAGTCTCCAGCATGATGAGTGAATCTCTGGGAGTAAACTTATAGAAGGACATAGATAAAAGTCTCTTAAAATGGGCAAATATTCCTAGGTTGCAATCAACATTGTTGGAGACCGTACCCACATTGATGAAAATACAGACCCATTTGAGTGTTGAATTTTTTAAACTTCTCATTTTCTTTTGGAACTGATAGATGTAAAACCTTTCCATTTGCCTGTATTTTCTTCTCACCTCAAAAATTTGTCTCTTCCTGTCTCCAGCAAAAGAATAGGAGCATGTGGAAAGAGAGTTTAGGGAAAATTCTTCAGTTAAATTGGTTTATAAGAGTAATGTCTGATGAAATTTCTGTATCATTTAAAAAATATTTCTCTTCCCTTTTATAAGAACTTTTATAAGCAACATATCTGGGTGCTTAAAGTTTATCTAGTTCTAAAATATTCTTCACATACATATGATATAATAGATACCTGTCCTTGAATTATTCTTAGTTGGTTCTGAGCTGTGCTTATAAACTACTTAACATCATCTCTTTTCTTCTGGCTACCTAGCAACATGTTCTAGTCCCAATCAAACTATCTCCCTACACTTAAAACTTGTCCTAAGAGCAATAACCTAGACAATCTAATGGAAACTGAGAACAAGGCTATATAGCAAGTGATTAAAGATTAGAATAAATATCTCAAAAAGAGTTCAGATCTTGGGCATGAAATGGTAGTGCCTTACAATATTGAAGGAAGAATTCATTTTATGGAAGAGGGAATAAACATTTATATTTTGTGTGTAATTAGGATTTTGCTCCCCAAAATTCTCTTTCCTAGTTTCCTATGTTCCTTCTCACGTTACATGCTAACGTAGGGAAGATATAAGTTTTGTGTATCTCCTCTTTCTCTCTGTCTCTGTCTCTCTCTGTCTCTGTCTCTCTTTCTCTCTCTGTCTGTCTGTCTGTCTGTCTCTCTCTCCTCCTGGAAATGCGGCTGGTGGAGGGTGGATGAGGCCAGGCAGGAGAATTTTACTCAGGTATTATTTACTCAGGCTTTTACTTTTGTTCTTTTATTTTCTTCTACTTCAAGTGATTGTTAATAAATCTTATAAAATATTACTTATATTTTATATGTTTTTATATGATTATAAAAATTATTTATAAAAATAATTTGAATTATTGGGTATTAATTTAAAATCTTACAGTACCTACTATATGCCAGGAACTGTGCTAATTATTAGTAAGTAAAGATGTATTAGAAGTAAAGATGAGGGAGTCATGTCCTCATAGCAGGTGGGCATTGCAGTCACCCAAATCCACAACCTCAGAGCAGTCCTCTGCTCCTCTTCCTTATCCCACCCGTTCAGTCAGTTGCCTTATTTTGTCTAATTTCTCTCCTCTATACTGCTGGATGTTTTTTTCCTTCTATTCACACAGTTACAACCCTAATTTATTTCCTTATTACTTCTCCTCTAGACAATTGTAACAACCTCTTAATTGAGCGCCCTGCTTCAAATCACTCATCTCTCCAATATGTCCTTCACACAACTACTAAAATTATTATTTTTTTAATGCAGATGTAACTTCATTGCTTGCTTGTTTAGTAAATTTTATTGGCTTCTTATCACCTCTAGGAAGCAGTGTGGCATGGAAGCATTGTGGTACAGGGGAAAGAGTTCTGACTCTGGATTTAGAGAACCTGGATTCAAATCTCACTCTTAATACTCTGTGATCTTGACCAAGTCACTTAACTTCCCCAGGCTTTCATATTCATCATTTTCTTCATCTGTAAAAGGAGGGGACTAGACTAGATGTCTTCTGCATCCCTTCCTGCTCAAGACCTTTTTTCTCTATACTCTTGTTTTATATTTTAAAAGCTCCTCACAATCTCACCCCAACCTACTTCTTCACCTTTATTACATGTTATTTCCCTTTATAATGCATTATATTCCTAACCTTCTCACTGTTCTTCATACATGGTTCACTGTTCCTTTGCATAGATTGTCCTGTGCCTTGTAGGCACTTCCTTCTAACTAACTCCTGATCTTGAAATCCCTAGTTTCTTGCAAAAAAGCTTGCTCTACCTTCGTCATAAAACCTGATTCCAGAGCCATAGACTTCGTGGTCAGTTATCTTGTATTTATTTTTTATGTATTTTGCATATACTTACATATGTACATGTTGTAACCCCCCCCAATAGAATGTAAGCTCCTTAAGGGCAAGACTTTCTTTTCTGCCTTTGTGTCTCTATTGTCTGGTATATAGGTAATTAATAGATATTGATTGATTGGTTGGTTGGAATGTCTAGTCCGCGAAACAAATAGACATTTTTGGTTAAAATGTAGAGTGTTTGAAGGGGAGTAATATGAAATAAGCCTGTAAAGGTAGGTAGGAGGTAGATTTTCAAGAACTTTACATGCCAAGCTGTGGAGTTTGTATTTTATATTAGAGGCAATAGTGACACTGAAGATTTTTGAGCAGGAGAGTGACATAGTTAGGTCTCTGTTTTAAGATTACTCATTTGGCATCAGTATGATGGGTGGATTACAGAAGGGAGAGACTAGAAATAAGGGTGATCAGTTAGAAGGCTATTATAGCAGCCCAAGTGAGAGATAATGAGGATCTTGTGAGTATAGAAAATAGAATGAATATGAAGGATGTTGAGAGAGAGTTTATAAGACTTGGAGGCTGGTTAATTATTAGGGTTCTCAGAGTGAAGAATCAAAGATGACTGAGGTTATAAAACTGGACAGATGTTAGTTCCCTCCACAGAAATATAGATATTTAGAAGAGGGGTTGGTTTATAGGAATATAAGGATTTTCATTTTGGATATATTGGGTTTGAGATACCAGTGAGACAACCTGAAGGAGATGCTCAGCAGATAGTTGGTAATATGAGAGGTAGGGTTCAGGAGAGAGATTCAGGTTAGATAAGATTTGGTAATCATTTAAATAAAGATAAAAATGGAATGCATGTGAGCTAATGATATTGTAGAAAATGAGAGAAAGAGATGGGAATGGAAAACAGCTTTGAGGGACACCCACTATCTCAGGAGATAAATGATGATTCAGCAAAGGGGAATGAGGAGGAGTGCGTAAACAGGTAGAGTTACAAGAGAGCAGTATGGTTGAAGTCATGGAATGAAAATCAAGTAATATAAAATGAAGATTCACAGTTTCCTATAGAATCCTCTTTTTTGCATTCTACTGTATATTTAAAAATATTCTTTTGAAGTTTAAGTGCTGTATCTTCCCTCAGATCATGTCTCTTAACTATTTCATGAACAAGACACTCATGGCTCTGGACATTTTCTCTGACTCTCTCCAGTCTCTGGAATGCTTTCTCTCCTCATCTCCACCTATTAACTTCCCTGACTTCAAGTCCCAACTAAAATCCTCTCTTCTATAGGAAGCTTTTCCCAACCCCTTTTAATTCTAGGAAGAGGATACAGCAAAGGAGACAAGGGGCAATCAGATAGGTATAAGAAAAACAGGGAGAGAGTAGTATCCCAAAAACCTAAAGAGCAAAGAGTATCAAGGAAGAGAAAATGATCAAAGGCTGCAGAGAGGGTTGAAGAGGAGAATTGAGAAAAGGCTCTTGGAGCCAAGATAGTGAAGTATAACAGAACAGCTCCATGTCACCTTGAGAATCCTCTCTGACCAAGATTAAAATATCACCACAAAATGAATATAGGAGTGAAAGAACCAACAAGGAGACAGAGTAAAAACAACTTTCAAGAAAAGAAAAACCCAAAAGGTAGGCAGAGAACATCTGGGGCACTGGGGTAAGTGGAGAGCAGAGCCAGCAAGAGGCTGTAGCAAAGAGGAAAGAAGCAAGCCAAGAGCAAGCCCCACACCCCATCCACCCCACATCTACTATCACAGGTTTGGAATCTAACTCCAAGCCAACATTCAGATCCCGAGATCCTACCTGGGCAAATAGTGGTACAAGCCAACCCACACCCACTTGAAATTACAAACCTGAAGAGAAGTCTGGAGTTCCAGCCCAGGGAAATCTGGGCTGAAGGGGGTTGATCCATGTGGGCCCAGAGTGAAGCCAGGAATCCCCGACTGGGCTTGGGAAGAGGACATAATACACAGTTTGAGGTTGCTGAAGGTACTAAGGGGGTTGACCCTCTTAGATCTTTTTGCCTAAAGCTAAGGGCAGGGCAATCAAGGGTGTGCCTGATTAGATCAAATACACAGTGAGACCAAAAACTTGTGTCTTAGGCTGGGGCTAGAATTTGATCAGCTCCTGACCTGATCGAGATCAGAGTGAGATCAAAAGCTTACACCCAAGCTGAGGCAAGTCTTTAAGCAAACAACCAAAAAAGCACCTAATTAAGAATTTTTATGGAAATAAAGAGGAAGGTACAGACGTAGAAGGGGACAGTGAAAGCAAAGGAAACACAGGCAAAGTCCAAAAGAAAAATATGGATTGGACACAGATTCTGGAGGAACACAAAAAAGAGAAAAGGTTATTGAATTTGGCAACTAAGAGATTATTGGTGACTTTAGAGAGAGCAATTTGGGAAGAATAAGGTCAGAAGCCAAATTTTAGAAGGTTAAGAAGAGATTAAGAAGAAAAAAAGTAGAATCATTTACTATATATCAGTGATGGAGAACCTTTTAGAGATAGAGTGCTGGACCCCACCCCACCCCACCCCCTACAGAGACCCTGTGCTATGGTCCTCCCCACTACCGAATGCCAGGCATGCCCCACCCCTCTACCCTACATAGGGGAGGGAGAAAGCACTCCCATTGTGCTGCTTGGTGTAGGGGTGGGTAAAGTGAGAAATGTCCTCAGTGAGTATAGAGATGGGGAGGGGAGTGGCCTCTGCTCCCCTCCAGCTCTGCTCTCTGTGAGTTGCCCACCCTATCCCCTGTGTACTCCCATTGGCTGCTGAGCAGAGAGGGGCAGGGTATTTGAAATAATGTCGTCAGGCTCGGTGGAGAGGGGGAGGGGAGCAGGTGCACCCGGGTCCCTCTACTTTTCTAGTAATAAACTCTTGGGGGGTGCGGGGATAGCCACATACCCACAGAGAGGGCTCTGTGTGCCATGCCATAGGTTCACCATCACTGCTATAGATGAGCTTCTCAAGAAGTTCAGCTAGAAAAGGCAAAAGAGATAGAGGATGATAGTTAACAGGGATGGAAGAATTGATTGAGGTTTTTTTCTGGATGAGGTAAACATGAATGTGGCTATAGACAAGAGGAAATGAGCTAGTAGCCAAGGAAAGATTAAAAATAAATGAAAGTATGTGAGTGACAAGAGAGGGTAATGTGTTAAAAAAAGGGGGGATAAAATAAAATTGCTTGAAACCTTCATAAGGAGTAAGACCACTTTAATATGTGAAACAGGGGTTGTTGTTGAAGGCTATTTCTTCATCTCCTGATAATCTAATAAGGATGGCTTAGTTGATAAAGAAACGGGACATGGGAGATGATCTTGACTAACTCAGAGCTGCTTCTCCAAAGTGCCATTAGTCACAAGGTTATTATATATGAAATTCAATCTCCCTTTCACCCAAAAGCACAGAGAAAGATTTGCGGCTGTGCAGAAATGCCATTATAACTTAGACGCTACAAAGAGACTTCAGAAGATTCAAGGTGAAGATAAGAACCAGGCTGGACTTTCAGCTACCTGATTATCAACAAGTTAAGTCTGGGAATACTTTTCTCAGGTGGTGAAATGCTCCTGCTAAACTGAGGTTTTGACCTTGGCTTGCCAAGCAGCTGCATTTCTGACAAAGGGGGAGAATGTTAACCTCTTGACTGTTGGTTTGCTAAAAATTTAAAGCTTTCCAGTAAGACTATATTGCTTTCTTTTTTTTAAACTCTTATCTTCTGTCTTGGAGTCAATACTGTGTATTGGCTCCAAGGTAGAAGAGTGGTAAGAGTAGGCAATGGGGGTCAAGTGACTTGCCCAGGGTCACATAGCTGGGAAGTGTCTGAGGCCAGATTTGAACCTAGGACCTCCTGTCTCTAGGCCGGGCTCTCAATCCACTGAGCTACCCAGCTATCCCCTTATATTGCTTTCTAATAAGAAAAGTATGGATCACAAAAGGGGTCAAAAGAGGAGTCTCGGATTTCTATCCATTTGAGGCTGTCTCTTAAATTGAAGTGATTTATTATACAGCAAAAACTTTTATTAATGAAAGGAGTTATAACGTAGTTACAACCATTAGCTATAGCTGGATCTGATGGGATTCACATTTTATGTTAATTCTCTATGGCTCACAACAAGGGGTGAAGGAAGAAAAAGTGACAGAAGGCCTTTGAGTCAAAAGAGATCAAAGAGTTCAAGGCAAATAACCTCAAATTTTCTAAGAAACTCAGAGAAGATGTCTAGTCTAGTCTTCATTAATATAAAACCTAACCACTGTTGCTTTTTGGTGTCTGGTTGGGCTTTCATTACATTCAAGATTGCAAGTTTCTTCCCTTGTACTGACTGACCTGCTTGTTGGGTCGATGATTGTAACTGGTAGTATCTAGTGCCCAAACTTTTCCTCCACAAACCCATACTGCCTAAATCATCTTTCCCTATTCCCTGTATACTCTTATTTTTTTGGCTCTTATTTAGCCATCTGAAAGCTAACTCTTAGTGTCTATTCTTATCAGCTGATTCTGAATTTCTGCCTATTTTGTAGCATGTGGCTAATGCCTCATTTCTGTTTGGATAGCTAGCTGACAAGTGCAGAACTTAAACTGTCACCATTTCTCTTTTCTGGGCACTACTTGTAGCTCAAACTAATTCCTCTACCAACTTCATGAATAAGATTCTCATTGGCTCACAGAACTTATCCTGAGACTTTCTAAAATGATACCTTTACAACATAATAAGATTTTAAAGCTTGCATTCCAATTGACATGATTAATTCCCAATGAGGAAAGAAGGGAACAAGAGGACTAATCCTTCTTAGAGTTCAAGAAGTTCAATTCTTCCAGTAAAAAGGACTCACTACCTGTAGTTTTTATCTCCAACTCCTTTTTCAGGATGTCTAGGAAATACCCTGCAAAGGCCAATGGTACCTGTAAAGGTAAATACTCTCATTTATTATATTTGATTTTAATGAAGATATCCTCACTCAATAACTAGAATAGACTTTTCTGATGTGTGGAGAAATGTGTGGTTTTAATCTGAGAGATTTTACTCATATGAGTACAATATCGTATTGAGTATATGTGGTGAGTTGTTTTGTTTTTTGTTTTTACTATTATTTTGGCTGGTAAAATTAGTGTAATTGACTTTTAGTTACTGGATTGGGTTTAGTGCAAGTAGTTTATTTTAAAATCAGATACTCTTTTCCAATTGAAATTCAACTTCGTTGTAAATTATAAGATCATAGATACAGGACTTGAAGAGACCTCAGAGGTCATCTAATTCACTCCTCTAATTTTATAAATGAGGCCTAGAGGACTTTGACTAAGGTCATTCAGGAGTTACACAGTTTGAAGGCTGATATTTAAACCCAGGTACTCTTGACTCCTGAGTCATTGCTCTTTCCACTATACAGTACTGAACTCCACTTTTTATTAATTGATCCTTATGCATTGTAATTGGATTGAAACTATCCATTGGTCTGCATGTAAAAATGCTACCGACTGACTAGTATTTGAAAATTCAGCTCAAGCTAAGAACCAAAGAAATTCTAGCCACCCTTCAGCCTAATAACCATATGGACTTTTCCTTCACGAGATGTGTGATTTCATTCTCTATTTCTCTGAAGATTCTTTCTAATTGCTGGTTGCCTTCATATCTAAACTTTTTAAAACAAATTTTTTTCCTACATTACTAAACCTTGTCCCAAATCATCTTGATATTTGTTGTGCATACAGAGAACAGACAATGCCCAAGGCATATTTATAACTTTAAACAGCTTTTCTCTTAAGAATATGTGGATCCAACCATTCTGGAGGGTAATGTGGAACTATGCTCAAAGGGCTATAACACTGGGGTATACTCTTTGATCTAACAATGCCACTCCTGGGTCTGTATCCCAAAATGATAGTAAAAAACGGGGAAAGGACCTAGTTGTACAAAAATATTTATAGCTGCTCTTTTTATGGTGGCAAAGAATTGGAAATTGAGGGGATGTCCATTATTGGGAAATGGCTGAACAAATTGTGGTACATGATGGTGATGGAATACTATTGTGTTATAAGAAATGATAAGCAAGATGACTTCAGAGAAAGCTAGAAAGATCTGTGGGTAATACAGAGTGAAATAAACAGAACTAGGAGAACATCGTACATAATAACAATAATATTAGACAATGATTATCTGTGAAAACTCAGCTACTCTCAGCAATGCAATGATCTGGGACAATTCTGAAAGACTTATGATGGGAATGCTGTCCACCTCCAGAGAAGGAACTTTTGGAGTCAAATTTCATATCAGTGTATTTAGGATTTTATTTTGGGATTTTGGTTATGTATGAATTTGCTCATACAACTACTACCAATATGGAAGTGTGTTTTGCATGACAATAAAAAAGAAAACAAAGAAAAAGAAAATAAAAACATGCCTGTTGATACTCGTGCTGGATAATTCCTGATTAAAGGAAATACTCCATGTTAGCCTTAGGCAATTTTATCTAATTTAGTGACAATTCTTAGAGGAAATGATAAATATATTAATAGCCTATATTTTTATAGCTACCATACCCTTTCTTTTTCTTTTTTTTTTTTCTAAAACCCTCACCTTCCATCTTGAGTCAATATTGTGTATTGGCTCCAAGGCAGAAGAGTGGTAAGGGCTAGGCAATGGGGATCAAATGTCTTGCCCAAGGTCACACATCTGGGAAGTGTCTGAGGTCAGATTTGAACCTAGGACCTCCTGTCTCTAGTCCTGGCTCTCCCGGCTGCCCCCAACTATACCCTTTCTACCTCTGTTTATAGTGTTTTCCAAGGCAATTTTCCTTGTTGAACTGACTAGTTTCTCATATTCAGTATTGTTTCAAAACTTTTATTGTCAGCTTTCTATGCCACTCATTTCCTGATTTACTCCCATCCACCACCCACTCAGTGAGTTCTGAAAAAAAGAAAAATAATTAAGCATGTTAAGACTGAAAAAGTAACTCATTCTTTTTTTTTTTTTCCAACCCTTACCTTCTGTCTTGGCTCCGAGGCAGAAGAGTGGTAAGGGCTAGGCAATGGGGATCAAGTGACTTGCCCAGGGTCACACAGCTGGGAAATGTTTGAGGCCAGATTTGAACCTAGAAGCTCCAGTCTCCAGGCCTGGCTCTCAATCCACTGAGCCACCCAGCTGCCCCCAAAAGTAACTCATTCTGACAGTGCAAGGGTATATGTTATATCCTCTGTTTTCTAGAACCAAGATTTATTAATCATTGTAATTTGAGTTCGTCTGTCTTTTAGCATTTCATTCATTTATGTTATAGTGATTGAGTTGCATATTATTCTGATGATTCTTCATAATTTCATAAGAGGTTTTTCCTATTTTCTCCAAATTTTTCATAATGTCTGATTCTTTTGCTGCAATAATTCCATTATTCCACCAAAATTCCATTATGTTAATATTCTCGTTATTTGTTTAACCTCTCCCCCATTAAATTAGTAGCCTCTTTGTTTCCAACTTTATGCTACCACAAAAATGTCCCCCAAAAAAGGGATATATGGGACTTTCTTTATTTTCAAATCCCATTAATGGGATCACTGGATCAGAGGATCTGAACAGTTTAGTGACTTTATTCATGTAGCTCAATACAAATTCAATAGTTGGGCTAATTTGTAATTTCAATAACAAATCATTCATGTGTCTGTTTTAATTTGTTTTCATTTTAAACGACTGGATATATTTTTTTCGTATAACTGTTGATTCCTTGCAGTTCTTCTGAAAACTCCGAATATCTTTTAACCTTTAGGGTCTGTCTACCCATAAGCGCCTATGTTTAATTTTTTCTGGGTTGTACTTATCTAATCTGGCTTGTTAATCTGTTTTTTTCTTTTTTTAATCACTACCAAATAGTTTGAATGATTAATGCTTCGTAATGTAGTTAAGAGACCTGGTACTAAAAGGCTGATTGGGACTATTTTAGAGAGAGATGTTAATATTATATGTGCTATACTACCAGTCATTCTCCTCAGTGCGTATTTATTAAATAGTTAAATATAATTCATAATCTCTGTCAGCAGCAGAAGAAGGTGTAAATAAAACTATTTAAATATAAAATGGAACCAGAAATTCCCAGGTTCTTATGCCACTTGTCACCAGAGCCCTGTCCATTTCTCATTCCTTCTCTGTGAAATGAGTATTGTAGGATTCTGAGATGAATATTTTTTAAATCTTTGTAAAGAATTCTAGAGATGGAAAGCAATACCTAAAAATTGTGAATTATTATTATTTTAAAAAAACCTAAAGATACATCATAGGTTTTCTGTGACCTCACAAGCGACTCTCAATTTGCTGTCTTGGTTACCATGTGGCTGTTGGAACTCAGGTGCTTTGTAATGTTACTACACTGGGAAAATCCCTTCACTGCCCTAGCTGCAGCCAGGAGAACTCAAAGACAGATGATCCCAAGTGGGTTCCTTCTTAGAATCACAGTTACAAGAATTGGTGCCTCATTTTCATTTATTGGAACTGGTAAAGCTTTATCCTTGATGGAGGAGCCATAAGTGGTTTTATTTGTCTTGCTAGTTGATTGATTGCTTTACAAGTAAATGTGGGACTGAAATCAGTTAATTTCTGTGTTTTTTTGAAAGTTTATGCTTAAAGCGAAAAAACTCCAAATTCTGTTTAGAAACAAAAGAACTCATGATTTTCTGAAAATTATAATTTTAAGGGAGCACAATAATGCTGGCATTGCTAAATTGCAGTCATTTTCTTATAGGTTATGCAGTTGTAGCAAGAGCATTGTACTTAGGAGTTCAGTAGACCTGGTTGAAATCATGACTCTGCCACTAATTATTTGTGTAACCTTGAATAAGTCCTCTCTAGGTTTTTATTTACTCATGTATAAAATGAGGGGGTTGGATAAAGATGATTCCTCAAGGATCTTTTCAGCTCTAACATTCTATGATTATAGATTTTTTTGCTCAGGCCCTTTGTAAAATTTCTTTGTAAAATGTCTGATATGCTCCATATACCAAAACACTGAGAGTGCCTGAAATATCATCAAGTTAATGCTCAAGAAGAAGAAAATTCCAATGGTCATACAATATCTATACCAATTTTTTAATGTTAGTGCAAAGCCTATATTTAAAACTTTAAAATAGGGTCTCTCGATTAAATTTTTCTTTAGGATCCTTTAATTTAAAAAAAAAAAGGCACTTCAGCTGATTATCTGTATAGAAAGGAATTTGGGATTTAAAGAAACCCTTTACTTTAAAAAGTATAAGTGCTTTATTAATGACAATAATCCTGCTTTTTCTAAATGAAGGTAATGCTGATGACTGACCCTCAATAGTGTCTGCTGCTTCTCCAGGAGTGGTAATAGATAAATCTTTCTCCTACTCCTATTTATGAACATTTATATGCAAGCTGTCCAAATCAGTAAGTCAGGAGTCTTAGAATAGAGCAAAGCTAATCCACAAAAGTAAAAAACCTGAAGCTTGGAGCATCAGTGCTATATTCTAATCAACCAACTATAATACTAAATGTCAGTTATGGTAGAGTTTAGCATCGAAAGTTTTATTATAGAAAGGTCCGCTGAGAGGCAAATCCAGAATAAATGTCTTCATTAAGAATTCATTCATAAGAATGAAATTTTAGGTTAACATAATTGTGTTATGGTTACTTTTAGATTTGCATTAAGGATTTTCCTATTGTGATGTATACAAAGTAGTAGTTTTTAGCTATGGGACAGATACATTGTATAATCACAAGTACCTTTATATTCTTTTTCTTTAAACTTTTTCAGAAAAAAAGTCTAAGAATTTGGATTTTTAAATCAGAATTATATTTTGAACTAACTGGTCTTAGTGAAATTAGTCATAGCTTAAAATAGAACTATAGAATTAACTAGAACCTGAACTGCTTCTTAGGCCTGAACAGCATTCTAATACACACTTAAGATTTGACTTTCACTGATTGCTTTTTGTTGATCCATTGAACTTCTTTAACTCTTAGTCTATTAACTCGTTTTCAAATTCAGAGATTATCTATAACTGTTGTTTCTTTTTTGTTTTGTTTTGTTTTTTAAACCCTTAACTTCTGTGTATTGGCTCCTTGGTGGAAGAATGGTAAGGGTGGGCAAGGGAGTCAAGTGACTTGCCCAGGGTCACACAGCTGGGAAGTGTCTGAGGTCGGATTTGAACCTAGGACCTCCTGTCTCTAGTATGACTGTTGTTTCTACCTGAGATTCTTTCATTTAAGAAATAGAAATTTTACCTACACCCCTCAAAACCCAGAAAATTTGCATAAACTTAAAACTTAAAGACCTAGCCTAAACAGTTGGTTTTTGCTATTTCCTATTAGCCATAATAAAAGTCTAGGTTGGAGCAGATGGTGAAATTCATGGGTAAAATGAGGTTTTGAAATTTGACATATTTATCTACTATTTGTCTAGCCCTTCTTATAGATAGTTTTCGTTTCCATTATGCATCCCAGCATCTTCTTACATTTTTAATTCCATTATGTTGCTTTTTGTTGTATTTAGCTTTTTTCTCTATTATAGCTATTCTTTGATTCCCCTAAGGCCTAATTCATTTTGCTAGCTTTTTTTCCCATAGCTCTTGTAAAAAGGTTTGGCAGTAGGGAAAATTGAAACTATTCGACCAAAATGCCCACTTTGTTTCTGAGTGATTTTCCTCCATGAAACTTGATGCTATGTTTCATAGAATTTATTCTGTCTTCTACAGGGCTGAATCGTAACCACAGGTGCTGCGACAAAGAACACTTTAAAGATGCATAAAAGTCTGTTTAAGGTGAAGGGAAAGAACTGGAGAAAATAATGAGGTAAGGAAAGCTTGTATTTCCCACCTAAATAGAAAGCATCTAAATCTTAAATCTTGCTTACAACTCCAGTTTTTAAAATTTTCCATTCAGCGATGCAATGTGAATATCGTTAATAAGAAAAACCAGATGGAATTGTGACCTGATAAAACCATTCATTCTGGAGAACAATTCAGAACTATACCCAAAGGGATATAAAATTGTTTATACCCCTTGATCCTGTAATACCACTACTTGGTCTGTATCTCAAAGAGATTTTTTAAAGGGAGCTGGGCCTTCTTGTACAAAAATATAGCAGCTCTTTTTGTGGTGGCAAAGAATTGGAAATTGAGAGTATGTCCATCAAATGGGAAATGGCTAGACAAATTGTGTTTATAAGATGGTGATGGAATTCTATTGTGCTATAAGAAATGATGAGCAGGATGATTTCAGAAGAAGCTGGAAAGACCTACATAAACTGATGCAGAATGAAACAAGCAGAACCAGAAGAACATTTTACACAATAATAGCAATAGTATATGATGATCAACTGTGAAAAACTTAACTTCTCAGCACTACAATAATCTAGGACAATTTTGAAGGATTTATGATTAAGAATGCTATCCACCTCCAGAGGAAGAATTGTTAAGAGTCAGAATGCAGATCAAAGCATACTCTTTTTCACTTTATTTATGTTTTTATTTTGGAGTTATGGTTTTATATGAGTATTCTCATACAATGATGACCAATATGGAAGCATGTTTTGCATGAGAATATATGTATAACCCCAATCAAATTGCTTACCATCTCTGGGAGGGGGGAAGGAGGAAAGGGAGAGAGGCAATTTGGATCTTATAACATGTTGAAAACTGTTATTACATATAATTGGGAAAATAAAATCTCTTTTAAAAAAAGAAAAGAAAAACCAATTACATCTATAACCTATGGCACTTCTGTACATGGCATACTTTTTGGTTGCTTGTAAAGGTCTTTTTCTCTTAAGAAAATTTTCCTTCATAAGCTTGTTTAACAGAAAACTTTTATTAATTTTTTAAAAATCAAGAAGATAAAGATTAGACAAATTAGAATAGGTGGTCTATGAGAAGGCAAATTGGATGGGAACGTATTAGATATTAATTAGTTTGATATTGTCTACACAAAATAAGAAATTTGATTAGTCTTTGAGACTCTGAACTTGTTGAATATATTTTGTCTGTTCCTGCAGTTGCCCATTGTGATCTTTTTTAGCTTAATGGAAGATCTATCTTTGTGCATCATTCCTTCATTTTTAATTTAATTTGATTAATTCAATTTTTAAGTCCTTACTAAACATAGAAAACTAGATTACAAACTCTGAGATAACTTGAAAATCTAAAATACTCATCACCCAATCTGCAGGCATATTAATACTTAATATGTTTAACTCCTTTGTGCCCTACCTAATAGATTCTCAGGAGGAAGAGAAAAAAATATTTGACTACAAGACTGATAAAATCTATACAAGGGCAATGAAGTAGATATTAGTAATCAGACATAGCACTTATCCTAAAGGAGCATGAAATTTATTAGGGAAAACAATAAAGAAAAAGAGGTAATGAATATGGTTATTTTCCCCTTGAAGTATTTTTTAATGCAGTTAATTTCTTTTTAAAAATTTCATCATATTTTTATTTATGACTTTTATATCACATTCATTTCTAGCTTTATCCCTCCTGTTTTTCTAGGAAGCTCTAGGGCAGTGGTTCCCAAACTTTTTTGGCCTACTGCTCACTTTCCAGAAAAAATATTACTTAGTGCCCCCTGTCACATACTATCACCAGCCTCTTACAGTTATTCACCGCCCCCAAATGCACCTGTGGCCACCACCCCCCTGGATCGCTGTAGCACCCACCAGTGGGTGGTGGCGCTCACTTTGGGAATCACTTCTCTAGGGGGTTATGCCTCAAAACAGAATTTTAAGAAGAAAGAAGGTGGAAAAATAGTTCGACAAAACTAACCAGTTTGTCAGTAATGTCTGACAGCATATGCAGCATTCCCCACCCTAGTCCTCCATTTATACATAGATGAGAAGGAGGTGCATTTTCCACAATTCTCTTCTTTGGGGCTATACTTGGTCATTAGAAGTATAGTGTCCATTCTATGTTTTTTAGCTCTTTCCATTTACACTATTGTAATCAACTATCATGTATATTGTTTTTCTGATTCTTTCACTCTGCATCAGTTCATATAAGACATTCCATACTTATCTGACTTTTTCATATTGAAATTTTCTTATGGTGCAGTAATATTTCATTATATTTATGTAGCATATTTTATTTAGCTATTACTAGTCAATGGACATCTTTTTTTATTTCTAACCATTTGCTATGATAAAAGGTAGCATAGTTGTCTTCAAGTTATTTTCTTCTTTTGACTTTCATTATAAAAATCTAGAATCAGTTATAAAAGGAAAAAAAAATTCCTGATAGACTAAATTTAAATCTGTGAGAAAAAAGAGAAAATATCCTTTATTCTACTACATTTTCACCTCCCCTCCTTTCTTTATAAAACTCATCAGAATGTCTTCTTGATAACATCCCCTACCTTTGCTTTGATCCAGTTATTTATAATAGTTTGAGTTATTTACAATGTCTTGTAGCACTGAGCTTTGGGGGAAGAAAGGCTCACAGATAGATAGAAAAAGAATGAACATTCAAACATTATTCCCTAACATGTCAGGGGCCCACATTCCTCTGCCCTAGTGGTATCAAACTCAGAAATAGGTACTACTAAACCTCTGCTGTATGCTGCCTTAATCCCTGGTTGAAGTGGGGGATGGATGTTTCAGATTAGGAGATTTATAATTTACGTCAGTTCCTGGATAATACTAGCCTCACCAAATTCATGTCTAGAAACAACATGCCTGCTAGATGAGTCCTCATCTCAACCTACAGTGATCTGAGGACCCAGAGGTCACCCTACAAAAGTTGTTCCTTGTTCCTCAGTGCATTGATGATGGGGCTGATTACAAAACCCAGCCAAGACTCCAACTCCTGAATTCCCATGATTTGCTTTCTCAATTTTTTGAAAGAATCCTAAAGTGGGATCTTTTTCTTCCTTCACTTAGAACAGAAAAGAACAAATGAAAAGGCCAGCACAGTACTCGATACCTAATACACATAGTAAGTGCTTAATGTTTCTCCATTACCTCTTTGTCCTTTGTAACCAATGTTGATGCATAAGATTCAGCAATTTTATTTTTTGAGAAAATTAGTGCTTGTTAAATAAAAGTTTTTTTAAAGATACTAACATTAATCTGAATACTTCAGTATAAAATGATCAAATGTCACATAAGATGTTTCTTATTGCCTGTGCACATGTGATAAAAACCAGTGCCATCAGTTCCTTTGTTTGCCTCTGCAAGCAGCATCCTTTCACTTATCTGCAACTTCCTTCTTTCTTCAAGTTTTATTACAACAAGAATGTCAAAACATGGTTTAGTTCTTCTAGTAGCATGTTGAGTTGTTGATGAATGGAGAAGGATCTTACACTTAGAGTACCAACAACCAAGTTAAAATCTGAAGTCTAAAAATTGTGTGATTCTTAGCCACCTTTCCCATGACTCTGCTGCCATCATTGCAGAAATAAAAGGAAGCCATTTTGTATTTTCCTTTGTTCCATGGCCAGAGAAATCACCCACCATAAGAAAGCCAGGAAAGCCAAGAGAAGGAGATGAGGAAGAATCCTAGGACTGGATGACAGTGAAAATTCACTTAAGTGGGGAGATGGAACAAGAAACAACAAGGGGGCCATTGTCTTGGGACTGCAGAATATAGGGACGGGAGAGTAGGATATGAGAAGTCTAGAAAAATAGAAAGGGAGTCTAGTTATAAAATACTTTAAAAGCTAAACAGAGGATTTTATATTTGATTCTGGAGATAATAGGGAGCCCTTGGAGTTTATTGAAAAGGAGTGGAGTGGGAGGGCAGGAAGTATGACATAGACCTTACTTGAGGAATATCAGTTTGACAGCCAAGTGTAGGATCAAATGGAGTAGGGAGACATGAGGTAAAGAGACAAAACAGCAAATTAAGGTAATAGTCTCCCAAGAGGCCAGCCTACCGTGATGAGCCTTCTATACTTAGCTCTGCTGTTCCTTGCAAAGCAGACTCAGGGCCATACTTTTCCAGCTAGTAGAAACCGCTAGAGCTTATGTTTAATAACTTAACCTTCAAAATCCTAGACTTTCCTCCATGCCATGAATGAGATACTAGAATATAATTCTGTGGCCCTCTATAACAATGATTCTATAGTCATATTGTTTGGTATTTGTATTGCATATTGTATTGTCATTGTAATTATATGACACGGGTTTGGGAATGAAAGCGAATGACAAATGTTTCGGGGGCTGTGAGAAAACTGGGAATAATTAGTACAGTGTTGGTGGAGCTATGAATTAGTCTAGCCATGCTGGAAAGGGATTTTGAAGTATGCCTAAAAAGTCATTAAACTGTATAACTTTTGACTCAGATCTTTGACCTTGATAAAAATAGCAGACATTACTTTGAGGTATACCCCAAAGAAATCAAAAAAAGTACCCTTGTGTACAAACATACTTACAGAAATTCATAGGCCATAAGAAATTATAAGTGAAGGTTTTCACAGAAACCTAGAAAGGCAGAGGGAAATGAGTGAAAGCTGTTATATTAGCAGCCAACCTCAGAGGTGTGAGGTGGTACCTCAGAGAGGTTTTAATTTGTATTTCTCTAATCAATAATGATTAGAGCATTTTTTCATATGATTATAGCTTTGATTTCTTCTTCTGAAAACTACCTGTTCATACCCTTTGATCATTTATCAATTAGGGAATGATTCCTATTATAAATTTGACTCAAATCTCTCTATATTTGAGAAATGAGACCTTTTTCAGAGAAACTTGCTGTAAACTTTTCCTCCTGATTTCCTCTGCTTTTCTCCAAAATTTAGCAACATTGGTTTTGTTTGTGAAAAACCTTTTTAATTTCATGTAATCAGAATTATCCATTTTATGTCCTGTAAGGCTCTCTATCTCTAGTTATAAATTCTTCTCTTATTCATAGATCTTATAGTAAAGTATTCTATGCTTCCATAATTTATGATATCTCACCCAGAGATGTGTACCTAGTTTCTGCCAAACTGCTTTCCAGTTTTCACAAGGACTGTCTTTGGCATCTTTTTGTATCTCTGGTTCTTAGCACAATGCTTGGCACATAGTATACTTAATATATGTTATTGATTAATTAGAGTTAAGGTCAAAATCATCAAGTTGGAAAAAAAAGCTAAATATGATTTTTTTTAAAGCGGCTTTGTCAGTAGCTTTAACCTGATCTGTTAAAATGAGCCTTCAATACCAAAATGTTTGGAAGTAAAAGGCCACTATATTGACCATTATTGCCATTTCCTAGAAAAGTTTAACTTATATAAGACAGTAGCCATAGCAAAAAGAGGAATTCTGGGATCTAGGAAATCCCAGAAATCTCCTTAGCCTAAAAGACCATTTACTTGCTAAATAGAAAGTAGGAATCAAGGAAAACACTAGTTTAGAATACAGACTCCTTTGCAAAATGTTATGTAAGGGGATGGAGGAAGATAGCAAATAGTATTGTGTTTTAAAACAGTAGCAAAAGAGCAAGTCTATAGATATCTTGGTTTGAGACTTCCCTCCATGTCCCACCGTGAGCTACATCATCCCAGTGGCATTTATGACTGAAACTGACATAAAGACAACAAATGAAATAGGTTTTTATCAGTGTTTCTGTAATCTATTTTATTATCACGACAGAGGAACCATGACATTTGGACTCTAATGCCTTAGACCTCAATGTATGCAGTAAGAAAAAATAGAAATGACATTTAGGAAAATAAAATTAGAAAAAATGACTAGACCAGACCAAGTAAAACCTGATGGCATCCAGTCTGGAAATACGAATATAATGAAATGTTGCTATGCTGTGAAGAATGACAAATGGGTAAAATTCAGAGAAGAATGGGAAAACTTCTATGAACTGATAGAGGGTAAAGAAAACAGAACTTGTAGAATAAGATACACAATTACTACAATAATGTAAAAGAAAAGCAGCTGAACTTGTAAGCTATTATGAATAATTTTAGTCTCAAAGGACTGATGATGAAACAGATGCAAATTGATTGTTTTTGCTGAGTTTTTTCTGCATTTTGCAGGAGAGTTCAATTGGGAAGGGGAGTTCATGGTAAGAAAGGACTAAAATGTAAAAACAAAAGACATCAAGAAAACTTTTTTTAAGAAGAAAATCTGTACTATAGGTAACATAATCTTTAAAGCATTAAGGGATTACTCTATAAGATAGGAAAAAGAAGATACCAAAACTAAAATACGAGAATGAAAAAAAATGTATATGAGTACCCCCAATAAATCAGCTGACTAAAAAATCAATAACTATCAACTTAAACACCTAACTTCTTATCTTCATAAAACCCTTCCAAGAATGATTCACACACGTGTGTGTGTGTGTGTGTGTGTGTATATCAAGAGTGTCCTAGATGAAAATATAAAATACATCAGTAAGTTTCCTGCAAATTATTTTATTGATTTTATGTTCCCAAGTTTCCCATTACAGTGAAATGACTACACTATAAGCAATTGACAAAAGAAGTCTAGAGACAAATGATTTTACTTTGATTGTCAGAATGTTACTCATTTCATTAAACCATTAACTGTAATTTTTTTTAGAGAAAAATATTTATAATGGGGAAAGCTAGGTGGCTCAGTAAATTGAGAGCACCTAGTCTAGAGATAGGAGGTCCTGGGTTCAAATCTAACCTCAGACATTTCCTACCTATGTGACACTACTGGGCAAGTCACTTGACCCCCATTGCTTAGCCATTACCACTCTTCTGCCTTAGAACCAATACACAGGATTGGTTCTAAGATGGAAAGTAAAATTTTTATTTTTAAAAAAGAAAGTAATGAAAAGAAAATATTTATAATGGAACCCAAAATGTAAATAGAACTTAAAGGCTTTTCTCCAGTAAGGAGTCTCTCAGGTATATCAGATCATACAGAATTCTTTATTAATACAACAATAGAGATACCTTTGTTTAGTGATTCTCTGATTATTAATATTAAGCAAGGCATAAGTCAAAGCTTGCTAAAGGTATCTATGCTATTATGAAAGAGATGCGCAGTGTACAATTTAAAAGATAATCTATATATAAACAGCAGAATCCTCCATTCTTGTTTACAGGCGATACTGTACTAATTACCTCAAGCCCCAGAGTATTATGGCAATTCCTCAACAAGATTTGTTTTATTCTTTATGTATGGAAGTTTTCTTGTTGACTATTAAGTGTATAAGAAAAAGGAAAAATATCAAAGGAAAAAGAATAAAGATCATGCAGATTCCTTTTAGGAATTTTATTGCAAAGGTGAGCAATAAATGATATATATATACTGCTGATCACCATTTAAAAACACATACTAAATAGTAAAACTATACTAGTGGGAGATTTAAATATTCCTCTATCAGCTCTAGATAAATCAAACCAAAAAATAAATAAGAGAGATGAGAGGTGAATGAAATCCTAGAAAAATTAGAGTTGATAGATATGTGGAGAAAAATAAATAGGGACAAAAAGGAATACACCTTTTCAGCTGCACATGGTACATTCACAAAGATTGACTATGTACTAGGGCATAGAAACATGGCAAACAAATGCAAAAGAGCAGAAATAATAAATGTAACCTTTTCAGTTCATAATGCAATAAAAATAATCAGTAAGGGCACATGGACAGGCAAATCAAAAACTAATTGGAAATTAAATAATATGATTCTCCAAAATCAGTTAGTTAAAGAACAAATCATAGAAACAATTAATTTCATTGAAGAGAATGACAATGATGAGACATCCTACCAAAATCTGTGGGATGCAGCTGAAGCAGTACTCAGGGGGAAATTTATATCCTTGAGTGCATATATTAACAAATAGGAAGGGCAAAGATCAATGAACTGGGCATGCAAATCAAAAAACTGGAAAGGGAACAAATTAAAAATCCCCAGTTAAAAAGTAAATTAGGGATCATAAAAATCAAAGGAGAAATCAATAAAAAAAGACTAAATAAGACTAGAAGCTGGTACTTTGAAAAAATAAATAATGAAAAAAACACATACTAATAGCCAGCATTTATATTATGCTTTTAAGATTTGCAAAGTATTTTTGAAAAAAAAAACACATTTCATTTGATCCTAACAGTAGCCCTATGACGCAGGTGCCATTGTCACCATTTCACAGGTGAGGAATCTGAGATTGAGGAAGGTTGTGATTTGCCCAGGTTCACATGGCTAGCACTTGAACTCAGATCTGACTTCTAGCCTCATCATTCAGCTATAAACAACTCTCTCCAAAGTTGCCTTGTGCATATCTTATTGGCCAATTCCTGTGGCCTTTTCAGAATCCTTCTTCTAATTACCCTCTCTGAAATCTTTCGCATTATCCTATTCTTCTCCTTGATATTCTCTTCTCTTAAGGTTTTCATGACACTGAACTCCCTGTTTTTCCTCCTACTACTTCATCTTGGGATCTTCATAAAGGCCAAATCTGCTAAAAGCAGCTATCTCTTCCAAGGCTGTCCTGGGCACTCTTATTTTCTTCTTCTATATTATTTTGCTTGGTAATCTCACCAACTCATATAAATTCAATAATCATCTAGATGCAGATGATTTTCAGATCTACTTATCCAGCCCAATTCTCCTGACCTCTAATTTTGCATCTATGACTGTTGGACTCTTTGTTTAACCCACAGTGTGCAGAATTATTTATTTCATATAAAAATGGACAACAATAGCAAAGATATAAATATCATTCTTGTTTTTTCCTCTTTCCTTTCACTCAAGTCTTGTGGTCCTGAGCAACAGGTACAGGATGAACAGCTGGTCCTCTCTGCAGTAGCATCATCATCAGAGAGCACAGGAGGAGAGAAGAATGCCGAAGGCTCACAGTGACTAGGTTTACTGAAACTATCAGATTAGAAAACTGGACTTCCCAAGGCCCTTGATCTGGGAAGTAGATAGAGATCTTAACTATGTAACAATGTAGATTTATCAGTGTTGGTTACATCTCTCCTCTCCTCTCCTCTCCTCTCCTCTCCTCTCCTCTCCTGCATTAGAGCCTAGGAATGGCCAGATTTAAAGAAGGCTGTCCTGTTCTGGTGTTCTCCCTTCTTTATCAATTATCCTTATAGACAGAAGGGTTAGCTATCAACTAGTCATCTCACTAGTTGAAGCCCCTATGGATTTCCTGATAGGTCTCTTTTGATCAGAGTCCCCCTTGATCTTTATAATTGTGTTACATTTACTCTTAGTTTTTTGGTATGATGTTGATCTTTCCAGTTAGGTGGTAGTTACTCTGCTCTCTATATTGTTTTCTTGACTCTGCTTCCTCTATTAGTTCGTAATAGATCTTTACATGCTTCTCTGTATTCATTTCATGCATAATTTCTTAACATTCCATTATATTCATGTACTACAATTTGTTTAGTCATGCCCAAATAACTCTAGTTTTCTAATACTGAGTGTATGGATGAGAAAAGTGTCCAAAGTCTCACGGAAGGGTCACAAAATAATTCATTATATACTTTGATGGATAGTCTCTTCATTTTTTAAATTCCACTTGAAAAAGAATAGAGAATCAAAAAAAAAGAATGCAGGAATGAAAGGATCATGCAAAGCAGAATTAAGAATAGAAGAGAAATTCAACTGAATTATGGAGGTAATATGGTATAGTGGAAAGAATGTTGACTCTGAAGTGACATAACCTCTCTTCAATCCTACTCACCCTAAGCCTTTGTGACTTTAGGCAAGTCATTTCAAATTCACTGGGCCTCAGTTTCCTCATCCCAAAATGAGGGGGATTAGACTAGATAGTTGCTAACATCCCTTCTAGTTCTAGATCAATAACCCAGTAATTATTCAGAAGTAAATGAAAAATGCCATATTCCAGTCTGTGACATATAATTGAATGGCCAGGCTCTGTTCAGGGCAGACATTGCAAAATGAACAATGAGTTGTGCTTAGGATTGAAGAGCAAGAAGAAAGTGTGCTAAATTGCTTTTAGAAAATTATACAGTGCTCTAATACCAAGCCGCTTTCCGCCAAAGCCCATCTTTTTTTAAAGGTCATGTTCTTCAATGATGCTACATGACTGCTAATCTTGTAACACATAGTCTCTAAAAAACTGTAGTTTTCAGTGATCCAAAAATAATATGGAGATGGATCATTGGTGGAAGCAGCATTTAGTATATTTCTAAGGATGAACTACACTTGAGATATGGCATAAGGAATATTTTTTATTTTTCCCATGGTTACATGATTCTTGTTGTCTTCCTTCCCAGAGCTGACAAGCAGTTCTACTGGGTTATACTCAAAACCTGTTTCTTAATATTCATTTTTTTAATAGAGTAATCTTTTAAAACCAAAATCCCAAATCATATACTCATATAAACAAGTGATAAATCATATGTTTTCTTCTGCATTTCTACTACCACAGTTCTTTCTCTAGATGAGGATAGTATTCTTATATGTCCCTCAGATTTGTCTTGGATCATTGCATTGCTTTTATTTATTTTTCATTTCCCATTTAATTAATTAATTAACTTAGAATATTTTTCCATGGTTGCATGATTCATATTCTTTCCCTCCCTTCCTCCCTCCTTGCTCCCAGAGCCGATGAGCAATTCCCCTGGGTTTTACGTGTATCATTGATTAAGGCCCATTTCCATATTATTAATATTTGCAGTAGAGTGATCATTTAAAGTCAACATCCCCAGTCATATCTCCATAAAACCTTGTGATCAATTATATGTTTTTTCTTCTGTGTTTCTGTTCCTGCAGTTCTTTCTCTGGGTGTGGGTAGTGTTCTTTCTTATAAGTCCCTCAGAATTGTCCTGTATCATTGTATTGCTGCTAGTAGAGAAGTCCGTTACATTCTATTGTACCACAGTGTATCAGTCTCTGTGTATAATGTTCTCATGGTTCTTCTCCTTTTGCTCTGCATCAATTCCTGGAAATCATTCCAGTTCACATGGAATTCCTCCAGTTCATGATTCCTTCAATAGTATTCCATCATCAGATACCACAATTTGTTCAGCCATTCCCCAATCGAAGGGCATCTCCTCACTTTCCAACTTTTCGCCACTACAAAGAGCATAGCTATAAATATTTTTGTACAAGTATTTTTCCTTATTATCTCTTTGGGGTACAGGACCCAGCAGTGGTATTGCTGGATCAAAGGATATGCATTCTTTTAAAGCCCTTTGGGCATAGTTCCAAATTGCCTTCCAGAATGGTTGGATCAATTCACAACTCCACCAGCAACATTGCATTGCTTTTAGTAGCAAAGCCAATAACATTTGATTGTCCCACAATGTTTCAGTTAATGTGTATAATGTTCTCCTAATTCTGCTTATTTCACTCCACATCAGTTCATGGAGGTCTTTCCAGTTCTTCTAGAAATCCATCAGTTCATTATTTCCATAAGGGATATTATTGATAAATTATATGATTAGAAAAATAAGTGAGTTAGACATGTGACAAGGAACCAGGCAGAATTGTGGGAAAACATGGGTAACATTTGTACAGTGAAAAAGACTATTTCAAGTTGAAGAACAGTTAGATATAATTCCTTTCTTTACTATCTTGCTGTCTAATGTGTGGCATACACTCTGCCTCAGTGAACTTTTCCTTGATTTTTCCTCTTGATAACAGTTTTCTCCAGACATCATGTAACATTTTACTTCCACAGTTCTCTAAGAGATTTACTTAAAATATGATATAATATGCTCTTTTGTGTCTTATTCCCCCTTCTAAATTATGACCTTAATTATGATGCGATAGAAAGTACACTGGAGTTGAAGTCAAAGGACCTTGGTTTAAATCCTAATTTACCTCCTTAATTACCTTTGTGACCTTAGGCTCATCACTTCATTCTAAGTCTGTTTTCTGGTTCATAAGAGGACTTTGGACTATATGACCCCCAAAATCCCTTCCATCTCTAAATCTAATATTCTGTGAAGAGTTACATCTTATCTAGAAAGAAAGGAACAAGCATTAAGCACCTACTCTTTACTATACAGTGTGCTAAGTATTATGCAGATATCTCATTTATCTTCATAAGAATGTTGGCAAATGGATGTTAATAGTATTCCTATTTTACAGTTGAGGAAAATGAAACAAGCTGGTTAAATGGCTTTTGCAGTGTCTCACAGATAGTGTCTGAGGCCACATTTGAACTCAAGTCTTCCTGACTTTAAGCCCAATACTCTATCCACCATGCCACCTAGCTACCTATCTAACATCTATTATCTAATTATTGCATCTCCCTAGGCCCTAACAGTGTTGTGCCTATGTAGAAGTATTGAGTAGAATGTAAATTTCTTGGGGATAAGGAAGTATCATTGTAGTATAGAAAGAATATCTGCTATCCTGTCAGACTGGGTTGTGGGTTTAAATCCCATCAGGAATGACCTCTATATAACCCTGATCAAATTACTTAATTTCCTTGGGTTTCAGTTCTTCTCAACTATAATACAAGAGGTGACAGGCTTGGACTAGATGATCCCTAAGATCCCTTCTGGCTCTAGATCTTTGGAACTTAATAAGTATTTGTTATGGGGCAGTGAGGTGACTCGGTGAGAGGCAGGCCTGGAGTCAGGAGGACCTGGACTCAAATCTGGCATCAGACACTTTCTAGATGGATGACCCTGGGCAAGTCACTTACCCCCCAGTCACCTGACTTAACTCTTCTGCCTTAGAACTGAATTTAAGAGTTTAAAAGGGTTAAAAGACAGAATTTAAGAATTAAAAAAATAAATAATTATTGAATTGATTAAATTATACAAATTAACTTAGTTTGACATTTCAAGCTTTGTAATATTAATTATTGCCTTCCTTGATCAATTCTGTAAGTTTTAAATTCTGGAAGATAAGCCTTCCTTAAAATAAAGGATACTCATTTATATATTGGTTTTATATCTAACAAGAACTAGAATTATCTGTAATGGAGAAAATGTCAAGGCTTTACTAGTAAGATCGTGTCCATTTCCAGTGCCATTATTTGAATACAGTTCTAGAAAGGCTAACTATAGCGATAAGACAAAAATTAAGAGGTGAGAATTTGAGAACTGAAAAGGACCTTTTGTTGCCATTTAGTCCAACCCATACTTTTGAAAGAATATACAGTAAACCCACAACAATCGTCAACCTTTCTATGTATTACTAACAAAACCAAGCAGTGAGACTGGGAGAATAATTCATTTCAAAATACTATAGAATGTAAAGTAGCTAGTCATCCATTTCCCAAAACACTCATTTGAATTACAGGAATACGAATACAAAAATACTTTGCTGCAGAAATAGAAAAGGATTTCAATGATTGACTTCCAACGCAATTGCTATCTTTAAAGTTCCAATGATTTCTTAATTGTGAAATTTTCTTTTTTCTTTTCTCAGTCTTAATTCTTTTTTGACTTTCTGCAACACTGGATACTATTGATTGCTATCTTTTATCAATCAATCAATTAATTAACAAGTATTTATTAATCAGCTTTATGTGCCAAGTTCTGTGCTGGGTGCTAGGGGTGCAAGTACAAAAAAAAAAGAGACTATCCTTACTCTCAATGAGTTTATTTTCTAGTATATTCTAATGGAGGAGCCAACAAGTTTACATAAAAATATGTACCATTATATCTCATTGTGAATCAGAAAGACTTTGGTCACATTACTTAAATTCACATTATTAAAAGTTATAATTATATATAAAATATGGAATTTGTTTCCAGCCCAATTGAAATATTTAGTGAAATTTTTTTTACTTTTATCTCTTAATATAATGTAAAAGCAAAGGATGAGGAAAAATTATTTTTTTTACTCCTTCCTTTTGTCTTAAAATTGATACTAAGTATGGATTCCAAGGCAGAAGAGCAGTAAAGGCTAGACAATTGGGGTTAAATGACTTGCTCAGGTTTACATAGCTAGGAAGTGTTTGGGACCAGATTTTTCCAGGACCTCCCATCTTCAGACCTAGCTTTCTATCCAGTGAGCCACCTAGCTGCCCCCAAAAGTGTTTATTAAAGTTTCATACAAAGTAATACAAGTTATAGAAATAAATTTTTTTAATTTAAAACTACTGAATAGCATAAAGATAAGTCTACACTTAAGATATGAAAAAATGTTGCTATTGCCATCTAAGATATTTTAGAAGTATAAATTCTTTAAATCTTCATACATATGCTACTATGTATAGAAAACCTTATTATTCACATCACAGCAAATTTGCATGGCCTCATTCTCATTCATTGAACAAAGTATAGCTGGATGGCCTAGGACTATGTTGGTGAATCTATAGAATGCATGCCAGAAGGGGCTGCTCCCCTTCCCCTCTCCACGTTCAGCTGAGAACATTTCTCACATGACTCACCCCTCTGCCCAGCAGCCAACAGAAGTGCTTCCTCTCTCCCCTGTCTGGGGTAAGGCAGTATGAGGGTTGTAGTTTGGGCACTCAGTCTCCAAAAGGTTCACCATCACTGACCAAAGATATTATCTAAAATAAATAATGTTTTTAAAAGGATATTATTGTCCTTGTAATATTTTTCAACAGCTGGTCAACCAGTCTTCCAAAACAGCTTTAGTTACCCCTGCTTTCTTATTTGGCCAGTAAAGAACTGGAAGGGATCAATGATTGTAGTTTCTCAGAACAAGAGGATTTCAAGACCAATAAACAAGCCTTGATTTTTCTTTTTAATAAACCCATCTTAGAATCAATAGTGTCTGAAGCAGAAGAGTAGTAAGGGTCAGGCAGTGGGGGGTTAATGATTTGTCCCGGGTCACACAGATAGGAAATTTCTGAGGCTAGATTTGAACCCAACACCTTCTGTCTCCAGGCCAGGCTTTCTATCCCCTGAGCCACTTAGCTGCTGCCCATATGCATTGATTTTAACTTAAAATCCCTTTGTTTATTACATACTTTACTTCCCTCCCCCTGGTAAAAGTGTTAGGCAGATCCTCAGACTCTTTTAATCCAAATTGAGTTTTTTTTGTTCCCAGAAATGCAAGTTCTAAAAGGCATCTTTTTCATTCACATTAAAAATCTATTGATCAGCATATCTGCCTTCTTCAGTTTTATTCTTCAAAAATCAGGATATTTAGCTGTTTTGTCCATTTTTTAGAGAATTTTTAAAAAGGTTAGCAGCACATCACATCCATGAGACCAAAGACTAGCTTGCATGTGTCACATTAATTGCATTTTGGTCCATACATTTGGTATTATTTTATAATTGCGCTGAACAGAATTTTGTATTACTCAAACTCTTCAGACTCTCATTAATCATGTCCTAGTTATATAGCATAAAAATAAAGTTGGTAAATACAAACATAATCAAAACAGTTATGTTGTAGTTTGAGAGGGAACATATTAACAGTTAGAGGCAATCAGGAAAGACTCCATGCAGAAAGTGGTGCCTCAGGAAAGTCTTAAAGGAAGAGGAGAACTTTTCCTGAGTTTGTAGTTAAAGAGGGACAGGATGAAAGGAGAGAAAAAGAGAAGGATAAGGGGCAGCCAATACCAAAGCACAAAGATAAGAGCTGGGGCACTGTGTGGGAGGAAGAGAGGGACAGTCAGGTTAACTGGATCACAGTACAGAAGAGCCCAGTAAGACTTTAAAGATAAAGGAGACAGGTGATAGATGCAGGGCTTCAAACACTAAATGGAATGAGTTTGTTTATCCTAGAATAAAGATGAAGTCCTTAAGGAAGTTGCATGCATCTGTGCCTAAGAAAAATTACTTTAGTGACCCCATGGGCTCTCATGAGTTCAATTATCATCTCTATGTAGTTGATTCTTCAAATGATGTATCCAATTTTAATTAGTCTTTCTTCTAAATGCTAATCGCCTATCTCCAACTACTTATTGGATATTTCAAATTGGGTATCCCATCTCATGTCTTACTGAATATTTGCAAATCAGAAGTTACTATCTTTTCCCCAACACCCTTTTCTCTGCTGAACTTCTCTATTCCCATTGAGGGTGCTACCATTCTCTCCCAGGCTCCTTGGTTTTCAACTTTGGTGTCTTTGACTCTCATTTCCAATCATTGTCAAATCTTGTTTGTATCTTCACAGCTCCATTTTGGAGACTTGGTGTAGAAAACTCCAGGTAAAGAAATGCTCCCTGCCAATGCAGATCACCAACTATCCAGTCAATCAACATGCATTTGTTAAGCACCAGCTGTGTGCTGGAGAAAGAAATAGTAAACCATTTTAATCTTTGCCAAGAAAACCCCATGGACAATCTGGTCCACAGAGTCACAAAGAATCAGATACAACTAAACAGCTAAGCTCCAGGCACTTTGCTAAGCACTGGAGAAGCAAATACAAATGAGTAAATCAACCCTTAATCTCAAAGAGCTCACATTTTAATAGAGACAACTATGTATGTATACATGCTTTATAAATGCCAAATAAATACAAAGTATGATGATCAGTACAAGAAAAGTTGAGAGGGAGAGCACTAGCAGTTGAAGGCTTCAAAAATAACTTCATTTAGAAGGTGGTGCCTGACTTAATGGAAGAAAGGCTTCTCTGAGACCAGCATGAGAGGGCAGATTCCAGGTTAGTGGAAAAGCCCATGAGATGGAATATCATGTGGAAAGAACAGAGAAAAGAGAAGTTTGGATGATCAAAGAATCTAGGAGAAAAAATAATGCAGTACAACTGTTCTGCAGTTTGTAGTTGTAGAAAGTTGCCTGGTGTGCTAAGAAGTTTACTTATTTGAGATTTTGTCACTATTGAGACAGCAAAAAAAGATCACCTTTACCCCTCTCTTCAGTTGTGGTTCAGTCATAAATATTTTCATCCTTTGCTTGGATATTGATTATCATTTCCTCCCCTTTTGTGTGTGTATTTGTTTTTGCAATCTCACAGTTATGGTATCCATTGTTTTCCTGGTTGAACTTATTTCACACTGTATCACTCATATGAATTTTCCCAAGTTTCCCTGAAACCATCCTTTTCTTCATTTCTTAAGATTTAGAATAATATTCCAATACATTCATATACCATGATTTACTTAGCCATTCCCGAAGTGATGTGCATTCCCTGTTTCCAGTTCTTTGCTCTAGCGAAAAATGCTGTTATACTTTTGTGTACATGGGACCTTTCCTTCTTTCTTTGATTTTTCTGGAGTTTAAACCATATGGTCATATGCTGGGTCAAAGAGTACAAATAGTTTAATGACTTCTTGGATATAGTTCTAAATTGCTTGTCAGGATGGATCATTGTTCAGTTCACAGTACATAAGTATACCTCCTAACCTCTCACAACCCTTTGATCAATTGCCATTTTCCTTTTGTTGTCATCTTTGACAATCCAGTGAAGTTCCCTCCTTTTAAAGATGATGAAACGGGCACAGAAAGGTTAGGTGACTTGCCCATGGTCACATATGTTCTGCGTATTTGAGCCGAGTTTCAGATCCTTTGCATGACATCAAATACATTTCTCTTTCCACTATACTACAGTACCTCCTTAAGGACTTAAAAAAACATTTTTATAATTGAAATAAATTGGTCAAATTTTCAAATTGTTCATGATATACTTGTTGCACACATAACATGTATCTAGCATTGTTGTAATGCCATTGGTAACTGCTGATGTTACCAATCAGCAGTTACCAAAGTGCTACAAAAAAAAACTTTTTTGTAGCACTTCCAACTTACTTCACCTTGTTTCCAGCTCTTTGTTCACCAGCTAAGGTTTTTTCTTTTGGGTCACATCTATTTTCTTGCATCTTAAATATGCTTTAAGCACACTATTGAATTTACTTGGACTTGTCTGCCCAAATTAAATCTGGCAAAAGGACAGAGCTTTGGGGGTGAATTTACAGTTATTCTGTCAGCTAAAAGTAGTGTCACTTTTATTCTTGGTAATTGGGCAGCTGGCTCTAAGCATGACTTTGAAGCAGTTGGTCCCTTCAGTACTATCATATTGTCTGTCCCCAGTATCCTTTTACTGTGAGGTCCTACACTTGCCTAAGTCTCATTCTATGAATCATTCCTAGGCTTTTAACCATGAAAACAACTTAACTAGTGCCACATTCCTGTACCAACTCTGGGTGACAGCCAACTCATCTGATAAACTGACCCTCATTATTTGGGTTTAAAAAGTAATTCTTCCTAGGTAATGCTTTCATGGTAGTTTTTTTTAACCAATTATGGGAAATTTAGGGACTTTAATAAATTGGTAGGAAACTTTTTGAAGGTAAGTTGTCTTTCATGGTACCTAACTGGTTTCCCCCTACCTATACATAAGTCCTGGAGGTTGATCTGCTGGAAGTAATTATAAATCTGTCTGCCAATGTTTAGCTTATTGAGGTAAGCTTTTCACATCAGCTTTAAAGATAGGCATTTTATGATGTTCTTCTCTTTGCTAAATGATACCCCTTAGTTCTTCACACGTCTAGCAGTTTAAAAACAGATCGACTATCACTTTTGTTGGGCTCTTCTTCCCAGCATATTATTTTGGTCAAAATAGCTATTTTTGATGAGTTACATTGACAGATTCCAGAATGAAAGTTTTTATTAAATTCTGATTTACCTGTAAGTTTTCATTTTTATGAAATTATCAAGGACTTCTAAATTCACTCATGAAAGTTTTAAATATACCTTTAAAAAATCAAGCTGTAAATATATCCTCTGTCTATTTGAGACTGAGAAATTCAAGATTTATTAAATACCTATTATGTTCCAGGTAACTGTAGTGCTAGAGGAACCAAAGGTAAAAAATAATAATAAAAACACAGTCCCTGCTGATAAAGAGGAATCAGTTTCAAACAATAAAGGCAACCACTTTTTCGAGGGGTAGAGTGATCCCTGGACTTTGGAAATCATAAGTTGCTTCTTAACTTACTCTACTATAATGGCTTTGTACAAATAATTTCAGTTCAGAATTTCATACCGTTTATTCCCACCCATTTCCTTTACTGGCTGTGACACACAGGAATTACACCCATTGCTTGACTAACCTTGCTGACCTTTTGTTACTTGGCTATAAATTGACTTGGGTCTTTTGCAAAAACACAGTCAGAGGGGAAAAATCTTTTTGTTAAAACACAGCCAATTCCTGCTTCACTGAAGAACAGTTTGTTCCCTTGAAGAAATGAACCAGTTCAGTGAACAGAAAAACATTGCCACAAATTGGCATATTCAATAGCTAAAAGAGAGATTATCCATTATAGTGCTATGCAAAAGTCATTTTGTTAAACTGAGGCTTTGCCTAAGCTTGGGGCTGGGTAGGAGCGGGGGTGGGGGTGGGGAGGGTTAGAAGAATGTGGAGCTATATATAGTCTTAAGTGATTTGTACATATTGCTTGAGTTTTAAGAGTATGCATTTGACTCCTTACAATTCCATAATAATCATCTAGAAAGTAGAACTCATTCTGAACCCTGGCAGTGACCATTTTCTAAATGGGCAAATTTTATAAAACTATTCATAAGAGGAGGCACTGTAATCCAGAACACTGAACACAGTAAAAATCAAATCACCTACTGTAATGTTAAAGGCATAAATAGCTTTTAAATGCAAACAGATCAAAAGGATATTTTGGTCAATAATTAGTAAGTTGTGAGGAGCAGGCTATTAAGATGGAATTATGGTAAATATATATGTGTGTGTATATATTTATATATACATAAACACATTGTGCAGTTGGCATGAAATAATTTGGGGAGTCTTTTTCTAATATGTACATTCTGGCCTATCAAAAAGAAGTGGAGGGGGCAGCTGGGTAGCTCAGTGGATTGAGAGCCAGGACTGGAGACTCTTCCTCCCAGTCTTAGGATCAAATCTGGTCTTAGACACTTCCTAGCTATGTGACCCTAGGTAAGTCACTTAACCCCTATTGCCAAGCCCTTACTGCTCTTCTGACTTGGAACCAATATATAGTATTGATTCTAAAATGGAAGGTAAGGGTTTTTAAAAAAAAGTGGTACTTTTAGATAATGCCTTAAATGGGATTTCTCTTTCTTGAACACTGCAGTATAGGCGAGATCAAAGGATTTAGAGGTAACGATGTGGGTTCAAAGCCCAGCTCTACTGCTTGCTAGCTGTTGTGGCTTTTGTACATGACATACTGGCTTCAGTTTCCTTACATATAAATAAGGGGATTGGACCAAGTAATTTCTGAGTTTTCATCTAGTTCTCATCTATGATTTTTATCCAGGCTGCTTGGTAGTTAGCTTTAAAAACAAAACAAACAAAAAAAACCTTCCCTTTCCTTATAGAACTGATACTAAGTATTAGTTCCAAGGGGATGGAGGGTTCTAGTGATTTGCCCAGTGTCGCACATCTAGGAAGTGTCGGGGGTCAAATTTGAACCCAGGACTTCTCATCTCTAGGCCTAGCTCTCCACTGAGCCACCCAGCTACCCCTATAGGTCTCTTTCTTATCATCTTTGTATATTGAAATGTTTATTTTTATTGATGACTATTTACAAAAACCATTTTTTAAAAGAGTACTTACTGTAGTGTCAGAGGATTTGAGTCCAAATCCTGTCTTGGCTCTTTATTACCTTTGAGACCTTTAGTATCCTTAAGCCCTTAGTTTCCCCCTCTTTAAAATGAGGTGATTAGATGATACTGGTTTTAAGGCCCCCTTCTAGCTCCAGATCTGGTCCCTTCATTATAATAGCCTCTCCTCTCTGCATTTCATTTACTGATCATGACCTTCAGATAGACTATACTATAAAACCACACTAATTTTGAGCAATTAAAAGATTGACTTGCCTAAACTAGCAGTTTGTAATACAACATGACTTGTGTAACTGTCAATCAATCTAGCTCTCTTTGAGCCTCACCTATAGGGATTCAATTCAACAAACATGTGTTAAGGACCTGCTGTGTGCTGGGCACTATGCTTTGCTCTGCAGACATAGATGATGATACAGGCACTGATTTCAAAGGGTTTACAGTTTTATTTGCCTTGAGGATATGGGGATATATTGAGCTGACTACACAAATAACTTTAAGGAAGAGTAAGGTAAGTAGAAGGTGGCTAGCAGAAGTACAATGGGAAGTTTGGGGAAGTTTGAAGAAGGAGATATGAGGACATTTTTATGACCTACCTCTCAGGTTTGTTCTGAGGAACAAATGATTTGACATGTAAAAATGCATCGAAATTCTAAAGGACTTATAATTCAAAGCTCTTATTTTATTTGGCCAGCAAAGTTCTTTCAATTACAGCTTCAAATTCCTAGAAGACTTAATTTAATAAATAGATAATTTTTTGCAAATGATATCTAAAATGCTTGAAAATAATTTGCAGTAGTTATTTTTAACAGTACAAGTTAATAGTATAAGCAATCAATGAAGGAAAAGGTTTTAAATGTAAAGGAAGCTTTAGTTGAGTCTTTCTCTGTTAACAAAAATGTCTAATTTGGTGAAGCACAAATGTTACTAATTCTGCCAAGCAAATCAAAAATTAATGTGAACATCAAGTTCAACTACCTCTTAAAGAGAGCCCACCAGTTTCACTAATATCACACTAATAGAGTGAATGTAGCAGTACCTCCTCTTGCTAAATAGTATTTATTTTCAGAAAATAGCAATGCTGTATTCCCTTTTTCCCTTCCTTCCTTTCTCAGCAAATCCCTTCCTAAATAACCTACTTTTAATGTTCAACATTCTGGAGGAGTTAACCAAAATAAATAAACCACAGTCCCTGTCCACAGTTTCTCATGTAGTGATAACGTAGATGGTTCCAAGGACAACCTTATATGCTGTATGGTATGATTCGGGAGAACCTCTAAATTGGCTTCTCTTTCTCAAAATAATTAAATCGCCAGACATCAAGTTCTGTCATCCTGATATTCATAATTCATTCTTTTAAGTCAAAGCATATCTCCTGGAGTCCTCTGTTAAAAAGGCAAATGGCTTTAGAGATATTTTGCACATAAAGTTGAAGCAGTTTATAAGTAGTTTGAGGAAATGAAGATTAGCATCTCCCTAGAATAGGATACCTATATCCAAAATTGGGTTGTAACCTATCTGCTGGTTATTTAGTTATATGGGGCTGAAATATTTAAAGGGCTTAGCTCAGGACTAGTTAGAGAAGTGATCAGAGTGTGTCCAAAGAAGGCCAAGGTTATGAGTGTGATTATATTTGGAGGCACAGTTTTATTCCTGTGATTGTTACCTCCAGCCCAAACTAACTACTTGGAAAGTTATATACTGGTGTGACCCTGAGCAAGTCACTTAACCCCATTTACCTAGTCCTTGACACTCTTCTATTTTAGAACTGATGCTAAGACAAAAGGTAAGGGTTTAAATTTTTTTAAGGTTTATACTCTGCTGTGAGGGAAATCTAAAGAGGGAATATAGATGGTTTAGTAATAAAAAAAATATTTCATGAGGCAGCTTGCATTATTAGATAAAAAAGCTAGTCCTGGAGACAAGAACACCTTGGTTCAAGCTCTGCCTCTTACATATAATACTGTTGTTATTTTGGCCAAGTTACTTTATCCCTCAATGAGATTTGTCCACATGTAAAATCATTAGTCTGGATGAAATAAAGACGACTTAGAAGCTATTAGAATAATATGATGACTGGGCCTCTGAATTCATTACTATGGGGGAACTACCAGTTAAGGAAAAACCTTCTATAGATTATACTGAGCTTCTTATACAGCTCGATCAAGTACCTCCTCTGTTATTTTTCATCTTAGAAAATAGCCCAGATTTGAGTACTGAGAGGCTGAATGATTTGTTCAGGGTCAACAGCTAGTACATAAGAGATTAGATTTTAACACAGGTCTCCCCTTTCTTCTAAGACACTTTCTATAGTGCCACAACTGCCTTTCAGACTGTAATATAGTTAGAATATACATAATTACAGGGTAAGCATATGATTTGCAAAACAGAATATTTGATTCTCATTACTGACTCAAAGCATTAAGTAAAATTTAATCAAGGAGGTAGAATTTGAGTTGGACTTTAAAGAATAGATACAAATACTGCTGAGGAGGGATGGAATATTCTAGCCATGACAAGAACACAGAAATGTGGAGAATACAGGCTACAATTGGGAGCAGGATGGAATCCAATTTTGCTGGAGCATAAAGTTCATGGAAGGGAGCAAAATGAAATAAGACTGGAAACTTAAAACTTTAACTTCATGAATGCCTTGGAGATTTTTAGTAGAGGAGTGAGATTAACAATTTATGTGTAAAAGCAGATGAGCCTGGCAGCAACATGAAGGAAGCATTAGAGAGGTAAAGAGAGAAGAGGAGGAAGGAAGACTGGCATTATAGTATTTCATGAGGGACTGCATAAAGTGGCAGCAGTGGAATAGAGAAGAGGTGAATTTAATTGATTTTGCAGAGGTGGAATTAACAGGGGAATTTCTTCTATAAGAGAGCTGAATGAAGTTCCCAGAAAAGGGAAAGTAAAGCACACACTTTCCAGAACAGTTGAGACATACATGACTCTTCAGACAGAATAGTATATACATTGGTTGTAATACAATACGTTCAGATGTATCTCCTTTGTTTTCCTTTGGCACAAAGGAGAGTTCATTGAAGGATTGTGGCGATAGATGTCTGATGAATTTGAAATGAAGTCACTTGATCTATAATTGAGAGGGAACATAGCATAACAGAAAGCCCAGGACTTAGTTGTGAGACCTATATCATGGATGAGTGATGTGAAGACAAATAATATTATTAAAACCTTTTAAGTGAATAAAAGTAAAGTAGTTGCGGGGGCAGCTGGGTAGCTCAGTGGATTGAGAGTCAGGCCTAGAAACAGGAGGTCCTAGGTTCAAATCCAACCTCAGACACTTCTCAGCTGTGTGACCCCTAGGCAAGTAAGTCACTTGATCCCCATTGCCCACCCTTATCACTCTTCCACCAAGGAGCCAATACACAGAAGTTAAGGGTTTAAAAAAAAAAAAAGTAAAGTAGTTGCAGTGGTTGATACATAACCTCAAACACTGTGTGATTCTGAGAAGTAAAGAAGAGAAATAATTAAAGATAACTAACCCAAAGGTTTTGTCCATGAGAAATAGGGGAATTGGTGTGGTGTGGACAAAAGTAGAGAAGTCATAAAAGCTGTTTTAGGAGAAGTAATACAACTTGGTTTAGGTCATGTGGAGTTTGAGATAACAAACTATCCTGGTAGAGATGTCCTCTAGACTTTGGGAGCTAAGGAACAGGAAATAAATTTTAGTTATCTTCATAGAGGTAATAAATACTAAGATCCCTGAGAGTAAATGAGATTTCCAAGGAAGAGTGTAGAGAATAAAGATATCATAGGAGAGGCCTTTAAGGAACAGAGGATCATGGATTAAAAAAGCCCTCAGAGGTTATTTAGTCCAGCTCTCTTCTTTTGTAAATGAGTAAACTGAGGCCATGGGGAGGTTAAGTGAGTTGAACAACCACAGTAGCACAAATAGTAAGTGGCAGAGGCAGGATTAATATTAAGGGATCCAAAAGATGAGATATGACAGTAAGGAAAGAAAGAAATGATTAAGAGAGTTAGGAGGAAAATCAAGATAATATCATGTCTCTGAATCTAAGAAAGAAATGAGTATACTCTGTAAGAGGCAGGTAGTCAACAGCTTCAAATATTACAAATAAATTAAGGAGGATGAGCACTGAAGAAAAAATAAAAGGCTATAGGACCTGATGATAAGACAGTCATTGGTCATCTTAAAAAGAGCTGTTTTTTATTAGACTGATTGGGAGAGAGTCCCAAAAGCAAAACTTTAAGTTTGGGGGAGGTAATAAAGTAAAAGACATTGGGTATATACTTAAAAAAAAATATTACCCTTCTATCTTAGGACCAATATGTCTTGATTCTAAGGCAGAACAATGGTAAGGGCTAGGCAATTGGGGTTAAGTGACTTGCCCAATGTCACATAGCCAGGAAGTATCTGAGGCCAGACCGGAACATAGGCCCTCCCATCTCTAGGCCTGGCTTCTCAGTCCACTGAGCTTTCTAACTGCTCTGTGTTCAGAGCCTTTGATCATTTATCAATAGAGGAATGACTCACATTCTTATAAAATAATGCTCAGTTCTCAGTAAATTTCAGAAGTGAGGCCTTTAAAAGAATAATTTGCTATAAATTTTTTTTACCCTTTTTTCTGCTTTCCTTCTAATCTTGGCTGCATTGGTTTTGTTTGTGCAAAAACTTTTTTAACTTGAAGTAATCAGAATTATTATTTTGCATCTAATAAGACTCACTGTCTCTTGTTTGATTATTAATTCTTCCTTTTTCTATAGATCTCATAAGTAAACTATACCATACTCCCTTAATTTGCTTATGGTACTACTCTTTATGTCTAAATCTTGTACTCATGCTGACCTTATTTTGGTATATTGTGTTAGATGATGGTCTGTATCTAGTTTCTGCCAAGCTGCTTTCCAGTTTTCCCAGCAGTTATTGTCAAGTAATTAATCTTTGTCCCCAAAGTTGTTATCTTTACATTTATCAGACATTAGATTACTATGGTCATTACCAAATGTGTACCTAATCTATTTCACTGATTCACCACTATATTTCTGAGCTAGTACCAGGTTATTCTGATGATTGCTTTTTTGTATATAATATAGTTTGATATCTGGTACAAATAGACCACCATCTTTCAGATTTTTTTTATTAATCTCTTAATATTCTTGACCTTTTATTCTTCTAGATAAATGTTATTTTTTTCTAACTATAAAATGTTTTTGGTAGTTTCAATGGCATCACACTGAATAAGTAATTTTAGTAGAATTGTCATTTTTATCATGTGAACAATTAATATTTTTCCAATTCAGATCTGACTTTATTTGTACAAAAAGTGGTTTGTTACAGTTTCTGGGTTTGTCTTAGAAGGTACACCCCTAAGTATTTTATCTACAGTTATTTTATGGAATTTCTCTTTCATATTCTTACTGTTGGGCTTTGTTAGTAATATATAGAAATGCTTATGATTTATGTGGAATTTATTTTATATTCTGCAATTTGTATACTCCTCCTGTCTACCCTAAATAGTGATAAAGTTACTAAGAATTAAAAGTATCATCTCCTATGTAGGAATATAAACGGTTTAATTTTATTGAATCCCTTATGCTTTCTCTTTCTTGTTTACCTTTTTATGCTTTTTTTTGTGCCTTATATTTGAAAATTAAATTTACTGCTCTGCCCTTGTCTTTTCATCAAGAATACTTGAAAGTCTCTATTTCATTAAATATCTATTTTTCCCCTGAAGGATTATACTTAGTTTTACTGGTAGGTAGATTATTGCTTATAATCCTAGCTTCCTGGCCTTCCAGAATATCATATTCCAAGGCTGCTAATCCTTTAATGCAGAAACTGCTAAAGCCTTATTGTGGCTCCATGTTAATTCTATTTGTTTCTTTCTGGCTGTTTGGAAGTGCTTTCTCCTTGACCTGGGAGCTCGGGAATTTGGCTATAATATTCCTTCTATTTTCCCATTCTTTTGACTTTGTTTTATTGTTTCTTGATGTCTTGTAGAGTTATTAGGTTCCATTTGCCCTGTTCTCATTTTTAAGAATTATTTTCTCTAGTGAGCTTTTATATCTCCTTTCTCATTTGAGCAATTCTGTTTTTTAAAAAGTTCTTTTCTTTGGCAAATTTGTGTGCCTCTTTTTTCCACTTGTTATGTTTCCTTTACCAAGCTTTTTTTCCCCCATGATTCCATCACTCTCATTCCCTCCCCCCCCCACCCATTTTTCCTCTACCTCTTTTATTTGATTTTTAAAATCTTTTCTGAGTTCTTCTAAGGGATTATTTTCAGGCCTGAGACCAGTTTCACATTTTTCTTTGAGTCCTTTGCTTATAGAAATTTTGACATCATTATCCTCTGTGTTTTTATCTTCCCTGCCATCATAATTGCCTATGGTGAGGTTCTTTTTATTTTGTGCTCATTTTCCCAGCCTATTTCATGACATTTACTTTATTTTAAAGTTGGGCTCTGTTTCTGGGTTGGAGAGGTTCTGTCCCATACTTCAGGTTTTCATGATACTCTTTTTAGATCTAGTTCTGAGGACCTGTAAATTTTGAGTTATTTTGAGGAGGTATGTTCTAAGGAGTGATGTGGTCACTGCTTTCTTGGTCTGTCCTCTAATCTGATAGAGACCACAAGCATTCTATTCTACCTTGGAAATATGACCAGAATCCCCATTCTCCTGCAGTCACCACACACTAGTGTGGTGCTCCTCCCTCACCCTGGGCCTGTGACCTGGATCCCTGTTTGGGCAATCAGTACCAGCAAAGTGCCTCCTATAAGCTTCTTTTGACCATTTGTCCAGCCCATTACTGTCTGTGGGCTGAGAACTCCAGAACTAATGATTCATTTGTCCCTAAGGCCTGTGCTTGCTTGCTAGGGTGTGGCCTGCTACTGGCTTGCCTGGGCATTGCCTGCACTGGCCTATACTTCACTCTCACTCTAGTTAGACAGATTTTTCCTGTCAACTTTCTAAATTGTCTTTGGATGGAATATTGTTCTGAACTGCCTTTTTGTTGATTCTGCTACTCTTGAATTCCTCTTGAGCTGTTATTTTAATTTAAAGTTGTTTGAAGGGGAATTTGAAAGAGTTGAGGCAAGTTCCTTCCTTTACCCTGTCATTTTGTCTCTGTTTCTCTTAAAACCTAAAACTGGGTGATGCAAAATTATAATAACTAAACTTAGCTCCAGAGAAAATATATGAAAAAACACCTTTCTTTATTCTTTGTTAAGGTGGGGGAACCATGAATGTGGAATACCATATATAATATGTTTTTTTTTTTTTTTTTTTTAGTATGTCTCTTTTCTTTTTTTTTATGTTTTTTTTAACATTTATTAATAATCATTTTTAACATGATTACATGTTTCATGCTCCTATTTTCCCATTCACCCCCCGCACTCCCCCCACCCATGACCGACGCACTTTTCCACTGGTTTTGTCATGTGTCCTTGATCAAGACCAATTTCCCAATTGTTGGTAGTTGCATTGGTGTGGTAGTTTCGAGTCCACACCCTCAATCATGTCCGCCCCGACCCATGCGTTCAAGCAGTTGCTTTTCTTATATGTTTCCTCTCCTGCAGTCCTTCCTCTGAATGTGGGTAGCATCTTTACCATAAATCCCTCAGAATTGTCCTGGGTCATTGCATTGCTGCTGGTACAGAGGTCCATTACATTCAATTTTACCACAGTATATCAGTCTCTGTGTATAGAGTTCTTCTGGCTCTGCTCCTTTCGCTCTGCATCAGATCCCGGAGGTCTCTCCAGTTCGCCTGGAACTCCTCCAGTTTATTATTCCTTTTAGCACAATAGTATTCCATCACCCGCATATACCACAGTTTGTTCAGCCATTCCCCAATTGAAGGACATACCCTCCTTTTCCAATTTGTTGCCACCACAAAAAG
>NC_058131.1:342622205-342731962 GCF_016433145.1 Gracilinanus agilis | reverse complement strand
ATCTTAGACCATTTAGTATCCTGTCCTCTCCCTATGAATTATTCTTCTGGTTGCTATAATAGTGAATATTATAATAGTGTATAGAGTTCACTACAGGGAATTATACATAGCATTTCTCCACCTAGTAATACAGATAATTAGATCTTATTTATGCCCTTAAAGAGTCAAACTTAAAAGACTATGAGTTTTCTTTCTTTTCCCTCTGTTTCTTATTTACCTTTTCATCATCTTTCTCTTGATATCTGTGGTTGAGTGTCAAACTTTCCAATTAGTCCCGGTCTCTTTTGTGCAAAAACTTGGAATTCTTCAATTTTGTTGAATGCCCATACTTTCCCCTGAAAGTATATGGTTAGTTTCGCTGGGTAGTTTATTCGTGGCTGAAGGCCCAGCTCTCTTGCCTTTCTGAATATTGTATTCCACGCCTTGCGTTCTTTTAGTGTTGAGGCTGCCAGATCCTGTGTGATCCTTATTGGTGCTCCTTGATATTTGAATTGTCTCTTTCTGGCTTCTTGTATGATTTTTTCTTTGACTCGAAAGCTCTTCAATTTCGCTATTATATTTCTGGGTGTTGACTTTTCTGGGTCCAGTTTAGAGGGTGTTCTATGGATCCTTTCAATGTCTATATTGCCCTCTTGTTGTAGAACTTCAGGGCAATTTTGCTGAATAATTTCTTTGAGTATGGAGTCCATGTTTTTATTAATTTCTGCCTTTTCTGGAATACCAATGATTCTCAAGTTATCTCTTCTAGACCGGTTTTCTTGGTCTGTCACTCTCTCCTTGAGATATTTCATGTTTCCTTCTATTTTATCAGTCTTTTGACTTTGTTTTATTTGTTCTTGTTGTCTTGAGAGATCATTGGTTTCTAAATGTTCGATTCTAGCCTTTAAGGATTGGTTTTCCTTTTCAATCTGGTCATTTTTGGTCTTCAGTTGTCTTGTCTCACTTTCCAATTGCGAAATTCTGCCTTTTAAACTGTTATTTTCTTGCCAGATTTCTTCCATCTTCCTCAGCATTTCATTTTTAAACTCTTCCATAACTTGTGACCAGCTTTCATTTTTTTGGGGAGGTTTGGATTTTTGTTTTCCCTCCTCTGTTGTCTGGATTTTCTCTGTGTAGAAGTTGTCCAGTGGTCCAGAGTTTCTCTTGATGGTCCTTTTCTTCTGGACTTCCTTATTGCTGGCCATTGTTAGCCCCGCCCCTTTTCCGCTTTGTCTTTGCACTCCGGGTCTGCCTGGGCCTTGCAAGCTTGGGTGGGGGGGGGCCCTCCGGTCTCCTTGTCCTCGGTGTCAGGCCTCCTAGTAGTTCCCGGTCTGCCCCTCTGCCCGAGGTTCCTTCAGCAGTCTTTGGGGCTGCTTCCACTGCCCGGCTGGGTCTGCACCAGGTCCTCTCTGGAGGTCCAAGCCTGGGCTGGAGATCGTTATTCAAGCCTAGGGCACTGCCTTTGCCTGCGCTGCTGCTCTTAGGGCCCTGCTTTCACCCCAGCAGAAGGTAGTGAAAGTCCGTGGGCTGGAGATCTTTATTCGCACCTGAGGCGATGCCTTCAGAGCTTGGGAAAGGCCGAGTTTCAGGGGCCTTTGTCCTGGCTGGAGGCGGTGCCTTCACCCACGTGGGCGCTCAGGGAGAGTCCCGGCCACCTGGGGTCCCTTGTCTTGCAGCGCACAGGTACGGGCTCAGGGGCTGCCAGTGATTTTCTGGTTGCCCCAGTCCTGTTTACCGGCTTGTGCGGTGTGGGGGGTGGGGGAGGGGCTTCTTCCTCTCGTGTTTTAGTGTGAACTGTTTCACCCCTTTAAAGTGTGGAAATGCCCCGATTCTGCGTACCTTCAATGCTGCGCCCTGTTGTGGGGTTCCTTCGTTCCTCTGGACTCGTTTTTATTTCCCCTTGAGGGGTTCTGTGTGGTTCGGTCAGGAGAGATCGAGCAGCTGCTCCTTACTCTGCCGCCATCTTAACCGGAAGTCCCTATAATATGTTTTTAATGTGTGATAAGTTTCACTAAAATTCTTTTTTTTCTTCCTCCTTTTTCTTTTTTATTAACAATGGTTTTGAGGAGAAGAGTAGGAGAAAGTAGGTAGGGGTCAGATGCAGCAAGAAATGTGATATAAAAACATTAGTAAAAAAAATCATTTTTAAAAAGAATAATTTCAAATCAAAATCCAGAATTGTTGGAGCAATTCACAACTCTGCCAACTATGTATTGGTATGTCTCTATCCCCATGAGTCCTTCAATGTTAATTGTTGCCATTTTTTTAACCTTGTACAATTTGCATGCAGAAAGAGGAAACTTCAGTTTTAAATTGCAAGTTATTAGTGATTCTTAGACATAAGAACATGTTTTTCATGTGATTATTTGTAGTTTGCAGATCTTTTGAAAATGTTTATATTCTTTGACCACTTACCTACTAGGATATGGTCCTTTTTGATATATATTTGAGGCAATTCTTTGTAAATTTTGGTTGTTATTAGTTATATTTGAGTCAGATATTTTTCCTTCTGTGCCGTTTTTCTTCTAATTCCATCCTGTTGTGTTTATGCAAGAACTTTAAAAAATTTTATGTAGACAAAATTATCTTTTATAATGTATAATCTAATCACTTCTTATTTGGTCACTCCTTAGACTTGGATGTGAAAGCTGCATGATCTTGTTCTCTCCCAATTTTCTTTTATGGTGTGACCTAATTTTGTGTACTAATTTTGAACTTAATGTGTTATATAGTAAAAGATCCTAAGTTCTGCCAGATTTTTCTAACTTTCCCAGCAGTTTTTGTCAAAAAGAGGCCTTCCAATAATTTATGTCCTTGATTTTATCAAATGTTAGACTTCTTTTTGTCATTCCTTCTCTTTCTGCATACCTCATCTATTCCATTGCCTGGCTGTTAGTTTTTCAGTTAATACCAATAACTATAAGATGCGACTAGTAATATCTATCTTGAACAGATGTTGTGATGATCAAATTAGATAATATATGAAAGTGATTTGATAACAAAAATGTATAAGGACTAAGTACTAGAGCATAAGCTTCTATGGAATGTTTTAAAACATTAAGAGTAAAATAAGTTTAAACAGATTTCAGATCTTTTCTGTTTTTACTATTTTTACAAAGATTTCTTCACTATTGACATTTCTTTCAAGCTATAGCTAGTGATCTCTGACTGTGCCTCTTGGACATATGTATAGAATGAATTGGACATAGACCAGCTTCTCATCTCCTCCACACAGAAGTTCTCACACACATGCTGGCAGAGGGACTTCAGATAGCAAACTCTAATAATAACTCCTGTTATAATCTCTTAGGAGGTCAAGATTTCAAACCATAAAAAATATAAAACATTTAGTACAACTGTCAGATACACATTTCACATTTTTTTCTTGACTTCGTGTCAAAAAAAATTTCTAGTCCATATCCCTTAGGCCAGTACTTAAGATCATCCCCCAGTTATAGGTCATCCATGCCAATACACAAACTCCCCTTATCATTAGTAAACTTGCAACCAATGGATCTTGACTCTTCAACCTTTCAAACTCATAAGGCTGCCTTGAAAACTGAACATGTCCATCTCAAGGTTGTGATTTTTTTTTTTTTTTTTTTTGCAGTATGTGAGGAGGAGAGAGTGAGGCAGATGACAGAAATAACGCAAGACTGGGGTTTGAAAAAGGATGAATGATGGTGGAGCAAGGGCATTTTAAAATAAAGGACATTGTTGAATTTGATTGGTTCACTCTTGGGTCAAGATTAGAAAAGGCAGAAAGGGAAGTCAGTGCAAGGGTCATGGCTTGAAAAAGTACAAGGAGGTGGAAGGATCAGAAGCAGCAATGTTGACAAAGAATAGGTTTAGGAGGGAAATGTGAAAGAAATATGATAGAAGGGTTGTGATCAGGTAGAGGAATATCAGAATTTTTAATCAAGAAAGTAGAATACTTGTGGATGATGATGAGAAGTAAGGAATGACTAACTAGTCTCTGCCTAAAGTCTTTCACTGTCACTGTTGTCTATCTAACAATCAGTACCACCTTTATCATTATACTCCCCATCTCAAAAATGTTGTGGTTTCCCATAATTTATAGAATAAACTCTAGTCTTTAGCTTTGTATTTCAGGCCCTTCACAGTCTGTCCCTACCCCTACCTAGCCTTTATTTACAAATTAATCTCCTACTCCTTGCCTGCAGGAACCCATGAGCCCTAATGTGGCCAACGGTACTCCCAAGTGTAACCCAACCAGATTAAAATGTTATAGGTAAATATTTAATAAAATAAATAAAAATATAATAAAGCATTAGTTAATATTGTATTTTCAGTAGTGGCCTGCAGAGATTCTTATGTAGATTTTAGTAGTCCCCATTTCTAATTGAGTTTGACAGCATTGGTCTACTCTAAACTATTGAAATAGCCTCCTAATAATAGGTCTTTTTTCCTTAAGTCTTTCCTATCTCTAGTCAAACTCTACATAGTTTCCCAATCTAATATTGCTGAGGCACAAATCTGTATATGTCAGTTCCCTGTTCGGCTAACTTCAGTAGTTCCCTGTTACTTCTAGGATCAAATACAAATGCCCTTATTTGGCATTTAAAATCCTTTAACAATCTGGCTCTCACCTAACCTCCTCCCGGGCTTATTATCCATTATTTCCCTTACCACTCTATGGTCCAATCAAGATGATAAAATTCTAACTTTCATGCAACATTCTATGTATAGGCTATCCCTCATAGCTAGAAATCATTCTTTCAAATCCCATTAATTGAGGAATAGCTGAACATGTTATATATTAATGTGATCGAATGATATTGGACTGTAAGAATGAAGGGAATAGTTTCAGAAAAACCTGAGAAAAGACGTGTATGAACTAATACAGTAAAGTTAGTAGAACGAGAAGAACAATTTATAAAATAATAGCAACATTCTAAGAACAATCAACTCTGAAAGTCTTGGTGACTCTGATGAACCCAATGACCAACCACAATTTCAAAAGACTAATAGTGAAAAATGCTACCCACTTCTTGCTGCCCACCCCTTTGTTAGAGAACTGATGAACTCAGTGCAAATTGAAGCATATTTTCTTCTATATCTTTATTTCTTTTTGCTTTTTTTCTTGGAACTTTGCTAATGAAGAAATTTGTTTTGCATATCTATACATACTTATAACTTTTATTTATCTTGCCTTCTTGATGGGTGATGTGGTAGAGGGGAGAGGAAGAGAATTTAGAACTGAAAATAAGACAAAATTGAATTAAAAATTGAAAATAAAACCACCTCCTCCTCATGTGTGCCTCCTAGAAATCCTAGTTTCCATCAGAGCTTAACTGGAGTGCCACCTCCTCCTACATAAGACTTTTCCTGCAATAGAAACAATACTACCATTAGAAAGTTTATGAAAATTAACTGCTTTGTTGGTGCTACTTTCTCTTTTACTTTTCAGACTAAAGCACCATTCTTTACTATAGCCACTCCTCCCCTGTATGTTTTCTTGTCCACTTAGAATGTAAGCTCTTTGAAAGCAGAGACTGTCTCACTTTTGTATTTGTGTCCCCAACATGTAGTATAATATCTGACACATATCAAGTGTTTTAATAAACACTTTTTCATCCATTTGTTCATTTTCTAATCCCATCCACTCTCAAAAGATACCTTGGTGCCTTTGCCCACAATTACCATGGATTGATTTTATTTAAATTTTGCATATATTTACATATGTACATATTGTCTAACCCTGTAGAATATAAATCCCTTTAGGAGAGGCATTGTTTCATTTTTGTCTTTGTATCCTTAGTGCCTTGAATATAGTAAATATTTAATAAATACTTACTGTTTTATTGCTAGTCAATTTATTTGTCTCTGTTCTGAACCAACCATTTTAGGAAGATGCTTGGTTAGGTAGATGATCCATTATGATCATAAGATTTTAGAGCAGAAAGAAAACTCAGAAATCTTCTAATTTAATTCATTCATTCATTTTGAAAATGAAAAAATTGAGTCAGTCTAGTGAGCAGCTAGGTGACTGTGGATTGAGAGCCAGGCCTACACAAGGGAGGTGTCCTGGATTCGTATTTGACCTCATATACTTCCTAGCTTTGTAAAACTGGGCAAGTCACTTAACCCCATTGCCTCACTCTTACCTGCCTTGAAAGTATCAGTTTTAAGGGTTTAAGAAAAAGTCAGTCAACAAGTTTTAATTAAATGCTCAACATATGCCAGGCAAAGTGCTAGGAATGCAAATTACAAGCCAAAAAGAAAAATAAAACATTGGTTAATTCTATTGGAAGATGACAATATACTAAAAACAAAATGGAGGGGAAAGGTAGGTATCTATTACATGGGCATGATGGAGAAATCTGGAATGCAACTTGATGACGTAAAAGGATTACTTCTTAATACTACTCTAGTAATAAGTGGTGGACCTAGAATTCATAACCATGCTTTCGAACTCTAAATGGCAGTGTTCATTCTACTGTATCATGCCAATGTGTTCTTTCTAGTAGGAAAGGTCTTTAGAGAATGTTCAATAGCATTCCTTTATCTAATGTTTATTAGTTTTTAGTCAACAAGTTCTTCCTTATATATATTTTATTCCCTTACACTGTAGCTTAAGTCCGTTTTTTGTGTTTACTCGATGGGAATATCTTTAGTGGACATAGAAAACATCTGCATTATAATCATAATTGAAGAGTTTATTAAAGTCATCTGTAGGCTTTGTCTAAGCAAAATCATTCCAATTCCCTTAGCCAGGCCTTGTAAATCTTATTTTCTGACCCTTTAATCATCTTGGTGGCTCTCCTCAGAAAGTATATCAAAGCCTCAATTTCAATGTCTCTTGTTCTAGTTTGATCTGTTCTGCCAAATAATGAAGAAGAAATGCAATTGTTTTAAGTAACCAGTTTCTGTATCCTGTCAGAACATTTTTAAGCTGGATTCAATCAGCAAACTTTCTCTTATCCTGGGACCCAATTACAATAGTTTGATCATGGTAAATTGAGTACAAATAATACAAATGTTGACTAGAAATGCAATTTTATTTAAATCACAGAAATATCAGTGTACTAAATGAGAAAATTGCTGCTATTTTTACTAGCTTTCTAATTGAAGTAGATGTTACTACATTAGGAAGAGGCATCTATCATCAGAGGTAGTAATCTGGTACTTATATCCACTTTGCTCTTGCTCCAAGGGTCTAGTAGTATTAAAAAAAAAGCAAAACAAATTTACTTTGTTATCCAAAATTGTACCAGACAACAAATGCAAAATATATGCAGGACAAAACAAGTAGGACAGAAAAATAAAAATGAAAGTCTCTGTCCTCCAGGAGCTTACATTCTTTTGGTGGAAACAACATGTCCATATACAAGTATAGTATGTACAAAATAAATGTTGAGTCATTTTGAGGGGAAACACTAGCAGCTGGGGGAATCTAGAAGGCTTTGTATGGGAGGTAGTATTTATTCTGAACTTAGAAGGAAACTATATTAGGAAGATGAGGTGAAGAGAAAAAGCATTCCAAGCATGGAGTACAGCCTGTGCAGAGGCACACAGTTGGGAAATGGAATGTCATATTGAGGAATACCAAGAAGGACAGTTCGGCCAGGCCCTAGAGCACCTGAAGGGTGGCAATAATAGATTGTAAGCCTAGAATGGTGGTTTGGAACCATATTGTAATGGACTTTAAATGCCATCAGAAGAGCTTGTATTTTATTATAGAAGTTATAGGCAGCCGCTGAAGTTTATTGGGCAGGGGGATGACATAGACAGATTTGTACTTTAAGAACATCCCTTTGAAAGCTAGGCGGAGAATGGATTAAAGTGGGGAAGAAGCATTTAAGAAACCAACCCAGTACTCTAGGTGATAGGTGATGAGAGCCTGAACTAGGAGTGGTAGCTATGGAAGTAGAGAAAAAGAGTACTGAGGTGAGAGATCTGGAAGGAGGATCAACATGACTTTGCAATTAATTAATTACAGAGAGTGGAAGTATGGAGTCAAGAACAAAGTTGTGAACCTGGGTGTCTTGAAGAATGAATAGTGGTGCCTTCAGCAGATATAAGGAAATTTGGAGGAGGGGTGAGCTTGAGAGAAAAGATAATGTGGTCTGTTTTGAATATATTGAATTTGAAATGTCTATGGGATATCCATATGGGCAATTTGGGGGTTTATAGCTCAGGAGACAGATGACGGCTTGATATATAGAACTGAAAGTCATTTTGATAAAGTTGATAATTCAACTCATAGATGAAGTACCCAAGGCATAGCATTGAGATAGATAGATAGATAGATAGATAGATAGATAGATAGATAGATAGATAGATAGATAGATAGATAGATAGATAGTTAAAAGACAGGATATGGACAGTAATCTAGCAAAAGAGATAGAAGGAACACTTAGACTGCTTGAAGGAAAATCAAAAGAGAACATTATCATGAAAACCAAGGAGAGGAGAATATCTAGAAAGGGGGCATTAATGTCATTATATTAATGTGATCTTTTACTAAAAATCCTCTCCCAAAATAGGACATTTCTGTTATCCAGTTTGTAATGACAGGTAGATGGCTACCAAAGCCATACCATCTAAGAATTCTGAGTAAGAAGTAAAAGTTCATATTTGTGAATTGGCCTAGAACATAGTTTCTCACAACCTTTGACACTGTGTTCTCTGTTTAACTGAATTTGTATAATGGTTTGTAGTAGATAGAAAGTCTCCTGGGTTTTCGTCCTAGGTAAAGAGAGAGAATGAGAATGAAATGGGGACAGTTAGGATTTAGGAAGGTGATGTGATCCATTGCCCAAGTTCTGAAGATAAATAAATAAGCATATTCAAGTTTGAAAATGTATCTTTTTTTCATTGTTATAGACACCATCATTTTTGAAAGTTTAAAAACTGAGTGTACCAATCATGTATTGGAGAAAGATTGATATACAAAATAGTTCTTTTTCACTACAATGCTTCTCTCTGTCCCACTGTGAGCCATTATGTCCTTTGCAAGCTTTCAAAACCCAACTCAGTTTCTGAAGTTGCTCCCACCCATCCCTATTTGCTTTTCTATTCAGTGCCCACTCATCACTTAAACCTCTAATGTAAATGTCATCCTGAAAAATTTAATATGGAATAGAATTATGCTGACCAAATTTGTTCATTCATTGTATACTATAAAATCACAAGTAAAAGTATTTTGGTCCAAGATATTAAACCAAACTAAATAACAACCAACAATTTTCTGATAACATACTAATGCTATTTAAAATTTATTTAATACCTATTTAATGCTATACCTATCAAACTACCAAAAAACTTTTTTTACTGAATTAGAAGAAACTATAACAAAGTTCATTTGGAAGAACAAAAGACCAAGAATATCAAGGGAAATAATGAAAAAAATATGAAGGAAGGTGGCCTAGCAGTACCAGATCTTAAACTGTACTATAAAGCAGAGGTCATTAAAACAATATGGTACTGGCGAAGAGACAGAAGGGAGGATCGGTGGAATTCACTAGGGGTAAGGGACCTCAGCAAGACAGTTTTCGATAAACCCAAAGAACCCAGTTTTGGGGACAAAAACCCACCATTTGACAAAAACTGCTGGGAAAATCAGAAAACAATTTGGGAGAGATTGGGCCTAGATCAACATCTCACACCCTATACCAAGATAAACTCAGAATGGGTGAATGACTTGAATATAAAGAAGGAAACTATAAGTAAATTAGGTTAGCACAGAATAGTATACTTGTCAGGTCTATGGGAAGGAAAAGATTTTAAAACCAAGCAAGAGTTAGAAAAAAATCACAAAATGTAAAATAAATAATTTTGACTACATTAAACTAAAAAGGTTTTGTACAGACAGAACCAATGCTACCAAAATTAGAAGGGAAACAACAAACTGGGAAAAATCTTTATAACAAAAAACTCAGATAAAGATCTAATTACTCAAATATACAAGGAGCTAAGTCAATTGTACAAAAAAATCAAGCCATCTCCCAATTGATAAATGGGCAAAGGACATAAATAGGCAATTCTCAGATAAAGAAATAAAAACTATCAATAATCACATGAGAAAGTGTTCTAAATCTCTAATAATTAGAGAAATGCAAATCAAAACAACTCGTGAGGTATCACCTCACACCTAGCAGATTGGCTAAAACGACAAGGGAGAGTAATGAATGCTGGAGGGGATGTGGCAAAATAGGGACATTAATGCATTGCTGGTGGAGTTGTGGACTGATCCAACCATTCTGGATGGCAATTTGGAACTATGCTCAAAGGGCTTTAAAAGACTATCTGCCTTTTGATCCAGCCATAGCACTGCTTGGATTATACTCCAAAGAGATAATAAGGAAAAAGACTTGTACAAAAATATTTATAGCCTCTCTCTTTGTGGTGGCAAAAAATTGGAAAATGAGAGAATGTCCTTCGATTGGGGAATGGCTGAACAAATTGTAGTATCTGTTGGTGATGGAATACTATTGTGCTCAAAGGAATAAAGAACTGGAGGAATTCCATGTGAACTGGAATGACCTCCAGGAATTGATGCAGAGTGAAAGGAGCAGATCCAGAAGAACATTGTACACAGACACTGATATACTGTGGTACAATCGAACATAAAGGGCTTCTCTACTAGCAGCAATGCAAGAATCCAGGACAAGGCTGAGGGACTTATGAGAAAGAAAACTAGCCACATTCAGAGCAAGAACTGTTGGAGGAGAAACAGAGAAGAAAAACAACTGCTTGAACACATGGGCTGATGAGGATATTATTGGGGATGTAGATACTAAACGATAACTCTAGTCCAGTGGTTCCCAAACTTTTTTGGCCTACTGCCCCCTTTCCAGAAAAAATATTAGCGCCCCCTGGAAATTATGAAACTATTTATTGAACTCAGAATAGAATGTAATACAAAAAAAAAAGTGTGGCCATCACCACTTCCCTGGATCACTGCAGCACCCACCAGGGGGAAGTAGCGCCCACTTTGGGAATCACTGCTCTAATCCAACTATAAATAATATGGAATTAGGTCTTGATCAATGAAACATGTAAAACCCAGTGGAATTGTGTGTTGGCTAAGGCAGATGGGGGGCGGTGGTTGGGAGAGAGGGGAAAAACATCAAATATGTAACTAGGGAGAAATATTCAAAATAAAAATTTTTTAAATAAAAAAAATAAAATTTAAGTTGATCAATATGAACACTCAAACTAATACTGTCTAGAACATGTAAAAGAAAAGAAACCCCAAGCAAAATACCCTTAGCAATGTTCAGAAGAGCTATGGAGTAACCAGTAGGATCTCTACTGACTTCTCATTATAATTTTATTTGGGACTGATCAACAGGAGGTTGGACTCTGTGTAAATCAACACTTGGAAATTTTAGAACCATGCGATAAGAGGTATTATTCCAGCAAATTACCACTACATTCATTTACCACAATTGTTTATCCATTCCCCAATTAACAGGTATCCTGCTTTGTTTTCAGTTCTTTGATATTATAAAATGTGCTGATATAACTATTTAGGTGTACATGTGACTTCTCTATCTTTGACTTGACTGAGGTATATGCCTGGCAATGAGATCTCTCAGAAAAGGCAAATATTTTAGTCATTTTCTTGGCATTGTCCTGAAGACACGTAAGACAAATATCTCACTAGATATTTGTAAAAATGTCAGGAGAACAAATCAACTAATTCTTTGTTACTCTAGAAGGAAGAATTAACAGAGAAGAAGTTATAGGGAGTTAGATTTGAGGGGGACATCAAAAAAGAAATTTAGCAGCTAGAGCTGTTTAGGAAAATAAAATGCAGGTACTTGACCTCCAACAGGTATACAATCTCCCTAACATTTCCTGGTCCCATGCATGTTGTGTCCTACTTTGTTGCCTTTTCTTCTCCAGACTCAAAGGCATTTGCTCACTTTCTCCCCTTCATTGCTTACATCATCTGATTTCATCTGGGTTTATCTCCAGTGTCCATGATAGAACAGGCTGCATAGTCTTTCAAATTCTTCCTTTCCTCTTCTGTCCCTAAGCAAGTACAAAAGCCTATTTGTGGTTTTCTAGGGCTTTTTGTTGCTAATAATTACAAGGAAAGAAACAAGTTAAGCATAACAAACATCAGAGAAGTTACAAGATAGAAATCTCAAAAGTCTATAATAATATATAACATTATTATTATCTTGGGAAGAACAGACCAGGAATTTTTCATGCCTTACACAAAGGAAGGGAACAAAGTGATTTTTGGAAAAAGTTGCCCAGATATTGTGATTGAATTTGGAAGAAAAAAAATACATTATAGAACTTTTTAAATATACAGGATACAGTAAAGGAAAAGGTACCAAGAAAAATAATTCTCTCATTTTTCCAATGAGTGATAATGGATTAACTCTCAAAAGAGAGACCAACCATTATTTTACTTCAAGCTATAAGTTACTGTAAGTTTACTTTACTATAAGCTTGAAAATTTCTCCCTTCTGATTAAAAGGTACTTTGTTGTTATTAAGTCATTTTCAGAGTTGTCCTACTGTTTGTGACCCCATTTAAGGTTTTCTTGGCAAAGACACTAAAATGGTTTACCATTTCCTTCTCTAGCCCATTTGACAGATGAAGAAACTGAGGTAAACAGGGTTAAGTGACTTGCCTGGGGTCACACAACTAGACACAGGAGCTCCTGTTTGAACTCAGGAAGATAGGTCTTTCTGACTCCAAGCCCAGTACTTTTATCCACTGCTGCTAAATAAAAGATATAGGATCTCTGTTGTGTTATAGAAGTAGTCTTCAGATTTATACGTACTTTCTCATCTCCCACAATATCCTTTTGCAATCTGACTTGGTGACTGTTAACCCAAGTGACTGAAGGAAAATTTCTTCTCTGGGAAGTTCTGTAGTTTAATGGGAAGATCTGGAGTCATAGATTCAAAAGATCTGTGTTTGGCACTACCCACCAATATTTAACACTTATTCATCCTCTAGTTCTAGGCAAGTCATTCAGCTTCCATGGCACTTAATTTTTCTTATTTGTAAAATTAGAGAAATTATACTTAAAACCTTACAGGCTTGTTTTTAGAAAAATGCTTTGTAAACCTTAAAATGATGAAGAAATTATTACTGTATATTTCTTCCTATTTACTATGCTATGACTTGGGACTTTTGTCCCATCTCTTATTTTTTGTTTCTCCACTGCTAGACATCCTTTCTCTTAATCTCAGAAACCTGATGAGTCTTGTTTATACTCACAATGACCCTGTTCAGTGCTCCACACTTTGTGTACCCAAAAGTAGCCACCATTAACCACCTATGTGCTCTTTTGTCCAGATAGTATAGTGGATGGAATGCTGGACTTGGAGAGAGGAAGACCAAGTTTAAATCCTACCTTAGACACACTAGCAATGTAACCTTGGGTAATATCACTTAATCTCTCTCAGGTTCTTTCCTCATCTGTAAGATGGGGCTAATAATAGCATCTACTTCATAGGATTGTAGTGGAGATCAATTGAGACAATATATGTAAAGTACTTTGTAAACCTTAAAAGGTTATACAAATATTAGCAGCTATTATTATCTTACCTCTTAGAATCTAAGTGAAAAAAGAAAAGTCTACAGGGAAAATTTTTTTCATCATTCTCCCATCTATTTAATGTAGTTGCTAACAGTTATAATTCTGGGAAAAGCTCATAAAAATGATTTTTTTGTTATTTAACTATAATATTTTACTTTTTTCTCAACTACATGAAACAATTTTTAGCTTTTTTTTAAAGTTTGAGCCAAATTCTCACCCACCCTTTTCCCCTCTCTCCCCTCCCATTTCCCTGAGACAACAAGCAATCTGATGTAGATTTTACATGTGTAATAGTGTAAAACAGCTTTCCATATTATTAGTCATTTTGTGAAAGAATTCAAATGAAAGAAAAGTGAAGAAATGAAATGAAATATAGTATGTCTTGACCTGTACTCAGACTCCATCAGTTCTTTCTCTGAAGGTGAATGGAGTTTTTCATCTAGAGTTCTCGAGGGGGCATGGCTGGGTGGCTTGGTGGATTGAGAGCCAGGAATTAGAAACAGGAGGTCCTAGGTTCAAATCTGGCCTCAGACCCTTCCTAGCTGTGTGATCCTAGGCAAGTCACTTAACCCCCATTGCCTAGTCCTACTGCTCTTCTTGTATTGATTGATTCTAAGACAGAAGATAAGGGTTAGAAAAAAAAAAAGTCCTTGAGGATTGTCTTGGATTACTGTATTGCTAAGTATAGCTAAGTCTTTCATAAATGTTTATCATATAATATTGCTGTTACTGTGTATAATGTCCTCCTAGTTCTGTTCATTTCACTTTTCATCAGTTCATGTAGGTCTTTCCTAAATCATACTTCTTGCCATTTTTTATAGCACATTATAATTATATTACCACAATTTGTCCAGCCATTCCCCAATTAATGGACATTCCCTCAATTTCCAATTCTTTCCCACTACAAAAAGAGCAACTATAAATATTTTTGTACAAACAGGTCCTTTTCCTTTTTTAAAAATCTCTTTGGAGAAAGTAATAAATGTTGGAGGGGATGTGGCAAAATAGGGACATTAATGCATTGCTGGTGAAGTTGTGAATTGATCCAACCATTCTGGATGGCAATTTGGAACTATGCCCAAAGGGCTATAAAAGACTGTCTGCCCTTTGATCCAGCCGTACCACTGCTGGGTTTATACTCCAAAGAGATCATAGGGAAAAAGACTTGTACACAAATATTTATAGCCTTGCTCTCTGTGGTGGCAAAAAAATGGAAAATGAGGGAATGCCCTTCAGTTGGGGAATGTCGGGGCAAATTGTGGTATCTGTTGGTGATGGAATACTTTGTGCTCAAAGGAATAATGGACTGGAGGAATTCCATGTGAACTGGAATGACCTCCAGGAATTGATGTACAGTGAAAGAAGCAGAACCAGGAGTACATTGTACACAGAGACTGATACACTGTGGTACAATCGATCATAAAGGACTTCTCTACTAGCAGCAATGCAATGATCCAGAACAATTCTTTTTTTTTTTTTTAACCCTTACCTTCCGTCTTGGAGTCAATACTGTGTATTGGTTCCAAGGCAGAAGAGTGGTAAGGGCTAGACAATGGGGATTAAGTGACTTGCCCAGGGTCACACAGCTGGGAAGTGTCTGAGGCCAGACTTGAACCTAGGACCTCCCATCTCTAGGCCTGGCTCTCAATCCAGTGAGCCACCCAGCTGCCCCCAATCCAGAACAATTCTGAGGGACTTATCAGAAAGAACGCTATCCACATTCAGAGGAAGAACTGTGGGAGTAGAAACACAGGAGAAAAACAACTGCTTGAACACATGCATTGATGGGGATATGTAGATGCTAAACAATTACCCTAGTGCAACTATCAATAATATGGAAATAGGTCTTGATCAATGATACATGTAAAAACCCAGTGGAATTGTGCATCAGCTACAGGGGGAGGAAGGGTTGGGGGAGAGGGAAAGAACATGAATCATGTAACCATAGAAAAATATCCTTAAAAAATAATTTTTAATCTCTTTGGATATAGAACAAAAGGGTATATGCACTGTTTAAGCTCTCTGGGTATAGTTCTAAATCGTTCTCCAGAATGGTTGGATCATTTCACAACTCCACCAGCAATGCACTAGTGTCCCATTTTTGTCATATTCCCTATAGTATTTATCATTTTCCTTTTCTGCCATATTAGCTAATATGATAGGTGGTACCTCAGAGTTGGAAAACTTCTTGAAAGAATTCATTGAGGTTCATTTATTTTTCAGAACAACTTTCCATTCAGCTGTCTAGAGCTAATATCTTCTTGCTTCATTCACGACTAGAAAAGAAAATTAAGTCCAAAATCAGCAGGAAGCTATATTTTCCCTTGAAATTTTAAAATACAGATCATCATTGGCAATTTCTTCAGAAAAGTAAGAATTAATCTTCAACTTTAGCTCCCCTAATAACATTTGGCTAGAGTGTGTATTTTTCCTAAGTTTTGATAGATTCAAAGCTTAAAGAGAAAGAAATATGGAATGCTGAGCACCACTCTTTTAGATGAATAACAATTACCAGATGAACAAAACTATTAAGACTCATAATGCCATCCTTAGTGCAGAGATGGGAGTGGCCTTCATCCCCCAGATAACTACTCAGTTTGGTTTAGGCCAGGGGTCGGCAACCTTTTTGGCTGTGAGAGCCATAAACGCCACATTTTTTAAAATGTAATTTCGTGAGAGCCGTACAGTGCTCACAGTGTGCACTCCTGCAACAGTGCACACTTCTGTAACAGCGCCTGAAAAAAAATTGACTTTATGACTCCTGCAGAAAGAGCCATATGATGGCGACCCCTGGTTTAGGCCTATGATTACATTAATGTAAGGAATTCTTAGTGAGAAAACTCTCTAGCAAGATAATTCATCAATTGTTCTGTAATTGCTAGATTTAAATAATGGCTAGTCCTCCAATAGGGTAAGTGACTTGCCCAAGGTCACATAATTGGTATCTGGCAGAAGCAGCACTCTACCCCAAGTCTTCCTGAATTGTAGGCTAACTTCACCCACTGCTCCATGCTGATTCTTCTCTTGCCTTATAGGCTTGAAATTATCCCTTGGCAAAGTAGGAAATAGGCGATAGATTCAGGCAAAAAAACTGAGGATATGGGGGTAGAAAGAAAATTGGTAATTGAAATTGCTTACATCTCTTCCTTGCCTTCTCTAGAAATGTAACTCTCAGAAGTCCCCAACAACGAGAAACATTTTCTTCTTTTGTCTTTTTCTCATAAATTCATCCAGACTTAACTGGCAACAATGTTTTTCTGTTATAGACGAAAATACCTATTACATAGACCAGTGATGACAAACCCTTTAGAGCTGGAATGCCGGGCCACACCTCCAGACCAAGTGCCATGCCTGCTTCCTGCCCTCCCTGTGCTGTGTCCCTCCCCCCCCCAGTGACAGGCATGCCCTCTCTTATCCTACACAGGGGAGAGGGAAAGCCCATTGGCTTTTGGGCAGAGGGGTGGGGACATCATTAGCATGGTAGAGGGGGGGAAGAGGAGCAGCTCTGCCTGAGTCCCTCTGCCTTTCTAGTAACAAACTGGAGAGGTTTGGGGAGGTGGGGAGGGAGCTGGCTGAGTACCCATAGAGAGTGCTTTGCATGCCATCTTTGGCACCTTTGTCATAGGCTCACCATCACTGACATAGACTATCCCAGTGTCATAAGATCTATCAATTTACTAGGGGGGAGAAATAAAGGACTTTGAACAATGGGTTATAACTTGGTAGCTAAGTCCTGAGGAGTTGCCTGAGACATATAGAGAGGGTTAGTGCTTGCCCAGGGTCATATCACTAGTAAGGATTAGCTGAGGCCTTTGAATTTAGGCCTCCTGCTTCCCAAGTGTAACCCACTCCCTGCTTCAGTACATTGCCTCTCTGTGAAAAGTATTTTAAAATGACAACTGGTAGAAGAATTGTTCTATCATGGTTGCACTACAACTGTGTCCAGCTGGTTACAGAAACTTCCCAGTAAGACAATTGTGTCAGGTTTGGGCAAAGGTGCTGTGTCCTTTGTATTATCTATCAGTCATTGTTTGCTGAAGGAATAAAAGAATCTTTGTTTTACTTTTTTGTTTTATTAATTTGAGCTTAGTTCCTGACCAATGCTTTTGAATAAAAGTGTTTAATCTTTTTTTTAAACCATAGCAGTTAGTATGATAATATATTAGAAAGTTTTGAAGCCTTATTAAGGTTTTTTTCCCCTCATACCTTTTAATCTGATGAACTTGAAATCAGTTTGAACAAATTATAAACTGTAGTTGGGATTAGATATTTTCTTGTCAGCTTCAGATTGTGCTTCTACTTATTTGATGCTTCTGCCAGGTGTCCTAGATAAAGGACTGCTTTTTTAGTTTCCTTCTTTATCCATACCAAGTTGACTTTCACATTTCAAAATTTGCGCCCTACTTCCAGGTATTTCCTAAACAGGCAAGCAGTAGCAAGGAAAGAATTGAAAAGATGTATCAGAACTCAAGGAATGTTAATAGAGTTTGGGTGGGAGATAACTTTGGGCCTCTTTGTTGCTTCAGTAGTTCTCCATGAGCGTTTTATGTGACATTTATATGGCACTTTATATATAGCGATTCTCAGCAATTAATAAAAACAAATCACTTTGTGTAGCTTTATGGTTTACATAGGACTTAATATGCATGGCCTCATTTGAATCTCATAATGATTCTTTGTGGTAGGTAATACAGATAGTATTCCTGTCTTATATGGAAACATGCTCAGAGAGGTCAAGTGACTTTCCTTTGGTTACATAGCTGGTAAGTGTTGGGAAATGAACCTCTGACTTTCCTACTCCCAAGTTCAGAACTCTGTCTATTATGCCATGCAAGAATTTCCGGATTAACCCTTCAAGGTCATCAAAAGCTCCTTGAAGATAATGGGACTCTCTTTTATGGTATTTTTCAATGCCGTGTTCCAAAATTTAATTTATGGTACTGAGGCAGGGATTCAACAAATATAACCAGAAAACATGAAACTGCAGATTTTTTTAATTGCCTTTAAAAAAGAGATAATATTACAGGTTGAGTTCCTTTCATCAATTTTGTGAAATTGAAACTACCCTATTTTATTATCTTGGCATCCTGCTTTAACCAGACTCTCTGGGTAGGTCAGAAGCTCTCAGTCTGAATGATATGCCCACAAGCAGTCAATTGCTTGGATCCAACAAGATGGCAGATGTCATTCCTAAGCACTGTCTTCCTGTCTTTGCCACTATTCATGCTTAATTCTGCAGTAGCTTTATGTTGCCTCCTCTCCTTTTTCTTCCTATAAAAGAACTACCTCCTAACTTTGGTTCTTTGACTCCATTACTCATTTAAATTTCCCCAAATTTATTTTGGTTAGCTATATAGTATTTGTAATGGGGTTTAGGATTTTTTTTTTGCTTTTTTAATGAAGGAAATGGGGAAGGGAGATGAGGGAGAGAAATTGAATTGATTTTTTAAAAGAAATTTCCCTGGGGACCTATCTCTGCTTTTATAATGAGAGTCTGAGGGAAGAGAATTCAATGTATGAAATTTGCTTTTGCCATCTTTCCATTAGTGCATTAATTGCACATATTGAGGGATTTTCTTTTGTATCTTTTAACAGCATCTTCTCACACCAGTGGTCAATAACAAAGTAATGATAATTTATGATAGAAATTAGTGATTATTTCTCAGGTCAATTTCCCTATATTCTCCTCTCTGCTAATTTATTCCTTCTCTCTCTGCGCTAGGTGATGCAGTGGATAGAGCACTGGGCCTGGAGTCAGGAAGACCTGAGTTCCAATCCAGCCTCAAACACTTCATAGCTGTGTGACTGAGCAAGTCACTTAACCTCTGCTGCCTCAATTTCCTCAACTGTAAAATGGGGATAATACTAGCACCCTCCTCACAGGGTTGTTGCAAGGATCAAATGAGATAATATTTGTAAAGCACTTAGCACAGTACCTGGCACATAATAGGTGCTTAATAAATGATTGTGTCCTCGCTCTCTCACTGCAATTTCATCTGGTTTCATATCTTTAACTATTTATTTGATGCAGATAACTTCTAAATACTTTTCTCAGGTCTTGACCTTGCTGTTGAGTTCCTGACATCGATACTTCCTCTTGAGTATTGAAAACAAACTACCCAACTAACACTTCAAAATCACCATGTTTAAAACCATACTTTAAAAATTGGACTTCTCTTTCCTGCACAAACATCTCTTCTCACACTCCCCTTCTCCTATCTTTGTTAATTATATCACCTGGCATCCAGGTTCAAATCCTCATTCATCTTTGATTCATTTATTTTCTCCCCCCACAGTTAAAATCCATTCAATAACAAAATCATTTTGATTCTACTTTTATTGATCATAGCTTTCTTTTTTTATTCCCTTTGTATAATCTCTTGCCCAGAATATTTTGATAGCATTCTTACTAGTCTTCATGACTCCAGTCTAGTTTCCCCATCATATACTCTCTCTCTCCTGTGTTCTGTTTTCCCTAATGCACAGCTCTGCTTATACCACTCCTGTCCTCAAAAAGATTACACCACTTACAGAATAAAGACTTTTAAAAATTATTTTCAGCATGTGGAACTTTGAGGAGTCTTCTTCTAATCATGAATGACTCAAGGACTGCTGATATGTAGTAACAAGGAATTTTCTGGTTGGGTTTGGAACCAGAAAGACCAAAGACAGAGCTGGAACTGAATTTGTATCCAAAGGGATCAATACTCCCCTCTCTCAGCCCTTTTTTCTCTTCCCTCTTCTCTGGCATCTTGCAAGTTAGGAGACAGCTACTGCAGGAGAAACAATGGTCCCTGTCACTCACCTTGCCACCATGTGTCCATGAAAGCATGGCTTCTCTGTTCCTGTTGTGTTTCTTCTTTCCTGATCTTAGGTAAGAGTTTCCTGAGATGGGAGTACCGTTGCAATCAATGAGACTGGGAGATCCATCAAAGCCACCTGAGGTCCCACCAACAACTGGGATCCTGGAGCCGTTGGCAGTAGCAGCTGTGTCTGGTGAGGAGCTAGCATAGCAATCAGGTGACCCACGTGACTTTGAGCTGAGACACTGCATCATCCTACAAGGAGCTAACCCCATTAGGCAAGGGAGCAACTCATCCATCAGTGATGCCATACCCAGAACCAAATTTGATGGGGATTTTGAGAGGAGAGAAAAGGATTCTTCCTCTTGTTTAGGAATTGTAAGGTACCCATCAGCCCCACAGCATTTCCTTCATGTGAATCTCCATACCTTTATGCTTCAGGTTTGAGTTCACTCACCCCAAGGACTGAGTTTGTAAAGGGGAAAGAGTACACTGTAGTTTGGAGGGTATTTTTGTAACATCTGTTGTTATATCTTGTCAGTAAATATCCTTTTGTAAAAGCGAATTGGTGTTAAATGATTAATCTATGTTGGAAGAAATACACCAGCTGATGAGGGGCTTATGGACCATCAATAGTATTAGAAACTTTAAGCCCTCCAGTTACCCTTAGAATCCTGAGAGAAGAAGTAGACTGCTACCCTCTGGGAACCCAGCTTGCTATGAGAGTTGGGGTTGAGAGGGAGGGTGAGCCCAGTTGGATGACTTGGATGGATCTACCAATCTCACTGGTCAAAAGAAGGTCCCCATCTCTACATATTCACCTAAGTACAGGAAAGAAGAAACACAAGAACTGAGGCACTATGCTTTCACAGACCCTCAGGTGGGAAATGACCCCTCCTCCAGCCAGCAGCTGCCATAATGCTCCTCTTTATTCAAAAGACTGTAAGAAAGAGGAACCTCCCCCCTCAAAAAAGGGCAGATGGAGGAGATCCTTTTATATGCAAATTCATGTCTAGCCCTGTCATCAGCCCTTCTGACATCAAGGGCAATCAAAAAATCTTGTCAGCACATAGCACTAGCCCTCAGTCACTGGTTGGGGGACTCTCCAAAGTTCTATGTGTTGAACTAAAACAAGACAAGGAATATCACAAACTCTGAGAACTGGGCTATTATTGACCTGTCCCCCATTCCATGTGGGATGAGAGAGAATAAGGAGTCAAAATTTTGATTTTAAGTTTTTTAACTTAGGTGACTTGAAGGAAAGTGGTGCCCCAACAAGAAATAGGGAAGTTTGGAAGAGGGTTAGTTTTAGTGGGAAAGTCCTGTTTTGGACATTAAGCTTGAGATACCTATGAGACATCCAGTTCAAAATGCACAGTAGGAATTTGGTAAAGGAGCACAGGAGCAAGACTTAGAGTAGGATTTGTGTGTATGTGTGTATTCCCCCATAGAACTGTAACATTCTTGAGGACTTTTGTTTTTGTCTCTCTATCCCCCAGTATCTAGCATGGTATCTGGTAGATAGTAGGCACTTAATAAGTACTTAATGATTAAATGGTTTATTTCTCAATCTTTATACACATTTCTTTATATACTTGCTGCCACTTTTAGGCCTCTTCCTTCATCTGTAAATTAAGAGAGTTTGGATCTCTAAGGTTACTCCCTAGAGGCCCAAGTGGATGTTGGTCTCTCTTACTCTTGTACACAAGATGGCCATAACATGTTATTTTAAAATGGCAACTGGAGGCAAATCGCAAAGCACTTGAAATGCTAATCTTCATATTTATGCATCTTATGCCATATTAAATTGTTATTGGAGTTATCAAAGTAATTAGAATTAGGAAGAAAATTGTTGGATAAGATTGGTGTAAAGTATTTTTACCCAAACTCAATTCAGGTTGAATGTACCAGTAAAATATCTTATTAGTGGGGAAAAAAATAAAAATAAAATGGCAACTGGACTGTAAATCCTTCTGTGTGAGGATCCTTCCTGGCCTATGTTCATGCTCATGACTTCTGCGAGCACTCTATTAGTAATAATTTTAGTGTTGCCGTTGCCTTCTCCAGACATTGTCTTCCTTGAACTTTATGCTGTAAGTGCCTTTCCTGAAACTAAATATAAGCTTCTTAATTTAAAGAACTGGTTTTCCCCTCATTCTCTTCCTAGCAATGATAAATTCTTTGTCCCACAATTTATAGCCAGAAGTTAAATTAAAATATGGAAAATCCATCTGATAAATATATACTTTCATACTTGCCTAACATCTTGTGTAATGTTAGAGTTTTATTGCCTATTTTATGTGGTCTTGTGTTTGGGGGATTATGTAAGAAAACTCACATGCAAAGACCAGTTGGAAAGGCTAAATTTTTTTAATTTTTTGAAAGAATATAATTGATTTGCAAGAAATATTAGAAAAGCAAAGAATATAGAAGAATAGGATAGAAATAAGCTCTTTTAGTTTTGCCCTTTTCATCTGGATCACATTGGCAACTCCATCATTGTGGCTAGCTGTGGCAGACAGTTTTTGTCTTGGGGAAATAGGAGATGAGACATAAAATTTCCAGTGCAGCCTTTTAAATAATATCTCACCAGCCCAAGATGGGCTTGTGCTCAAAAGAAAAGAAAAGCTCAATTTAGGCCTTTAACAGGATATTTTCTGGGTTAAATAGTTATTGTCATTTGTAAAAAGAGTTTTAGTCAAACTCAACCAGCCAAATTACGCGATAAGAAGAACAGTCTCTAGATTGTTTGTTCATCTCACATGTGGTTTAGCTTAAGTAACTTGATATATTCTTTCACAGGATAATAGTACCTGACTTGTTCAGCATCAGTAAGGAACATGGTCTGAATATGTGGATTTTCCAGACAACTAAAGCTTAATCACTAGGGACCAGAACTTTTACTTTTGATGGAAATATCTCTAAAAACATTTGCAGTGGGGCTATAAAATAATACAGGCAATCTCAAAAGTTTAAGTATAGCTGTAAGCTGTTAAAGCATAGTAGCTATTAATGCTTTAAACTACACTAAGACATTTGGCAAATGTTCCATATGAATGTAGTCATACTTGCATATTTAAATAAACATGCTAGAACTTATACATTACAAATAAAGATTGTTCTTTTAAGTCATTCTCTTGGTAAGCAATATCTTTGTTATAGCAATCTTGTTTTTCATAGGTCTAAAGCGAGAGTTCTTAGCCTAGGGCCCCATGAACTTGCCTTTTTTTTTTTTTTTTTTAATTTTTTTTTAAACCCTTAACTTCTGTGTATTGGCTCCTAGGTGGAAGAGCGGTAAGGGTGGGCAATGGGGGTCAAGTGACTTGCCCAGGGTCACACAGCTGGGAAGTGTCTGAGGCCGGATTTGAACCTAGGACCTCCCGTCTTCTAGGCCTGGCTCTCAATCCACTGAGCTACCCAGCTGCCCCAATGAACTTGCCTTCTTAAAAAAAATATTTTGATAACAAAATAATTGCCTTCCTTTGTAATCCTATGTATTTTATTTGATGCATTTTAAATCCTTCTTCCAATGGTCTACAAGGTCACCCGATGGCCAAAAGTATCCCTGACTAAGGATCTGTGCTCTAAACTCTTTTAGAAATTGCCTTCAGCATCAGATTATGAGCCATGAAGGAAATTAATCTTGTTATTTTATAGCAATGCTACCTTTTAAAAATTATATTTATTGCTAAACTTGATCACCTAGCTTATTTGCTGGTCTTGGCTCTGAGTGACCTGACTGTTTCCAAAACCAAACTCTAAATTCAACTATGAAAATTTATTACCATTGAGAATTGTTGTTGGGAGTGTTTTAAATGCTAGTTTTGGAATAATGACTATTCCAATAATGACTATTCTCAATGGAAATCTCCCAAGATGTTTTGATCAATGGCAGCATCATTTGAATGAGGGTACAATGTACACTCTGTAATTATTTTGAAGAATCATTATCATTTGAATATCCACATTTATAGGATTGTAAATTAAATGTAGAAGTGACCCTCAAAGTTATCTCGTCCAACTCCCCAACTTTTCAGATGAAGAAAATCAACTGTATCGCCTTTATACCCATACTTTGTATATACACCACACTCCACACTTCCCTCCTTTAGTAAAAATAATTCTGAACATAATTTAATCATTTCTTAGTGACTTAGGGCCATCATTATAAGCTACTTTTATACTATATTAAAATAGGGGTTCTCTCAGGCTTATCAGGAGTAGTGTTTAAGACTTAGCTTGTTCGTAAATTCATTTCCCTAGATTGTTCTCTTGTTCGTAGGATCATAAATTTAGGCGTGGAAAGGAACTTGGAGGTAACTTGCTCATTTTACATATGAAACTGAGGTGGGGAGAGGTGAAGTGGTTTGTTTGACTCCTATCCAGTGACTCAAATCCAGCCCTTTTCTACTATACTACTGTACTGTACTTGGTGATGCTGCCATCTCCTTGCTTGTGTGGCCTTGATTATTTTCTGTCATTTTCCTGCCCCTGCTATCCATTGTCCTCTTGCCACCTCCCCCTTCTTGCCCTCAGCCTTGTTGTTACCTTTACTCAGAAGTGCACGTAAAGTTGGTCCCCCAAGGAGATAGAAGATGCACATAAAGATAACCCAGAGAAATCAGAAACAAATTCTTGTGTTTATCCAAGAAGAGAAATAGTGGCTATATAACTGTGCCATGAAATAAAAAATACTATGGGTTTTGTGAAACTGGGATTTATTTCTGGGTTTACATCTGTTCAAAAGGCATTAAGGTTCAGGAAGTCTAAACACTGGATAAGTGGTATCAGTTATAACTGCTATTCAGTATATATCCCACTCAGTAACTGGGGAAAAACTTGAAGATAAATGTATGCCAAAGGAAAAGGGTTACATAAGATATATAAATTCAAGTTCAGGCTAGATTTTTTTTTAAACCCTTACCTTCCATCTTGGAGTCAATACTGTGTATTGGCTCCAAGGCAGAAGAGGTGGTAAGGGCTAGGCAGTGGGAGTCAAGTGACTTGCCCAGGGTCACACGGCTGGGAAGTGTCTGAGGCCAGATTTGAACCTAGGACCTCCTGTCTCTAGGCCTGGCTCTCAATCCACTGAGCTACCCAGCTGCCCCCCAGGCTAGATTTTTAAAAAGTAAAGTTAAAATTCCTAGTAAAATAGTGAAAGGGTAGCCCCTTATAGATTCTTCAGATGATCCTTCATCATATAAATAAGTCATTCAATCCAAGTAAATAAATATTTATTGAATGCTTACCATGTGCTATATTTTTTCAAGAAGATTCCTCCAGTTGTTAGTGTCCTCCCTAACTTTGTGTTTCTATTTGTTTTATATGTAATTTGTTTTACCTATCTGAGAAAATGTTGAATCCCCTCAGTAGAATGTAAGCCCCTGAGAAGGAGAGACTGCCTCATTTTTGTTTCCCCAGTTCTAGCACATAGTAGTCACTTAATAAATATTCATTGCTGGAGCAGTGAGGTAGTTCAGTAGATAGAGTGCCAGGCCTGGAGACTGTAGGTCCTGGTTTTAAATCTAGCCTCAGATACTTCCCAGCTTTGAAACCCTGATCAAGTCATTTAATCCTTATACTGCCTTGGTATTAATTCAAAGATAAAAGATAAGGGTTTAAAAATAAATGAATAGGGGCAGCTGGGTAGCTCAGTGGAGTTAGAGCCAGGCCTAGAGACAGGAGGTCCTAGGTTCAAACCCAGCCTCAGCCACTTCCCAGCTGTGTGACCCTGGGCAAGTCACTTGACCCCCATTGCCCACCCTTACCACTCTTCCACGTATGAGACAATACACCGAAGTTAAGGGTCTAAAAAAAATAAATGAATGAATGAATGAATACTCAGTGTTTGGGAAGAAATGCTGCCATGCATCATTGTGCATTTGGCACATACCTCTAGGAATTAAATCATTATCTTTCAACTATAGGTATCTTTCAGTGTAAAAATGACTAAGATCTGAATAAAAGACTTTATAAATTAGACATGCAGCATGATTTCAAACTGGCAGGTAAGAGAATAATAAATAACTTGTCAAAGATTATTTGATTACCACTAGCCATCTTGCCCCCCTAGTCATTGGGACTCCCTTGATATTGTGGCCTTTCTATTCTGAGGTTTCTTCTTATTCTCTTACATGGGAAGAATATTCTAAGAAAAGACAGGCAAAAAAAAAACCATGTATTTGATCTAAATTTTTGAGCCAGAATTAGATTAGGATCTTTTATTCCTATGCTGAGCATAGGTACTTGATATTTGGAGAATGTTTTCCCTGGGTTGCTTCAAGCAACGTATGTATAACATGAAAGTCATTCAAGTCAAATGAACTGAAATGTTAGATTTCTAGGTTATTCTGATGTATATTGTGCTGACGCAACTAAAAGCCACAGAACAACAGGTTTCGAGCTGAAAGAGGCCTTAGAGATTGTCTAGTCCTCTCATTTTACAGATGAAGAAATGAGAGGTCAAGTAACTGGTACGTGGCGACTCAAAGAATAAACGGCAGGACTGGGATATGAATACAAGTCCTCTGACTCTAGAGTCAGGCCTTCTCCTAACTGCATTCTACAGTCTTAGTAGAACCCTCATATCCAAATTGCTGCTTGACTAACTTCCTTTGAAAATGCTATAGAAATTGGAACCAGATTGTAGAGTGCATTCAAAAGCCTATAATATATCTATGAATTAAATACTTTTAAAGAAGTTAATTGCTTGTTTTCTTACTCCTTAGGTTTAATGGGGAATATGTGCACTTTTCATCCAATTGAGAATCAGCTCTTGGAAAATAATCCTTTGAACCTCATGGATTAGCTGGAATTTGGACTGTGAAGCCCTTGCTACGAAGAGCTTTCAAGCTTTGATCACCTGAACTGACTCTAGCAATGGCCAGCAAACGGAAATCCACCACCCCTTGCATGATACCAGTAAAAACTGTGGTGTTACAGGAAACAGAAGCAGACCCTGTTGAAGGTTTTAATGAAGGAACTCAGCAAGAGTTACCTCCTGAAACGCCTAGTGTTAATGATGCTGTTAACAACAACAACAATAATAATGGAACACTATCTAATGGGCATCGAAGTACTTTTGATGGTGATTCTTACGTATGTAAATATTGTGATTTTGGGTCTCAAGACATGAATCAATTTATGGGGCACATGAACTCAGAACACACAGACTTCAATAAAGACCCCACTTTTGTATGTATTGAATGCAGTTTTATGGCAAAAACCTCTGAAGGGCTTTCACTCCACAATGCCAAATGTCATACTGGTGAGATGAGCTTCATTTGGAACGTGGCCAAACAGGACAATCGTATAATTGTAGAGCAGATCATCTCTGATAGCACCAGCAGTCACGACCTTTCAGGGGAATCCTATGAAGAAGGGATAGATGGACAAGCTGAAATTATCATAACTAAAACTCCAATTATGAAGATAATGAAAGGGAAAGCTGAAGCCAAAAAAATTCACACACTGAAGGAGAACTTGCCGAATCCAACCATTGGGGAGAATTTACTAAGTCAGCCAACAGGGGAGAACTTAGTCAGTCAGTCAGTCAGTGAAACTGAGGTAAAAGAGAGTGACCATTCTTTCACCAATGGCTCTGTTCCAGTCAGCCAGGCAACCACCAACCCTGTGAAAACTTCACACGTTGCCAATGGCCCACTAATCGGAACTGTGCCTGTTTTACCTGCTGGTATAGCTCAGTTTCTGTCTATTCAACAGCAACCCCAAGTGCATGCACAACACCATCACCACCAGCCATTGCCCACATCCAAGTCACTTCCTAAAGTGATGATTCCCTTGAGCAGCATTCCAACATACAATGCAGCCATGGACTCAAATAGCTTCCTGAAAAACTCTTTCCATAAGTTCCCCTACCCAACCAAAGCTGAGCTTTGCTACTTGACTGTTGTGACCAAGTACCCTGAAGAACAACTAAAAATTTGGTTTACTGCCCAAAGATTGAAGCAAGGTATCAGTTGGTCCCCCGAGGAGATAGAAGATGCACGGAAAAAGATGTTTAACACAGTCATCCAGTCAGTACCTCAGCCTACAATCACAGTTTTAAATACCCCTTTGGTTGCCAATGCTGGCAATGTCCAACATCTCATTCAGGCTGCCTTACCCGGGCATGTTGTTACAGGTCAACCAGAAGGTACAGGTGGATTGCTGGTCACTCAGCCAATAATGGCCAATGGGCTACAGGGGACAAGTTCCTCTCTCACCTTAGCAGTTACCTCTGTTCCCAAGCAGCCAGCTGTTGCACCACATAACACTGTTTGCTCAAATACTGCATCCGCTGTAAAGGTGGTAAATGCTGCTCAGTCTCTGCTCACTGCATGCCCAACTATAACTTCCCAAGCTTTCCTAGATTCTAGCATCTACAAAAACAAAAAATCTCATGAACAGCTATCAGCTCTGAAAGGTAGCTTTTGTAGGAATCAGTTCCCTGGACAAGGTGAAGTAGAGCACTTGACCAAAATTACAGGCCTCACCACAAGGGAGGTTCGAAAATGGTTCAGTGATCGAAGATACCATTGCAGAAATTTGAAAGGTACTCGAAGCATGTTACCTGGAGATAATAGCTCTCTGATTATGGACTCAGCACCTGATGTTACCTTCACTCTGTCACCCAAAGCACCTGACCTAGCCTGCGTGACGACAGCAACAACACCAGGGGTTCATCACTCAGCCAAACGGCAGTCCTGGCATCAGACACCAGATTTCACCCCAACAAAATATAAGGAGAGAGCGCCAGAACAGATCAGGGCCTTGGAGAGTAGTTTCGCCCAAAATCCTCTGCCCCTTGAAGAAGAAGTAGACCGACTGAGAAGTGAAACCAAAATGACCAGAAGAGAAATCGATAGCTGGTTTTCAGAGCGACGGAAAAAAAAGTCTGCTGAAGAGAACAAAAAATCTGAAGAGGCAGCTTCTCAAGAGGAGGAAGAAGTTGAAGAAGACTGTGGTGAAGAGGATCCTGCTGAGGAGTGGAGGGTTTCCAGCGAGAATGGCTCCTCTGAGGCTCCGGGTGGTGACCGGCCTCGAGTGGAGCGCAAAGTCAGCCCCATCAAAATCAATCTCAAGAATCTGCGTGTGACAGAGGCAAATGGCCGAAATGAATCGCTAGGACTAAGTGCCAATGACCATGAGGATGAGCAGGGTTTGAGCAAATCCCTGGAACAACCCAAGAACAAAGTCAATTATAAAAAGACTGCTCAGCAAAGGCACTTGCTCAGGCAGCTTTTTGTCCAAACCCAGTGGCCGACCAATCAGGAATATGATGGTCTCGTCTCTCAGTCCGGCCTGCCCAGGGCCGAAGTTGTGCGCTGGTTTGGAGACAGCAGATATGCACTTAAAAATGGACAGTTGAAGTGGTATGAGGACTATAAACATGGTAATTTCCCCCCTGGCCTATTGGTCATCAGTCCAAGCAATAGAGAGCTTCTCCAGGACTATTACAAAACACACAAAACGCTGTATGAAGATGATCTTCAGAGCCTATGCGACAAAACTCAGATGAGCTCACAACAGGTTAAACTGTGGTTTGCTGAAAAAATGGGTGAGGAAACCCGAGCTGTATCTGACACTTGCAGTGAGGACCAGTATTCCAGCACTGGAGAACAAGCAGGAAATCCCAAAGGGACTGGTGACACCTATTCCGAGGTGTCTGAGAACAGTGAGTCTTGGGAGCCCAGTGGCCAGGAGATCAGTTCAGAACCTTTTGACACACTGAGCCCTCAGGCTGGAATCCAGCTAGGTAAGGAATCATAGCGTCCACTGTCCACACTCTTCTCGGCCATTGTCGTCTGGTCACAAATACTAATGCAAGTTTGATGACTGTTCCTTTTGAGGCTTCTCAGCAGAATTTATAACTTACTCCAAGGGATATCTGGTGGCACAATGATAAAGAGAAAGAAGTCAAAGGGGAGCTAGATGGCTCAGTGGATAGCATACCAGGCCGAGGGGTGGGATGACCCAGGTTTAAATCTGGCTTCAGACACTTCCTAGCTGTGTGACCCTGGGCAAGTCACTTGACCCTTAGACCTTACTATTCCTCTGCCTTAGAACTGACATATGCAGTATTAATTCTAAGAAAGATGGGAAGGGTTAAAAAAAAAAAGTCATCATGAGGATGATTTAATAAAATGCTACAAGAGGGAGAAAGACCTTATACCCTTTATAGGGTTGTATTACTACTAGAGCTTAATGTGCCTAAGGTGTTTTCCCCAACTGCTCTTACAGTTTGATTTCCTGAACTGGAAAGTAGAATTTGTGAGTAGGAAGCAGCTCCAGAAGTTCTTAAGATGTAGTGCTGATGTGGGGCAGTACATATATGCCTCTGTGTTGGGTTTTGATTTTTTTAAGTGATGAGGGCCAAAAATTGACTTTTAATTGTCCTTATATGAAGTAGGTTTCAACAAATAAAAACTAGTATACTACCTTTTCTGTTGCCCTCGCTCAAACTCTTTAGGGTTAAATTTATCCATTGAAGAAATGTTAAAAATGGAAAATAACTTAATACCTAAGTGTAAGTATTTGGTTTCAATATTTTGAATCTTATGCTTTTTCTTTGGAGCTGTACATGTGTGAATATTTTCAAACAGAGAAGTCTCAGCCTGGGGCCCAGGACCCCAACCAGATTAAAATGTCTTTGGGAAATGTTTAATAAAATAAAAATACAATTTCAACTTAGATAATGTTAATTTGTGGCTTTCTGAGTAAGTAGACAGCATGCACAGGTATCAGTTCTAATTGAATCTGACACTACTACATTATTAAAGAAGCACATTTTAAGGGAAAGATATCTCTCAGGTATCCAGGCCTTGATTATGCATTTGATGAGTCCTCTAGGTCTTTTTCTGAAAACTTCTTCCTACTTTTGTAACATTTCATTTGGTTTACTCTATGTAAACACATATATTAAAGAATGGCCAAGAAGAGGGGTTAAATTCCGATGAACCCATTCATTTAAAAATGGTAATTCTAGCCAGCGATTTAATAGAATTCTTAGTAAGGTTTTTAAGATTGACCGTGAATTTATCTTTATGTGCCATTACCACAGGATAATTTGGGGCTGCATATTTTCCTTCTGCTACTAATCTTAATTCCATATCCTTTCAAAAATACAATTCAGAAAACATTTGTTAAATGCTTATCATGTGCAAGACACTGTGCTAGGCACTAGGAATACAAAGACTAAAAACTTGCCTTCAGGGAGCACTTGTGGGATGAAGCAGGTCAAGATAAGTTATACACAGAAAAGGTGAGGTATGACGGGGCAAGAGAGAGACCCAATCAAATCTGTGTGTGTGTATGTGTGTGTGTGTGTGTGTGTGTGTGTGTGTGTATGAGCGAGAGAGAGAACACCGATCTGAAGAAATCAGAGAAAACTTCGACTAGGAAATGATGTTAGAGCTGAGCCTTGGAAGAAGATAGGGATTTTAAGTGTCATACATGTTCATGGAAGGAGATAGTGTGGCAAAATCTTAGAGAACCAGAATAACCCGGGCTTTCACCAACCAAAATTATATTTTCTTCACAAGTTAGAGTTGATAAATTGAAGTTGTGATATTTGGCCTTACTCTGTAGGTTTGGATTTACAAGATATGCCATATATAGAGGTTGATTATTTCCTCCTGCACCAAGGACCCTTAACCTGGAGTTCATGTACCTGGTTCTTAAAAATAATTTTAATAATTATATTTCAGCAGAAGTAGGTTCCTTTGAAATCTTGCATTATTCTGATGAGTCCACAGACTAATTCAAACTGCTGCCAGAAGGGTCCTTGACCCAGAAAACATTTTTTTTTAAACCCTACCCTAAACACACTATTACTGGAGGGAGGGAGGGAGCAAAAGAAGGAGGGAGGATCACACAGTTAGGAAATGTCTACGGTCAGATTTGAACCTGGGTCTCCCAAGTCCAGACCTGGTGCTCTCTATCCACTTGCCACCAAGCTGCTCCTATATATGTTTTAAGTGATCCTCCAGCAGAGCCCATATTGCTAGTTAGCAGTACTTATATCTTTTTCAACAATTTATCTCTTGGAGAGAAAGCTAACTACCTATGTCATTTCTAAGAAGTCCACAAATCACTGACACCTACTACTAATTCAGCATTTACCTTTTTAGCCCAAAAAAAAAAAATAGATGGGAAAGACTTCTCTCGCTGCCCCACCCCCCAACAAAAATTTTGAGATTTTTTTCTTATTGAGAAAGTTACCTTAACCACACTCCTTCCTCCCACTTGATCAACTCTGTTTTGTTATGTTGTTTTAAATAGAATAAAGATTATCCTTTAGCTATAATGAGTATAGTAGAAAGATCTCTGGCTTTGGAATCAGAGGACCTGGGTTCAAATCACACTTCTAGAGTTTAGAGGGCAACTCATTTAACTTATTTAACTTCTTTGGGTCTTAGAGACCTCATCTGTAAAATGAAAGGATTGGATTAGATGACCTCTAAGATAATTTCTAGCTCTGTCTATATAAGAATCCTATAAATAATAGTTAACAATTATAGGTTTTAAAGTCTGCAAGACATTTTACATCTGTTATCTAATTTAACCTTCACAGTAGCCCTGTGAAATAAACAGTCTTCACACTTTGTGGGAATAAACGAAGAAACTGAGGCCGAGAAAGATTAATTGACTTGGCTGAGGAGGAATTAAAACTCACTTTACTTCCAGTTTATTGTTGCCATGGAAATTTCACACCACTACAAATATTTTTCTGTAAATGGGACTTTTGTACCTTTTCTTTCTAAAGCTGAATGTTTTAAGAGCATCTGAATAAACACAAGAGACCAATTTTAAAACATAAATTTTGCAGTGATTGCTTCACAGGTTTTTCTGAAAATTATCCCTCGTTTTCAGTGGCAAGCTGTTAAACCAGTGTCTCTTGTATTCTGGGTTGCTAGGAGTGAACCTGTCTCTTTGTTGCCTACCTGTAGTTACTGTGGGATATTGTGACTATTGGTTACATCTGTATAATCACTAGCACAAGGAAGATTGTGAATAATCGCTGTGAAACACTTTGCTTCTGTGTGGCCTAAACACAAAGGTAATACCTGAATCATTGTCTTCTGGCAAACAGTGTTGCTGCAAAGTAAATTCCAAACAGTATTGGTGAAAGAATGCAGCCTTCCTAGTGCTATTAGTCAAAGTAAATGCATTTCATCTTCCTACTAGAGCTTGAGTCTTTGCCAGTATTCCCCTTGTGGAGTGAGTAAATGATGCTTAATAACTTCTCTAGGTAGACAGCCCTTTTATGTAAACCTTTGATGTGGTAATAGTGAGTGTGCTTAATTGTGGTACTAATGCTGGCCCTGAGTCAACATGAAAGGACTTAGTGTTAAATGATTTCATTTTTTAAAAAAACCTCAAGTCTTAAAACTGAAAACACGACAGAAGAGAAGACCTTTTCTCCTTTCATCTGACAAGTTTGTTCTAAAATATCTTAAGTTTCCCTTGCAACTTCAAGTCCAACTTAAGGCAGGAATAAAAGTGACCTTTAAGGTTCCTTATAAATCTATTTGTCTATAATTTCCCAATTCCAAATATGAATGTTTCACTTTTCAAGACATGAAGCTATTAAAAACATGATTACTATCAAGTCTGAACTGCAAGTATATTTCCTGTGTTTGAATGCAAGTATTGGTATTTTCCAGGCATTTGCTTGGGAACAGAGTATGTTGTACTGGAAAGAGCACCAGCTTCGGTATAAGCAGAATCCCATCTCTGACTCAAGTTACCCGTGTGATCTTAGGCAACAGACAGCCTCTGTGGGCCTCCCTCAAATGAAGAGGTTGACTTCTGAAGCCTTACCTCATGTCTCTGATCTAGAGAGCCATGTGCGGGCCTCTTGATTCTACTGTAGGCACAAAAGTACAGTGGGATGACGAGGGGTGGGGAAGGGGAGGTGCTACACTTTAATGGCCTCAGTTTTTTTGTCATAGATCCCAGATGACTGCCATGGGCTAGGGCACATAACATAAGAAGATTACTGATTGTCATTAATCGGCATAAGCTTTTAAAAGGCCTGTTTTGGAAAGACTTTTTCAGTCAAGGTCGGCAAAGAGAATATCAAGCCCTACATTTTTTTAAAGGCTCCTGTTTATTTCACATTCAGGGCAGAAAACTGTGAAGTAAAGAATCAAGGCTGCAGTTGAGATCCAAGTAGAAAACTAGACAGCCTGTTCATCTTGGAGGAGTGGGCTCAAAGAATTAGAAAAGACACTGAGGACAGCCTTGTAAGACGGTGAATGGCGGGGGTGCGGACCACAACACAATCCCTGTGGGCTTCACGTAGCTGTATTCTGTTTGCCATGTTGGATTTAGCCAATTAGCAGCTCCCCTTCCCCAGTTTGCAACTGAGCTAGACCCGGGGGTTGGGGCTACTTAGCTTTTGGGCTATGTGGGGCTTCAAGTCGTTCTTGAGAATGGGATATTTAAGATGCTTAGCCTTTCACATGTGCGTGTTTGAAGTCTGTCCTACTATGTATTTTATGTATCTGATTTTTTTTTTCTTTTTTCCAGAAGCAGATTGAATCTAAACTGACTCCTGCGAAGGATCTGCCAAATGTGGGAAGATGTCAAATGGAATGGGCCGGATCTGAACCTCTGCTGCAGGGGCCAGTTAGAGTGCCTGCTGCTGTGAGACTTTTAGCCAAGCACACTGGGGAGGGGCTGTTGGGGAACTCACTGGTCAGCCCAGAGCTCTTCACAGCCAATTTTAGGATGACATGCTGAGCTGGGGAGAGCAAGGTTCATGCCAGATTCTTCCTCCCGCAATATAGGACCTTTTCTTTGCCTTCCAGTGGATAAAATACTTCAGATTTCTTATTCATGTACAACAGAACCAACTTTTTAACATATACATCTGCCTATACACATTTAATAAAACATCAGATTATAAACATGTTCATTACATAGAAACTTCTGAATAGCAAAGCAGTGCATTTCCTTTTTTTCTATGTTTAGTGTCTGTTCTCTGAAAGTTGATGTCACTACATTTTCTCCTCTCAAAGTCTTTTTATCAGGGTGCAGTGCATTGAATCTAGAGAGCGGGTCATTAGCACACTTTAGACTTTATCTGGAATCCTTTTATGGACCCCTTTCTGAAAATAATTCTGCTTTCTTAAGCAGTCTCTGGCCAGCAAATCTATAAGCAACAGTTTTCTTGTCTGAAATGATAGTTGAATAATAGCCATCTATTTCCCCGGGTTAAAAAAAAATGATCAGTTACTTGATTAAGTTTCCTTTTCATGAAAATTCTAATGCTAGATCAGTTATTAACTATTTTTCCATTATTGGGTTAAATGAAGATGCATTTGATCTTGAACCTGGTATATATATTCAAATCCTACAATTCTTTAAGCCAGTAATGTTCCAGTATTCAATATAAGCAAAATCCATAAATAAAAGCACAAAGCCACTATGTACAGCACCTTTCACCTGAGGATTTCAAAGCACTTTATAAATGTTACTCTCCAAATCCTCATACAACCCTGGAAGAATAGGATGTGGCAAACATAATCACCACTTCATCAGTAGGGAAGCTGAGAATGAGAAGAAGGGATTAAGTGACTTTCTTAGTCATCTGAAGTAGGACTAGCCCTCAGCTTAAAGTCAGAGGTATTAGACTTCCCCGTAAAATCATAAATGGCTCATCTGGTTCTCCCTACCACGAGTTCTACTAGTCCTTGCTCCCAGTAAATGCACAAGATTTAAAGATTATGGATGAAAGTCACTATTAAATGTTTGTTGATTTTCTTAATTGTTCCCCTCAACTTATAACCAAATGTGATTTATTTAACTTTAATCTCTTTCTTGTCATTTTTGCTTCCCTTGAAACTTTGGTATTTTCAGAAAATCAGCTGAAATGACACTTTTTTGAAGTGTTGGAATAATTGTTTGAATGTACCAATCTAATTTATTCATATAAAGATCCTCTAATATAAGTAGCAACTTCCTTGGAATGAGAGGAAAGACCTCTGTTCTCATTTCTGGTTTATCTCCCAAGGTAAGAATGGACTGGAAAGCATCTTAGACAATTTACAAGATTCACCTAGTCCATGTTGATTAATGATAGCCAAGCAGTGTGCATAGTTATTTCTAGAGAATTTCATACGATGTCAGACGGGACCTTAGAAATCATCAGGTTCCCTTATTTTACAGATGAGGGAATTGAAGCCTCAAGAGTTCAAGTGATTTGCCTAAAGACACACAGTTAGTAGAATGAGGATTCGTATCAAGTTCTCTGATACTAAGTCTAGTGGTCGCCGCTGCAGACCCCATTCCATTTCCTTTGCCTTGACTTCAGGAAAGTAATAACTGCCAGTTCTTTAGGGTAGAGCTAAGGAGAGTCACAAAAGCCCCTCATTTCTCAGGGTGTGGTCAGCTGAAGACAGGCAAGTAAAAGAAAATGAATTATGTTGGAAATTGAATGTCATGAACTATGGCTATCGAGCAAGAACAAAGTATGCCCCACCCCTTTCTGGGTACCCGGAGCAGCTCACATGGTTGAATTGGTCTATAGTGGAGAAAGGTGCCTTTTCTGGAGGCAAAGGACATTTTGTTCTGCGGCCTGGGAGAGCCCTTTCTTTGAAATCCAGAGGCCTTCGCTATTTCTTCCAGGGCCTGACCCCTCTAGTTCACCCATTTTTCTTGAAAAAAATGATCCGGGAATTTTACCAAGACTTGCGTTCTATCATTATGCACTCATGTCGGATATGACATTGGTGTGGCCCTGATGGATTGTGTTGGATTTTGTGTCAAGGGCATGGATCTGTGAGTGATAGCTTCCTCCAGAGAACAAATATGTGAATTTTTTTTCCTATAGTGTTTATGTACATGCAGATTAATTTATATATGCACACATATACAAATACTCATTTGATATTACTTTGTAAAATGTACATGATGTGTGCATTTTAGTAAATGAATGCCAGATATTAAGGAAAAAACCACCTCATGCATTGGAAAAGAATGTCTTTGTATTTATTTGTACACTGAACACAACTGGGGGAAGAGGTCAAGAAAAGGCCAATCTCAAAGTAATCCACCCAAGAATCTGACTTCCAAAGTGACAGCCCTCAAAACACAATCACTCCCAGTCTCCTTGTGTATTGACTATAGAGTTTTACAGAGGAGTGTTTTCTTGGTTCTTTTATTAGAGATGAGATCAAGTGTATAATCCAAACATTGTAATGGAAAAAATTCATAATAGATAATTGCCGTGTTGGAGCCTATTTGAGCAGAGTTCAGAATACACCTTTGCCTTGTGCAGGGCCATGTGTAGAAAATGCAGTTTAGTGGAAGAGCGTGGGTCTTTGTGAGGTTAAGGACTTTCTTCATGTGCATTAGCCTCTCTCAGATGGCTCTGACCTCATGGCTACATAGTCAGCTCTGTGAGAGAACCAGGAAAGTAAACTAAAGGCAAAGCCCTAGGGATGCAGAAAAGACCCACGTTTTGTTCATGTCCTTGTAGCTGAGCATTTAAATATGCCTTGATATTCTTGCAGAGAATTTTACATAAGCAAGTTTTGAAGGAAGCAGTTTAAGGTCAGAGCCATGTACTTAAGATGGACGTAAATATTAACTACTTGTGAGTATCAGAAACCCAGCGCTTTGAGTGCAAGCCTCGGGAGAAACCAAAACAGAGAAGAAATTGGAAGCAAAAATGGTTCATGGAGCAGACAGCTGGATTGAACGGTCCTGCCACCAAGCATTGTGGTATTCTAGACCACGTTGCCACAATTTTGCATGTAGCCAGTGTCGTCGTTTTCTAAATGAAGATGGTCTTTGGAATTGGAGAGTAGGAGAGAACAGGGGAATTGAGTAAACCTTTCTTGACAAAAAAGAATGTTCAGTAAGCTAACCTTTCACTTCCTCTTCCCAGCATGCACACTTGGACTTTGGAGAGTAGTAAGATAATGTACATTTATGTTTCTTATTGCCTGTTTTTTAAATGTTTAATTTTTTACCTGACGATATAGATCCAGTTTTTATAGATGAAACCAGATCTGTTGTGTCAAAGGAAATATGGAAAAATATAGTATGCTTTTCCTATTTTTGATTACTTGGTTGAAGTTTTGATTGTAAAGATTTGTGCTTTAAGAATTCCCATTTTAAATAGGTTTTTAAAAAATAGATTAATTGGTTTGACCTCTTAGCACTTTCGACTTCTTGTTGTTAGCTGAGCGTACTGATAGTTAGACTGCTTCTTTTGAATGTAGCGTTTTTCTAGCACTTGATCTCTTAATTCATACACTTAGGCTCCTGTTCTAATATATTCATGATCCGCTACCTTATTTGCACTGTTTTCTGAGGACAAAAGAAGTCATCTTAGGATTTTAGAGGGGATCTTTCCTTGGCTTCCAGAATGTTGGCAGTTATCCCTACTCCCCTTTTGCCTGGGATTCCATCTTAGAAATTCAGGACATTTCTCCAGGCTGACATCCTGGCAAGTGGTAGGCAGTGAGCAGATGGTGACTGGCATTCCTCTTCCACTCTAATATCATGAACGTGTCTCCTATTATCTTTCCCCAGTGGGTGTCAGAATGTAACCTTAAGTGTGTGGACGTGTCTCCTTTTCTCAGAATGACCTGTTTCGGACCTCATTGGCTCTTCTCTTCCTTCCCTCTTACTGGACCAAAAGAGATTGGTTGGGGTTAGCAGCAGCATATTTCATTGTTAATTCAGACAGGCAGTCCCCAAGGAAAAGAACTTGCAGGATGTTTTTATAAAGCACTACAAAGCCCTTCTCCAGTGACTAGTCATTCAAAAAGCCACGTTGCTGTAAAGCCAAGTGTGCTTTCTCCGTTTATGTCCAGCAAGTCCAGAGCCGAGTGTCTGGTTGCTTACGTTCCACCTCTCCCCCTTGGAGCAGAGGACAGTGCTCGGAGCAGGGTCACTTCCCTCACGCCGTCATTGTGTGCTGCCAACAGCAGCTCGGAGCTCTAGAAAGCACCAGGCACCCCACCTTGTGATTTGTCCGAGGAAAGGCAAGCAAACGAGCGTTCAGGTGTCATTCTTATGAAATACAAGAGACTTCCATTATACAGTTTTCAAGAAACTGAAAAGAGGTGATAGCACCCAGGCTTCCACCCCTTGTACTCCGACTGCCTCCTGTCTGCAAGGCCGTACTTTCCCAGCGGGTGGTGGCAGCCTCCTACCCCTCTTGAACTCAGGACTCGATCGCGCTGATAAATGTGTACAAGTAAATGAACATAAGCCCAAGCAATACTTTAGAATATTTATATTTGGATGTGGCTAGGGACAACTGTGTATAGAAAGCTTCACTTTCAGGGAGCAAACATATTAATAACCTCGGCCCTGCCTTCCAAGAGCTACCACCACATTGTACGCAATATGTTGTATTCTCTGTTTTCTGTAGCCCATGTACAATTTGGCAGGCTGCATCCAGGCTGTGGAAAATTCTTTAATTATTGTGGGGAAGCCTAAGATATCTGGATCCAGCAAGGGATTTCTTGGTTTATTTATGCAGTTATATGTGAAAATGAAAACCCGATCTCTTAAGAGTCCCGTAGTTTCTGCTCAGATTATATCATGTTATTTTCATAGGCTAGTCATGTTAGTGGGAAGAAAAAAATCCTAAATTTTTGTTAGCATAAGGCAACACATAGAATTTTTAAATATAGGTTAACGAGCACCTGGCTAGATCATTGGTTGTTAATTGAAAAGGGGGTCCCATGTAATGCCATCCTTAAACCTTGTCTCCTTTATGTAGGTTAACATAATTATTAGTTTTCTTCTGGGGATCAGCGTAGTCTTTTTCCCTGCTTATCAATCCAGCACGTTAGCATTGTAAGTGAATTTGGCTGGCACCTCTTGGCCCAGGTACACAAAGAGCTCTGATGGCCAAAAATAATGACCGTGTGTTGTGGGAAGGATGACTGTTGTAAGGACTGACTTGCCGTGGATTGCTTATGACTACTTTCTTTTTAGTATGAGTGAAGACTTGTAGGAAAGGCCATTTTTTAAATCAAAGCTTTGCCCCTTTGGACCTGAAGTTTCCCGTTGTCTGGTTAAGGAGGCAAGGGTAGGCATTTGCATTAAAATCTGTAATAGACATAAGGCATTTGGAAGGCTGGCTGCTTCATAATGGCTTTGGTGGGATCACTCTTCTGGGAAAGATTCAAGAGCAATCAAGGACAAGAAGTCAAAGGTTTTAATTAATTACTCCTTATTTGGGTGTAGTTTTCAGAAAAAGACAGGAGAAAATAGAGGGGAAAAGAGAGACACTGAAATCACATACTGTAAAACAGCTTGTCTTGTTTACTGCATTGGAAGCTTTTTCATCTCTTACCCCTCCTCTTTTAAAGGGATGAGTCAGGAAAATTTGACGATATAACTGGAATAAACAAGAAAAAAATCTAGGATAAAACTATTCAAAATGACTGAATATAAAATATGGGTGTTTTTCTCCCAAGTTGGAGCCATGTTCTTAAGAGCGTTAACTCTTTACTCACATGGTGCCTAGTAACTCTAGAACTTTTAAAAAAATAGCGTCCGTCTCCTGCCCACATGTTGCAATCTGATGGAAATGGGGGCATATCCTATTAGAAATGGTAGGCTAGAAACCAGGAAGAGTACGGTTTTATACCGCAAGTACTTAACCTGATTATCAGCCCAACTATTTTCAGGTAGGAATTAAAGAAGAGACACAGTTATTCTTTGGCACATTCATAGTTCCTGCTTTGTCCATAGGCAAGAGCTATTTCAGTCATGCCAGGAGGAATGGCCTGTGCCACGTCTATTATTCAAAAAAGGAAAACATGCCAGCACTCTCCCTCTCCCCCTATCGATTATTCATTGAGACTGTTATTAAGCACAGCCTTCATAAAAACCAGTGCTTTTAGCCAATGACCTACAGATAACTCCCCGCTTCTCTCTTCTGCCAACTTATATTCTTTTTTTTTTAAACCCTTAACTTCTGTGTATTGACTCATAGGTGGAAGATTGGTAAGGGTGGGCATTGGGGTTCAAGTGACTTGTCCAGGGCCACACAGCTGGGAAGTGTCTGAGGCCGGGTTTGAACCTAGGACCTCCCGTCTCTAGGCCTGACTCTCAATCCACTGAGCTACCTAGCTGCCCCTACCAACTTATATTCTAGTTTGAGGTATGAGCACTTTTCCCCTTGCATCCTGCAGGAAAAGAGACTTTGAGAAAGATTGTCACACATTTTTTTATTGCTAGACCAACTGCTGAGAAAGTCTAGTTTGGGAAATCATTTACTTCAGTTCAGTTCAGCACTTCAAAGTGGCCCCGTTTCTGGTGGCTTGACTAAAAGTAAAGAACTTTAGGTAGACGGTAGGTTCTAAAAGGGCCCCAGTTTACACAGTGTAGCAACAGGCCTTGCTTTGGGATTCCAGAGGATGAGGGGGGTGGGGGGAGGCTAGGACAGTGGCATATGTCCATTTAGCCTTAGATGTGAAAATCATTTTTTTTTAACTGTTTAAAACCCACCTTAGATTGGGGCTCTGGTTACTGCTACTGCCCGCAGTGGCTCAGGTGAGTGCAAACTTTACCTTCAGTTGGTCTCAAGGGCTAGCACCCCTTCCTTACAGCACTGCTGCTCCTTCTAAGAAGTACATTGTGTATTTCCCTAAATCTTGTATATGTGGACTTGATGTGGGGAGGGGAAAAGAAGAGAAACTGTTTGTATAGTTTGGAATGATTCTAAATGGTACTTCAGATCTTGATTATTCCTAAATAAAATACATAAAACCATGATCTCACATTCACAGACGTTTTTCTATGGACGGAGTCCGAATTTATAGTTGAGGTGGAGTTTGTCAGGTGATCCAACCCAACCCACATCAACTCGATTTGTGCTGGTTTCTATATGTGGTTGCAACATTTGACTTTGGCAAAAGGCTTTGGAATTAGTTTTTAATAAACTAGGGCAAACTGTGCCAAGCCCATAAATAGCATCATGTAGTCGACATAGAATAATGGCAGAGGGAAGCTGAAAGAAGAGCTTTGACTTAGTCCAAACCACTGCCGCCATGTTACTTTCCCCGGTTGTACAACTTTAATAACTGCAGCCCAAGCAGAGTTTGCCAATTGTCATAGTTGAAGTGGTAAAAGGAGGGAATAAAATACTATTTTAACATCATCTGCTAGACCATGCAGGTCTTGCCTTTCCAGAGGAAAGCCTTTATTCCGTCTTAAAGTCCTCATGCCAGGCTGAGTTGCCTTAATTACAAACTAGACATGAAATTGCTTCTTTTAAGAGTGGCGATAAAAGCTTAAATAGTACATAAGAGTCCATTCCTGTCCCCTAAAGCCAGTGTCAGAGAGTGGCCTTATTTTATTCCTCTTAGAATTGGTGCCACAGAGAAAAGTCTTCCCTGCCCACCCTTGCCCCTCCAAAGCATCTTTTTATACCTCATGGTTGAAGAAGCTATGGTCACCGTATTGGTCTTGCAACAAAAACGCTATAACTACTCCAGAACCAGTCTTCCATGGAAGTATCCCAAGAGTCTGGTTGTGGAGACGTAGATAACGCTTTAGGGAATGGATTCAGCCGAGTGTCCGATTCACTGAATTGGCGAGTCCAAGTTGAGGATAGGAGCATAGAACAGATTTGTGTCCCAGGGCTCTGGGCTCTGTTGGGCCTCTCTTAATTTTGGTAACCATGTTCATCTGAAGTAAATAAATGGAGGCTCTTAAAATTTTAACTCAGAATTGAGACATATTTTCTCTTTAGAAACATTCTAGTAAAAGGCAGGTTATAATACAGGTTCAACCATTACTCGAGAAGCTCAGTAGAAATGACTTCATCTCATCCCTCTGACAAAATATAATACTATAAAGAAAGCTTGCTAGTAAACTGAGGTATTTATTCATAAAAACTAAACTGGTCAGAATAAATGAACAAAGTACATTTTGTAATGAAGTAGACTTGACAATGGTATGCTGCTCCATTGTCCATCCTCACCATTTACTAATCAGGAAAAGCGTTCTCTCCTAGCATCAAGATGTTACCATTTTTTTTCTAATATTAAAAAACAAAATGAGAGAATGGAAAACGGGGTTCAAGGAATTTTTAAAACCCCAAGCCGATTCCCTACAGGAACTGACTTCTCTACAGTAATGCATACGATGTTGCCATAAGGTAGCCTGGGATCTCTTTTTATGGGCACAATGGGAAAGGGTTGCTTTTCCCGATTCCTATGTAGTCATTTAATGCCCCCAGGAGGAAACATCAAGTATAGTCTTTTGTATTAAATCCCATCAACGGAACAACTAAGAACACTGGAGTGGGGTGGACCATATGTTAGCATCTACTTTCCAATACAGCCCTAGAGGAAACAAGAAGAGAGGGCTGGAAAACAGATGCCCAAGGTCTTCCTCATGCTTTCAGCTCACTGACTTTTAAATATCGCCAATAACTTCGCTTTTCCAAGCCTCCGCAAGGCGACGCCGCTTCTGATCCCAGGCACCATAGGTTCAACCAAGTCCTTTGTTTTGGAGAAGGGGGTGGCGATGGCGTTGAGAGCCTATCGAGCATACAATTCTCTGAGTCCCAATAAAACACACTCGCATAAAACAGACATTTTCTTGAAAATGCTCCTCTGGGATGGCATTGTATATTGCCTGGAGTTCAAATTGTTCTTCTTCGTGGCAACAATTTTTAAGCCACCTCAAGTTGACTATAATAAAAACCTCTCCCTGGACAGGTTTCTTTTCTCTTTAGACATTTGCTATTCCTAGGGGATAGGCTACTTCCTTGGGCTTTAGGAAATCGCTTTATATCGACTTCTTGAAAACGGCATCAGTCTGCCTAAGTTTAGATGTAAACTGCTGAGATGGGAGTTTGAAAGGGGAGATCGTTTATAAGAGATGCTTGCTCAGCAGCAGCCTGGCCGGCGGGGGATAGGTAGGCAGGTCTGCTTTCAGAGCAGCTGGGGGCCTTTTGAGGACAGGGTTGGGGGGGGTAACGAGAGGTGCCAAGAGGTTACCAAACTTCTTTACAAACCAACAGAGGATAGACCTATTGGGCGGCTGGCCTTATGGGAAAAGTTCGTCTGAATGGAAGTTTCGAAACGAGGAACTGGAACCTTCTCCGTTCAACCGCCCTCTCTCCCCACCCCCTAAGGGGGATGATGGAAACCATTCAGGCAAAAAAAATGCTGCTGCATTAGGTCTTTTTCCTAGCTGGCAGCCTCTTCTTTGCTTGCTGTACAGGTGACTAAGTGCTAATAGTTTTCCCAGCCCCTCTTCTTTCTCCCCCATAAAGAATACACCGATTAGGGGTGGGAGGAATCACAGGAGGCCTTTTTATTCGGCAGTCAGGTCTTGAGGGCCCCAAACTGAGGGGGGCAGCTCCCTGCAAGCTCCGGCCCCAGGGTGGGCCCCACTGTCTCATGCCTAGGACATGAGACCCCCTTTGTAGGTTCTATAGAATCTGTTCTCCCAACCAGAAACCAGTCGGTTTCTCCTAGTCCGGTCTGAGGGGGGCCTCTTCCTTGGGGCCTGCGGGTCGGTCATTCCAGGTGGGTACACCCAGGCTGCTGGTTCGACCCTCACAGCTGTCTACCTGGCCATCCAATGTCAGATACAGACTTCCCGATACTTCCCTTGCTCTTGAAAACAACTCCATATTCCCTTTTCATGCCTAAAAAAACATAGTCCTAAAATGTGCCTTCTTTCCCTTAAAAAAAAAAAGTTGGCTATTCTCCTCCCCAGTTTCTCCAGGGACTGCCATTAACACTGACTAAGTCACTGCTTGAAGGTCCTCCAACCAGCCACCACGAAGCACCTGGGCTAGTGCAAGGCTCTGCTCGGGAAGCTGGACGTCGGGGGTTAGCAAAGGGTCTTTTTTTTTTTTTAAAATGCCACCCGCTTTGGGGGTTCACCTGTGATGAGAGAAACCGTTTGGGGAGGAGTAAATAACTTAGTTACAATACAATTTAGAAGAAAAAATAATACTGCTATTTTTAACATGTTTTAACCTCAGGAGAGCATTCCATCCTGAAAGAGGGTTAGTGTTCCAGGGCCATACTGCTGCGTCTGCAATATCGCCTTCCTCGCCCCGCTCGCCAGGTAAAACGCTCCTCACAGACACCCCCGCGGGGCTTCGGGGTGACCGACGAGGCACCCACCCAGCCGGGGCCCAGATGGGGCGAGGCACCAACGCCTCAGGAGCGGCGGCGGCCTCTCTGCCAACGTTCATTCGCGGTTTTAAAGCTACAGGAGGATGTAAACTTTGTTCTTGGGGGTGAGTCCTCGCAGGCCCCTCGGGGAAGCGGGGAGGCCGGAGCGGGCCCCTCGGAGCCCCCACGCTCGGCGAGGCGAGGCGGGGCGGCAGGGAGCGGGGACGAGGGCCCCGTCCTTCCCAGGAGGGGCGAGACGCGAGCACCAATCTCGGAGGAGTCGGGACGAGGTGTTTGTGCTCAGTGCCAGGCGCGGTGTTCGGTCCTCTACAGACCCAGGACAGTCAAACGGCTGATCAATGGCTTGGGTTTTGTGGAACGTGTCTCTGCCAGAAGAGCGGGCTGCCGGCAGAGAACCCGGGAGGGCTGCCTGAAGGAAGGGCCAGAGCGGCGCTGTCTCCAAAGAAACCAGTTCACAGAATTCCACGAGGCGTCCGCTGCGAAAACCCACATGATTCTCCAAGGCCAGAGCGGTCGCGTCTAGAGGCGGTTGTCTCCGTTGACACGAGTTCTGCGCAGGGCCCTAGAGGGGGAGAAGCAGAGGTGCCGGCTGGGACGAGCGCCGAGGACGCGGGGGGGACAGCTCGTTCCCCCGGCAGGGCCCCCGCGTCCTGCCTCGGCCATGGACAATGTGGGCGGCCCAGGCAGCCATCTAAGCTCATTAGAGCTCGTGTAGAATTGGGGCTGGGCTAAGGGCCACGCAGCGAGCGCGCGGCTGGTCCCTAGCAGGCACTTAGTAAGCTCTTGTTGGCTTGACTCGGTGCTCAGTCCCTTCTGGGGCGGCTACCTGGCCCAGGGGACTGAGAGCAGGCCCGGAGACGGGAGGCCCTGGGTTCCGATCTGGCCTCAGACTCTTCCTAGCAGGGTGACCCTGGGCAAGTCCCTTAACCCCCCCGTGCCTAGGCCTCGTACTCTTCTGTCTTAGAGCTCTTACTAAGACTAGAGGGCTGGGGGTTCCATGACTTTGACTTGTGGGCCCCACGGAGCCGGCACACTGCCATAAATGACTCGGTCATGAGACACGGCCTAATGCCAGTTATCTGAGCAACATCACCTTTCCTGACGCCTTTTCTGCACATAAACAGTGAGTGCCCAGAGCTTGAACCCATGTGTGTACTCCGGGATGGCTCATTCTTAGCAAAACTGTTATAGAGTGGTATGTGGCCCCCTTCAATGAGATCCGGGTTAAGGGCTGCTCCTGAGCATTTTTTTTTCCAAAATTTTTTTTTAAACTCACCTTCTGTCTTGGAACCAATATTGTGTACTGGCTCCAAGGCAGAAGAGTGGTAAGGGTAGGCAATGGGGGTCAAGTGACTTGCCCAGGGTCACACAGCTGGGAAGTGTCTGAGGCCGGGTTTGTGTCTCCAGTTTTGACTCTTTTCTTTCTCTTTAAAAAAAAGTTTTTTTTCTTTATCTTATTCCTTCTTTTCTTTTTCTTTCTTTTTTTTAAACCTTAACCTTCTGTCTAGAATCAATACTAAGTATGGGTTCCAAGGTAGAAGTGCACTAAGGGTTGGGCAAGGGGGGATTAAATGACTTGCCCAGCGAAACACAGCTAGGAAGTGTCTGAGGCCAAATTTGATGCTCCTGAGCATTTAAGCTACAGCCAGGGCCCTCTGAGCGGCGTGAGGCTGCCTTGGCTCACTCTGTCCAAAGGCTTTGCAAATAAATGGTGAAAGAGGCTCGTTGGGAAACCTGGAACCAGAAAAGCCGGGCCAAACCCTTACGCTCGGGTGAACCTCCCAGGGAGCGCCCTGGCCACATTCTTGCCTCTCCCTGCCAGCCCCGCAACGAGAAGGTGGGAAGGAATGGAAGGAGAGGATGCTTGTGTCACCTTCGTTCCCGGCTGTCAAAGTGGTCTGCTAGGTGCTCCTGGGAGATGCGGAAATCCTCAAATGGCTGTTGATAGCGGGCTTCGAAGGAGCCCTCTCGGGCCCGTCCGTGGAGTAGCTGGCCTGGAGCTTCAGAGCCCCGATCTCGGAATGAGGAGCTGCCAAAGGGACTGACTTCACCGTTCTCCTGCTTTAAGAAGAAACAGCCCAGGGGCTCAGTGGATGGAGAGCCAGACCCAGAGATGGGAGGTCCTGGGTTCAAATCTGCCCTCAGATACTTCCTAGTTGTGTGACCCTGGGCAAGTCACTTAACCCCCATTGCCTAACCTTTACCGCTCTTCTGCCTTGGTACCAATACCCAGTCCTGATTCTAAGATGGAAGGTGAGGGTTTTAAGAAGATAAAAAAAAACAAAAAAGGAAGAAACAGCCTGCACACAACTTGCTGTGCAGGTACCAAGATTGGTCCTCCCCACTCCCAAAGCTCCTTGGTGAGAAGCCTCTAACAGCCAGAAACCTGGCTCAGACCCTGGCTGTCCCCGCCTCCAGCAGCAATCCTTTCTTTGGATCTCTCTGCCCACCCACCACCCTCAGACGGGGGGATTCTCTTCCTTCCCTCCGACACTAACTAGCCAGTATCTTTAAGGTCCCTTCTGCAGCACCCCCTGGCAAAAGTCGCCTCAAGTGGGCAGCAAGTACCTTGGCAGGAAATATATCTATTTTGATAAGCAGAGAGGCCAATTCCAGATCCTCACTGTAGTTATTCTTCAAAGGCACCGCTCTGTATCCTGAAACCAATCAAATCCCCCCCGAGCCCCATGTGAGTTTGCCTTGGGCTCACCCCCTTCTTCCCAGGCCTACATGCCCCCCTCCCTTCAGACTGATGTGCATGACGAGCTTTGTCCCGTCCAAGCCTTTGCAGCTGGCGGGAGAGAATCCCCCCTCCCCCGTGCACCCCAAGACCCTTCTTCTGGCTCCTCCCCACAACCTCAACTGGCTGTCAGAGAGAAAAACCGAACCCTCTGCAAGTCTCTGTGCTGTCCCAAGGGCTAAGCGCCCTCTCGGGGCTCTCTGCTCACGCTTCTACGGCAGAGGGCCGTTGTAAGACTAATGTTACGTGATGCTTCGTTGGCGTCTGAAAAGAACCGGCAGCCAAGAACGATGAACCACGGTCCAACATTGATTGAACTGACCGCTAAGGTGGCTGTGCTAGGGGACAACCCAAAGAATTAAGCTCTAACCATAGGATCTCGGGCTCGGTAATTCAGGGGAGTTATGCCGGGGTCGGAGGGGCCTTCCTTGGACCTCCTATCATAGACACGCCACGAGCGACAGCACTGAGGCCTGGCCGAGCCATCCCCTGGCACAACACCCACCTGGCCTGGAGAATCCACCCTTGGAAGTGGGTGTTATGGAAAGTTATTTGGGCACCACACCTAACTATGGCATGGGAGCCTAAATGACCTTGTCCTTGGGCCTTAGTCATCACCAGAGAGGAAGGAAAATTTTACAGGAAAAGTTCCCTGAATGGAGCAGCGGCTGGCATCCCCAGCCTGGCCCCACAGCCCTCACCTGTCTTTAGGCCTTTCACGAGGAAGGTGGCCTGAGCCAAGAAATTCTGGTCACTGAACATGTCTTCTTCATATACCACAAAGCGCAGGAAAGCAAACTCAGGGTTGCTAATCTGGAAGTGGAAGGGCTTTGCTGGCCATACTGGGTTTAGGCCGTTGTCCACTGTAAAGCAGAGAAGACGGGAACCAGTCAGCAGCATCTTAGTGTGGCTCCCGGGCACCCAGGCCCTGTCCCCTTGGCCCCTTGAGCCCTGCTGCATGGGAGAAGCACACAGGAGCTTGTAGGATATGGACTAAAGGATTCCCAGTCACCTTGGGGACCCCCTCCTCTGGGGCCATTCTCCTCTTGCACATAGCAATGACAGGGGGACCCAAGGGACCAAAGAGACCAGGGCCACTACCTCTCTCCTAAGCAATTTCCAGCTCTAACCCAAGCCCAGTGTTTGGGGAGTTGAGAGGGAGGGAGAGGAAGCAAAATATAAGGGAGGGAAGGTGACGGGAGTAGAAGGAATTTTCACAAGCTCTTCCCTTAGGCTGGAGAGTCTTAATACCAAACCTCCCCTCTGATGCACATGTGGAAAATACCTACCCAACTGAGTAACTGTGACAAGGCCCCTGTGCGCCTTGATAAGCCCACCCAAATACAGCCCACATCATCGGGAAGAAAAATGGTAGGAGGTGCTGGGTCAGGACGTAGCTTAGGGTGCCACCACCCCGTCCCCCTGGGCCTCACCCACAAATTCTGTCTTGTGCTTCATGTTGTCGTAGTCGGCCCCAGCTACCTCAATCTCCACGAAAGGACACACGATGCCACGACCATTCTTGGGGAGATGCCGGGCCCCCAGGACCTAGGCAAGGTAGAGATGGTGTGTCTCCACTTTCTAGAAAAACACATCCCCTCCAAGCTGGTTCCCCCTAATAAGTTAGAGGGCACCTTTGGCTGTACCCCCAAAGCTGGAAGTATCTCATTTGACCCTTTACCACCATAAGAAAAGTCTGAATGTAACTCTAGACACAGGAGGGCAATACTGCCCACCTCAAACCCAAACGGGCTAAGCCCCACAGCAGAGGCAGGCTGGGCATGGGGAAGCTCTCCTGAGCCTCTGGGCCCAGCCTACCCAGGCCAAATGTGCCAGGCTAGGAGGCCAGACTGGTGGAGATGAGACGCCCTCTGCTGGGCTTAGTGAAGCTGCCACTCAAAACCATAGCCAGACTTTTCTGTAGCTCATGGCTGGGGGAGGATCAGAGTTGACAGACTTTCCCCACCTGGGCTCTGGCACCAGGTCCCTTGTGAGGCTCAGCAAGGTCTTCTCTCACCTATATGCAGAGAAGAAAGCCCGCCTGGGCAGGACCTGGGCACACCCCTAGATATGTTCACGCAGGGTCCATGGGGCCTACATCACACATTCACTTAAAAATCTCAAGTGCCCCAGGGCAGACTGGAACTGTGTAATTATGGGAGGGATATCTTCAGGAATGTGGAAGCGCAAATTCCAAGGCACACGTCATCTAAAGCAGGTCTTCAAAAGTCTCCAAAGTGTGTCTGTGCCAGGAAGCATCTCAGATCCCACCTGGCAGGGTACATACCCTCCTCCTACAAACGGAAGAACTCCCAGGAGACCCAGCGTCCACCCCATCATCCTTGACATCTCCTGTCTTCCTGGGACCCTCAACCAAACCTATGTCTACCTTCTCCCCTTCACTCCAGACATGGAAAGGCACGCCAAATACAGCCATCCCAAGTGATGGGACAGCAAAAAGAATATTGGCTTTAGAGTTCAAATATCATCTCTGCTACTTATCATCTGTGTGGACAAGCAAATTTTCTATATTTCCCTGCCAGTTCTCACTCTATGATTCTGTAACCTCACCAACCCTACAAGGCGGTGGCAGCCTGATTAACACTGGATTTTACATGGTGTCACAATTCTCAGCCTTCAGAAGTAAGAGGCATGTGGTCTATGTGATCAGAGAAGTCGCTCTTTCTAAGCCTGTAAAATGGGGAAAATGCTTGTACCCATTGCACTGAATGGTTGTGAGAAAAGCACTTTGTAAAGTGCCACAGAGATGGGAGTTATGACTATTATTGTGTGTGGTCTCGAGAGAGACCCCAAATTCCTTAACTGTTATCTGCTCCTGTCTATATTAGCTGTCCCCTTCCCCTCACCCACCACCTGCTTAGAGCTACTGGACAGACTCTCTACTCCAAGCCTCTCTAGACCTACCATGGCTCTCCTATTTCTATCTATAGTGGATATCTCTCTGTCTGTCTGTCTGTCTGTCTGTCTCTCTCTCTCTCTCTCTCTCGTTCCAGCCCTTTGTGGGTACAAGACAGGTTCCAAAAAACACATCCTTGGGTTAGTCAGTCGGGGAGCTCCCCCGTTCCCCCTCTTCCCAGTGCCCAAGGACATTTTTTTTTTTGCATGCTCTACCCCTCTGTCCAGTCACCCAAAGCAAGCACTTTCTCCCTCTATTCTCTCTGGTGCTTGAATTTGTCCTCTGGGCACTGGAAAAGGTTCACCAAGGAGGGCCCAGGGTATTAATCAACTGCCCCCTACCTGATGACACCCTCTTGATCTACCAGATGTAACTCAAGTTGGGTGGCCTTTGTTAGAATACAATCATGGCGGTGGTCCCTTCCCACCCACCCACCTCCCAAGGGCTTCCTCGGCCCACTCACCTCAATGCAGACTGCACATGGCTCTATCCCCCGCAAGGTGCACTTGTCAAAGGGGTCGAAGGCTTCATCTCTCATGTTGCTTGGTTGCATCACGTAGCCACAGCGCCCACTGGACATGAACAAGGCTTGGTTCATCTGCATGGGTTTATCTAGAAGAAATTAAGCCATAATGAACTCAAAAGTACTTTTGAACCTTTTAGATCAAGCAAATGACCCAGATCCTTGCAGGGGTTGGTGGGAAAAGAGGAGACCACCAAGCCCACGCCCCCATCCCACGGAAGTCACAGCTCTCAAGACAGGCCTCCGAAAATGCCTTCTCACCTGGGGTCTGGAAGTTGAGGGCCACAAGCTGGCTGCCACAAATCCACATGGGCAGGGGGTCATAGTTAGAGGAGTCTAGCCGCTGGCCCTTAGGGTAGATGCGGGACAGCTGAAGCCGATTATACTGTAAGAACTTCTTGCCTTTGGTCTTATTCACGTATTTCTCCGCCTTGGTCTCAGGAAAGGACGACATGTCTCGGTAGCAAGCCCGCTCAGTGCCGATCTCTGAGGAAGACGCCCCTGCCTTGGTCCCTGGGCTCTCGCCACCCCAGACCACAGGGCAGGGGGAGCCGTGACAGCCAGCACCCTCCCCACAGCCCAGGCCACTCATGCCCAGGCACAGCCCCTGCTTCCACGCCTTCTCCTGCCCCTGACATTCCCCCTGCACAGTCACACATGCCAAGACTTACAATCCAGACAGGCATCCCACAGGCACCCTCAAACTGGCTCTATCCACATCCACACACCACCAGCAGCCACCCACGCCGGCTCCAGGCCGGCCTCTGCCCCATCTCCTCCCTTACTCACTATCCTCATCGAAGGGGACGGGCCGACAGTAGATGACGAGTTCAGACAGCTCCAGGGCGATTTTCTTCCTTCGTTCCATCATCTTCCCCTCCGTGAGCTGCAGAGCAGAGAGAGGCACCTCAGGTCCTCAGGCTCTGCCCCAGGAGGAGAACGTGGCCAGCCCTCCCATCCCCTCCTCCCTTCAGAGCCCGACTCTTCCTCCCCTCACAGCCCTGCCTTCTCCCCACATCTCCTCCCTGCCCTCAGAAAGTGCGAGCTAGAGGCCGTCACCATGCGATAACTCTCCCTCTAGCAGCAGCTGCACCCCGATCCGAGCCCGAGCCGGGAGGGACTCTCACCCGGGCATCTGCGGTCTGGGCCACCTCCCGGATCTTTTTCACCCAGTCCTGTAGGTCCTCCTGTGAATCGGCAGCCACATCCAGGGACCAATGTGCAATGGAAGCCATGCTAATGGAGAATACGAACAGTCGGTTGTTCTTCCCCTCTGGGCGGATAGCTGCAAGGCAAAAGCCCAACACGGGAAAATCGGTGAGCAACAGGATGGATTCGGCTGCCCAGCCCTCTCCCAAACTCTCCACCCCTACCAAAGAGACACACACGCTTCACATGGACCAGAAGAGCTGCCACAACCCTGAGCCCAGCCTAAAGTGGGGAAGCGGGGGGCTGTCAGGACAAGCCCAGGGAAGAACAAGGGCTCACCGATCTGACAGGCTGGCACATCCAAGACTCCACGGAGCAGATCTCCCAGGGGGCTGTTCTCATCCAGCTGCTGTAGGGGGCAAAGCTACAGTGACCATTGGCTCATCAACAGCCGCATAATTCTGCACGTGTATGAACACGTTATGGAGTGGGTGCAACCTTCTGGCCAAAATCCCCCAGGGTTGGGGAGGGTGGCAGGGACTTACCTCTCTCTCAGGCTCTAGAGCAGCAGGGCTGGCCATCTCTTCCACATAATTTGATGGGAACCACAGCTGTTTCTTCCCTCCGTAGTCTCCCCTCCACCTGAGGGACAGACATAGTGCAGATGGAACCCGGGTGCATGGGATCCAGACAGGGGCCACCTTCCCTATCTCTACTTCCCCCAGCCTTGGGATAATCCCACCCTGCTTAGAAAACCAGCATCAAGCTGGGGGCCTGCAATATGCATAAGTATATGTATACATTGGGCACAATCACAGAACCTCACAAGCACGAAGATCCCATGATTCTCATCACCTTTTTTTTTTTTAATTTAACCTTATTTTCCACCCTAAAATCAATACCATGTATTGGTTCCAAGGCAGAAGAGTGGTAAGGGTTAGGCAGTAAGGGTTAAGAGACTTGCCCAGGGTCACACAGCTAGGAAGTATCTGAGGTCATATTTGAATCCAGGACCTCTCATATCTAGGTCTGGCTCCCAATCCACTAAGTCACCCAACTCCCTCCCACCCCACCACATTCTTAATTGTGGGATGCAAACACCTCCTCAGCCCTCCCATTATCAGAACCCTCCTGCCAAGAGGACAGAACAGGGACCATCCAGGGTAGGAGAGCCTAGGGCTGGGAGCTCCCCCAAAGAAGCACCCCAGACAGCCTCAACTCACCAGCCTCCCTCCTGCTTTTCTACATTCTGAATGATGGCACTCTTCGTAAAGGTCAGCTCATCTTCTCTCTGTGCCTTGTAGTCAAAGAGGGCTTTGACTGCACACTGGGGAGACAGTGGGGCTGGTCAAAAGGGGGAAGGGACACAGGCCCTGCCCCTAACAAGCCCTGGTAGAGAAAGAGGTATCTGTGTTCAGAAAATGGATCCTAGGGTTTGCTGAGGTGGGGAGGGCTGCAACGGCCTTGATCCTGGGACACCGATATGGTTCCACATTACTAACTACTCAGATGAGGGGCAGAAGCTTCATAGCAAAAAGCTGAATTTAGCTGAGCTGGGCTGGGCCAAAAGTTCAGAGGGTCCTCCAGGAGACACTTTGTACACAATATGCACTGTTGGTGAGGACAGCCTAACCCTGTGCTGCTGTCACAGGACTGAAGGCCAGGAGAGAGAGATCTGAAAGGTCATCTTGTTCAACCTCCTCATTTTGCAAATGAGTCAAAGAGCTGTAAGAGATCTTAGGGGCCCTCTAGTCCAAGCTGCTCATTTTACAGAGGAGGAAACTGAGGCCCAAATTGGGCAATGGACTTGTCCAGAGGCACCCAAGTAAGACACAGCAGAGCAGATTGGTCAGTCCTAGTTTTGTCTCCAGATTCCATGTTATTTTTCACTATAGCCACTGATGTGTTGATGGACTCACTGTGCATCTGGTCCCTCCTCCATACATGGGAGCTATCACCCATATGTATGCCCAGATATACTCATGTACACCAGCAAATATATAGAAATTGACATAGATAAGTAAGTATCCATACATTATCATATATTTTATGTTCTAAGGTCTCTTCCAGTTCCGATAGCCTAGGAGGGGTAGGAATAGATGAAGGAAAAGTTACACTGATTTGGAGCCAGAGCACCTCATTTCCAATATGGCTCTGTTACCTATTATTAAGTGACCTTGGACAAGTCTCTTTACCTCTTTTAGGTCTATTTGTTTAAAAAAAAAATCATGAATTTTGTCTAGCTCATCTCTTAAGGAGAAGTTTGATCTTAAAAACCTTCTCCCTACACCTATCTTGTTTGGCATATACTTTACTTTAGAGTAACTTAGGCAGGAATTAAAGTTAAGATATCTGCCTGCCCCCAGTGAGAGGATACTGGCAATTTGGGGACCTTTAAGGGTAACTGAGTCCTTAATCAGCCCTGAGGAAAGAAAACTAAGAGCTACCTGCTCAGGGCCTGGCTGGGAAGGTCAGTCCTGGAAAGTGATGATATCTCAGACCTGGAAGGGGCTTCTTCAAGGGTACTTATCTAACCCTCATCTGAACAAGAACCCCCTTTTACAGCTATCCCAAGAAGATGTCATCTGAGCTGCCAGCATCCCTTCCAAAGAAGGGGAAGCTGGGCATGGAGTCGACGTCTTTAATCTTCTCTTCCAACCCAGGAGTTCAGGTATTGGCCCAGGAAATATAGAGACAGGAGGAAAGGGGAGGAAGAAGGGATCCAAAACCTTCACCTATATGGGAAATGTTCCCAGTTATCTTCCACCTCCAAGAGGGCACCCAAAGAAAGGCAGCCATGACGTCCCAGAATGGCACTGTCCCAGGGCAAAGGGAAGTCTCAAGACAAGATTCCCAGTCCCTGGAACAAGCTTGTAGGAGCAGTGAGTGGCCACAGTCAATGTCAAGGTGCTAGCATTGAATAAAAATAACTAAGTGCTAATAGAGTATTTTCAGGCTTGCAAAGCTCTCTGTGGGTTATCTCATTAACGAATCCTTTGAGGCTGATGCTATTATTATTCTTATTTTACAGATGGGGAAATTAAGGTTGAGAGAAATTAATTCATTTGTCCAAGGCCACACACAGAAAAGTAGGTGTCTAGGGCAGAATTTGAACTCAAGTCTTCCTGCCTCCAAGTCCAGCCCTTGATCTCCTGTGACACCTAGGACCCTTTACCTTAAATGTTGGCATAGGATTTGCTTCCACGTAGAAACCTGGGTTCCGTCCTTCATAGAGGGCTCCATAGTCTGGCTCCTGAAAAGAATGTGACTTCCTATCAGGTTATCTCTGGTCTCATCTTCCCCCCACTGATCTGAGGCATGTACAACCCTCTTCTGCAAACTCACACTTCCCTTGGGTACCTAACCCCATGTTGTCCTTTCTCTCTGTCAGTTCTTGGTCTCTCACCCCATCTCCTGGTCTTCCTTTCATTCCCTAAATAGAACTAGTTACTATCCTTAGTCCCCTTCTCTCTACACTCTCAGCGAAGCCATCTCATCCACTTCCAAATTCTCACTTTTATTTTTTTATTTTTTTTAAACCCTTACCTTCTGTCTTAGAATCAATACTATGTATTGGCTCCAAGGCAGAAGAGTGGTAAGAGCTAAGCACTGAGGGTTAAGTGACTTACCCAGGGTCATATAGCTAGGAAGTGTCTGAGGTCACATTTGAACCCAGGACCTCCCGTCTCTAGGCCAGGCTGTCCATCCACTGAGCCACCCAGCTGTCCCCGGGTCTCACTTTTATGCAGGTTACTCCCAAGCCTTTGCCTCTAGCCTTGTACTCTAGAGCTGCCTTTCCAGCTTCTGGTGAGAGGCAGCCTCAAACTCAACATGCCCAAAATTCAGTTCATTGTTTTCTCACCAAAACCTGCCCTCCCTCTGAAAGTCCTCTATTTCTGTTGAGGCCTGCTCTCTCAGGTTTGAAATCTTGGTGTCATCTCTCATTCTTCCTTTTCTTGCTCTCTCCCACAATCAATTCTGTCTCTAATCCTCTCTTCTCTGCTTCTAACTGCCTTGATCCTAATTTGGCTTTTCCACATCCCTTGCGTGGACTGTCTGTAAAGAGCTTTTCAGCCGGAGTCCCTGTTTCTGGCCCTTCCATTTATCCTGCACACTGGCAAGAGGTTAACATTCCTTGTTGTTCAGTCGTGTCTGACTCTTCATAACCTCATTTGGAGTTTTCTTGGCAGAGATACTGGAGTGGTTAGCCATTTCCTTTGCCAGCTCATTTGACAGATGGGGAGACTGAGGCCAACAGGGTGATGTGTCTTGCTAAATTTGAACTCGGGTCTTTCTGCCTCCAGATTTCAGCGCTTTATCCACTGAGCCACCTCACTGCCCCCACCTCTTCCTAAAATTCTATCAGTGTATCAATTTGCTTCCCCCTATCTACAAATAAAAGTCAAAACATGAGCCTCATGACTGAAGAGCAGGTCTGGCCCCAAATCTCCCTTTCCAATCTTATTTCCTCTTATTCCTCCCCTTCACACACCCTCCCACTACAGCCAAGACAGTCTAGTGGCCCACTGTTCTGGCTCTTGTCTCTACGCCTTTGTTCATCAAGTGTCGCCTCTCCTCCTCCACTAATCCAAGCCTGCGTGACCTAGCTCAAGCCCCACCGTCTCTCTGTGGGCCTTCTCCTTGCTTCCTGCCATGCAAGGCCTCTCCCAGGCCTTCGTCTACTGCACCAGAGGCCTCTTCTTGTCTCCAGGCCCTACAACACTCACAGATTCCCAGCCTTCTCCAAACCCTTCCAGGTCTGCCGAACCCAGGCCACCCCCCTCACAGCTCTGCGCCCCAGGACCCTTCCCGGGCGCCCCTCTCTCACCGCTGTGCCGATCTTCTCTAGTGCCTCCTCATTGATGGGGTACCGGAGCTTCATCTTTCGGTAGAGCGGGTGCTTCTCGTAGTAACTGATGAGGTCTACGAGGCTGTCAAACTCAGAGTTCCCCAGCATCACGGTCTGCCCCTCCTGCTGGACGCGGCAATGTTTGATCTTGCCTTCGGCCCTAAGCGGTCAGGCGGACAACCTTTCAGCAGAATCTTCTTTCCGGACCCACAGCTCTGCAGGCTCCCGTCTCCCGGCCTCGGCCCCGGCCTTCCCTCCCCTCCCCTCGGTCTCGCAGACTCTCCTCCCCCGAGTCACAGGGACCTAGCGAGCCCCTCCACACGAAGCCCGCCCCGATTCTAGGGCCCTCTGCTCTCCGATGGCTTTGTCTCCCTGAGATGGGGGTTAGGGTGCCTGATTAATGACGGCTGGCCCTACGTCCAGGCAAAGCTAAAGCGTGTCTCACTTGTCCCCGCCCCCACGAAGACGCCATCCGCAGGACGGCGCTTGAGCCACCCCTGCGCCCCCTGCCCACGACGGGCTCTCTAGCCCTGAGCCCCTTCAGCACCCTCACCGGAAGGAGATGGCGTAGGAGTTGGGTTCACTCCGTTTTCGCACCAGGAAGGCTCCATCCCGGGGTACACGCATTAACATGTGCTCCGCCTGGGCTCGGGTCAGACTTGCATGGTACCACCTGTGGGCAGGTCCCCAGGGTTACTGCACCCCACTGTCCACAGCCAGATAGGTCCTCAGATCCCAGAACAACGCTCCCCCCTGGACCTTTTCTTTTTAAACCTTTACCTTCCATCTTAGAAACCAAGAGAGTGTATTGGTTACAAGGTAGAAGAACGGTGAGGGCTAGGCAATGAAAGTTCAATGATTTACCCAGGGTCACACAGTTAGGAAGTATTCGAGGCCAGATCTGAACCCAGGAACCTCCTGTCTCGAGGCCTGGCTCTCAATCCACTGACCCGCCCATCTGCCCCCCCCCCAGGTCTTTTAAGATATCGTTGTGGCCCTTAGAACCCCAAGCCCCCCAGTTGTCCTCTTTCCCATTTAACTGCCCCTCACTCTTTGCTCTCGTGGGCATTGGTCTGAGGCACGGGCTCCGTAAGGCGCATCTCGAACTCATTGCATCTCAATGGCACCTGCTGGTAGTGGGTGATCAGGTCGTAGAGCGAGTCAAATACCAGGTTGTCTGTCAGGAAGAATTTTGGGCTCCCGGCATCCTGGCGTGAGTGGATCCGGCAATGCTGGACCTTCCCGTTCCGCCTGGAGGAGGGAGTATTTGTGAGGCCCCAAACCCAGAGGTCGCTGAACCCCAAAGACATCCGCAGGGGTCTGGCTCTAGACTCTGAAGGATATGAGGATCCCTGAGAAGGTTCTCCTCATTCTTATTTCCTTTCAGCCCTTGGCCTTATATATCACAGGATAGCGGAATCCTGAGGCCTCAGGCAGAAAGATGCTGCCTCCAAGGTTGACCATGCAGAGTTCAACCAAGTATTCCTCACCTATAAAGGCCCTCTATAGGGCACTACATCCCAGGATCCCGCAAGACTGAATTTTTTTTTTTAATTTTAAACCCTTAACTTCTGTATATTGACTTATAGGTGGAAGAGTGGTAAGGGTAGGCAATGGGGGTCAAGTGACTTGCCCAGGGTCACACAGCTGGGAAGTGTCTGAGGCTGGATTTGAACCTAGGACCTCCCGTCTCTAGGCCTGGCTCTAAATCCACTGAGCTACCCAGCTGCCCCCCGCAAGACTGAATTTGGAAGGAGTTGTAACGGAGGGCAGGGAGAGGGGAAAGGGAGATTCCTGTCCTTCAGGGAAAATCGGGCTGCAAATACCAACGGGGGGATCTTACCAGAAGGAGAGCGTGTAGTCCCCGACAAAAGTCTCGCTCTCTCGAACCAGAAAGGAGCCATCAGGGGCTCCCGTCTCAATGCAGTATTCAGTGAGCAGTCTCTCAGCAATGTGCCGCCCATCACGACCAGCCCCCAGCTTCCCATGGAACCATTTCTCGCTGGAGTGTAGCTCTGCACTGCTATTCACCTGGGGGAGCGGGGGAGGAGATGTCATCACCCTACTCTCTCTCTGGAATTTGTCTGATCACCTGAAATCTCAGCTTCCATGCAATGCCATGATCCCACCCTCACCCTCAGGGCCCCAGCACCATCATCACCTCCTTTGGTTCCTCCTCATCATCGTTGCCCTGATCACTATTTGTCTCCTCTGAGTAGTAGATTTTGCTGCTGGTCAGTACAAAGTAGTGCGGGTACCACTCCTGAGGGCCACAGAACAAGATCACAAAGTGCCTTGAGCTACTACCCCCATGACTCCTGCCCAACTCCCCCAAGATCCCTAGCTCCTCACTGCCACCCTGACTCCTCCCCAACTCCCCCAAGACCCCTAGCTCCTCACTGCCACCCTGACTCCTCCCCAACTCCCCCAAGACCCCTAACTCCTCACTGCCACCCTGACTCCTCCCCAACTCCCCCAAGATCTCTAGCTCCTCACTGCCACCCTAACTCCTCCCCAAGATCCCTAGATCCTCACTGCCACCCTGACTCCTCCCCAACTCCCCCAAGATCCCTAGCTCTTATATGCCACCCTGACTCCTCCCCAACTCCCCCAAGATCTCTAGCTCCTCACTGCCAAAGACTCCTTCCTGAATCCCCCAAGATAGATCCTCATTGCCCCCAAGACTCCCACCCACCTCCCCCCAAGATCTCTAGCTTCTTTAAGGTCCCCTGTTCCTGACTCCCTGGGTCTCTTAGATCAATAGAATTGAGCTAAAAAATAGCCCCTGAGATCACCTAATCTAATTCTCTCATTTGACAGAAGAAACTGAGACCCAATGAGATGAAATTACTTGCTCAAGGTAATACAGGTATTTAGTAGCAGAGCTGGGCCTTCACCTAGGTCCTATGACACCAAACCTAGTATTCTTGACTACACCCTAGTGGCCCATTCTCCTTCCCTTGGTCCTGGCCAAGCTCTCACGTGGTTAATGGGGTCTTCCAAGTAGAGGATGCCATTCTTGATGGAATTGCTGATGTCATTCTCCGAGTACATCACCGATGTGGGCACCTCCTCGTAGGCACTGCCCTCGGCCAGCTTCTTGTGCTGCCAGAAGGGGAGTCAGGGGTCCTTGCTCAGTCCCAACATTCCCAATCTGACCTCTGCCCTTCTGATAGGTTCGCTAGGAAACCTCAACCTGCTAGGCCAAAAGGCCATGACAGAGAAGAGGGGATTGAGACTGGCCAGACAGAAAGCCTGGGTCCTCTACCTGCTATAGCTCTGGAAGGATAACATTCAGGGCCCCACGAAGTCCACCCTAGGCTAGGTTCAGCCTCCCACCTCTGGATAAGGCAATAGGAGCCAGGAAGGGTCAGTGAAAGGGAAAGGAGGCCTACATTGGAGCCACAGAGAGCTGGGGACCTCCATTGCTACTTCTTCATCACCCCATTTCCCCTGTCGTGTCCTCAGGGCCAGGGTCCCTGGCTCCCCCCGCTTCCCCTTTGACCTCTGCCTGCCACCCAGATACCTTGATAAGGATTTTTCTCTTGAGCTGGTTGGGGGAAGGCAGACCATCAGCAGCGATGTCCACAGGCTTGGTAAGAAGGGTGTCACCAAATACTTTCTTGAAGTGCTGGGCCATGTTTCTCTGCTGAGCAATGCTACAATGATCTTCAATGGACAAGATCACTGGGTACCTGGGATAGGAAGGCAGAAGCCAAAATCAGGGTAGGTCCCACACTCAGCCCTGTTGGGAGGGAAGAAGAGATGCAGGCACAGGTCTTGCCCTGGGGAACAAGGTGGGTTGGGAAGGCATGGGAAGGCTCGCCCTCACAACCCAAATCAGGCCTTCCTTAGTACAGGATGAGGGAGGTACACAGGTCTTAGAGAAGGCAAAACTCACTGGGGGAAACACGGGAGGCTGAAAAGAGCAGGAGGGCCGAGAGCTAGCCTCCAAGAAGGACTGGAAAAGGCAGAAGATACTTTCCCTTTAATTCGGTATCTCCTTCTAATGCTCTGCACAGAATCAGTACTTAATAAACATTCATTAAAGTCACTGCAATAGGGACAGCTAGATGGCTCAGTGGATAGATCCAGGCCTGGAGATGGGAGGTCTTGAGTTCAAATTTGGCCTCAGACATTTCCTAGCTAGGTGACCCTGAGCAAGTCATTTAATCCCAATTGCCTAGTCTTTACTGTTCTGCCTTGGAAGCAACACTTAGTATCAATTCAAAGACAGAAGATAAGGGTTTAAAAAACAAAACAAAACAGGATGGGATAGAGGAGAAGATACAAGGAATGCAGAGACAGACATGAATGTGCTATGGGCAGAAGACAGCAGGAATAATCATAAAAAGAAGTAACATTCTTAATGCTTTAAGAGAAGTTTCTAAAGTGCTTTATCTCACTGGATTTTACCACAACTCTGTGAGGTGGGTGCTAATATTATCATAATCCCCATTTTACAGAAAAGGAAACTGAGATTAACCAGGGACACAGTTCTCAAAGTGTCTAAGGCAGGATTCAAATGTCATTCTTTGAGACTCTAAATTTAACACCCAATCCACTTTGGCACCTAGCTTTTGGGCACAAGAAAGGCATTACTGTTTTGTAATGCAAAATAGTACAAAATTAGGCTGGAAAGTCAGGGAAGTACGAGGCTGTGGAAGGCCTTGAGTGACAGAAAACTGGTCTGTCCTTTATTCATACATTCATTCAACAAGCATTTATTAAGCACCTATTATATGAAGGACATTAAGCTAAAGGCTAGAGCCTCAAATACAAAAATGAAAATAGTTCCTGTCCTTGAGGAATCTGCATTATACCAGAGTGAAATAAAAGCATGTGGATAAGTAAATGTAAAACATCTCTCCAGGGAAAGTGCTCTATCTTCTTAGGCTTCTTGGATGTCATAGTAAATACTGAAACTGAAAAAGTTTTTTTAAAAGGATGCTGGGGTTTCTACAAGGCCAAGGCAAGGAAGTGGTGTCTTCTAGGCATGAGGGATAGCCTATGCCAGTGATTCCCAATGTGGGCACCACCACCCCCTGGTGGGTGCTGCAGCAATCCAGAGGAGCGGCGATGGCCACAGGTGCATTTGGGGGCGGTGAATAACTGTAAGGGAGCGGTGATAGTATGTGACAGGGGGCGCTAGGTAATATTTTTTCTGGAAAGAGAGCGGTAGGTCAAAAAAGTTTGGGAACCACTGCCCTATGCAAAGGTGTGGGGAAGGGAGTTTGCATGTCAAGGACAGGGAACAACAAAAATACAGGCTTGGCTGCAATAGAGAACATGTGAAGGAAAGCAATGGGCAGTATAAAAGAGCAAGATGGAAGGCTTTAAAAACAATACAAAGGAATTTGGACTTGATCCTAGAAGCAAGAGGAAACCTCCATGAGTTAATTGAGCAGGGGAAAGAAGACTCATCAGATCTGTGCTTTTAGAAAAGCACTCTGGTGTGAACAGGCAAGTTATCAACAATCATAATGGGGAGAAATGTTCTAAATAGCTAATAATTAGAGAAATGAAAATTAAAGCTACTCTAAGATTCCATCTCATACCCATAAAAATGGCAGAGGAAAATGACAAATACTGGAGGGGCTATGGAAAAATAGCCTCACTGATACATTGTTAGTGGAGCTGTGAATTGGTCTAATCATTCTGGAAAGCAATTTGGAATTAATTAGGCACAAAAGGATACTAAAACATGCAGACCCTTTGACTCAGCTTTACCACTAAGTCTACAGCCCAAAGAGATCAAAGAAAGAGGACAGGAACCTGCATGTAAAAAAATTATGGTCCTGCTTTTCAGTGTAACTGGAAATTTTAACTAGGGAGATGGTAATCAATAGGAGAACAACGAAACAAATTATTGTATAGGAATATAAAGTAGATAGTTTCAGAGGAAACTAAGATGGCTTCTATAAATTGATACAGAATGAAGTGAATAGAACTAAGGGAACAATTTATACAATGACAATATAGAGAAAAGACCTTTGACAGACTTTAGAACTCTAATGAATGCAATGATAAACCATGAATCCAAAAGACAATGCCGAAAAGTACATTTTCAGACACAGCCAATATGGAATTTGTTTTGTTAGACAATGCATGTTTAGGACAAGGGTTTTTCCCAGATTGAGTTGCTTGCCAACACTGGAAGGGGGAAGGGAAAGGAGGAAGATAAGTTCAATCATAAAACTTGGGAAAACTTGTATGAAAATGTGCTATTACATGCAATTGGTTAAAGAAATTAAAACAAAAAAAAATGTTAAGGGAAAGGGGTTTTGTCTTCTGTGTTTTTTGTATTTGTAATTTTGAAAAACTATTTTTATTTTTTTTTCATGGACTATCATTTTGACAGTTATGTGAAGTATGGTTTGGAGAGGAAAGAGCCCAAAGGCTGGAAAATCAATTAGGAGACTACTGGAGGTAAAAAGTGATAATAATAATAAGGTCCAGAACTTGGATTGTAGCCATGAGAGTGAAAATGATGAATTTAAGATATATTACACAGCTAGATGGCACAATGGATAGAGCAATGGACCTGGAGTCAGAAACACCGGAACTCAAATCCAGCTTCAGACACTAGTTTTATGTTATCAGGCAAATCATTTAACCTGTCTGCCTCAGTTTCTTCAACTGCAAAATGAAGTTAATAATAGCATCTATCTTGCAAAAGGCTATTATGAGGCTCAAATGAGGTAAAAGTTGTAAAGGTCTTAGCACAGTGCCTACTATGTAGTAGATGCTGTATAATGTATAAATGCTAGCTGTTTTTATTATTATAATTATCATCACTTTTATATATGGCGAAAGTAGAATTATCTTATCATCATCATCACCATCATCATCATCATCGTTGTCGTCATCACTCTTATATACCGTGAAAGCAGAACTGGCAATATTTAGCAACTGCCTAAATATGAGGAATGAGAAACATGGAAGAAGTAAATAGTAACTCTAAGGATGCCAAATCAGGTACCTGAAAGGACAGACGACTTGGGAGCCACGGGAGGTTTTTGTGCAGGGAAATAATCAGGTCATTATTGCTAAAAAAGAGGCTTAATGCTATGCCATCAAGATGGCAGCTATTCAAGGAAAGGATTGGAGGAGAGATTGGGGCTTGCTGTCCCTTAAGGTCCCTTTTAGCTTTCAGATAGTGTGATGACTATAGAGTCTCAGATGGAAGCAGGAGGGACAGGGGCAGCGGGACAAGTCATTGTTGGTCACTCTCCCAGTCCACTAGGCTCCGGGGGGGGTGGTGGCCTTCCTCCCCTCTCTCCAAGGCTCATGCTTGGAGCTCTGGGCCCATCCTCCCCTGCATCCCTCTCCACTCACTCTGAGGTCACGAATGCATGCTCCTTGATGGTATGGAGAACGTCAGAGAACTTGATCTTGGTGGTGAGGGTATGTCCGTGGTAGATGACAGGCATCCCATCTGGCCCGTCCCAACAGTCCACTTCAAAGAGACAAGGATGGTTCAGTCTAGGTAGAGCAAAAGCTCAGGCACCTTTCCACTTCCCATCCTAATGGTCCCAGGCACTTAGCCAACTCCAACTCTCCCCTGGATCCTGAAAACCCAGCCCCTGCCCCCAACTCACACTCAATGCATCGACAGCCCATGCGAAGACACCGTGCATAAGCTTCCAAGGAGGACTCGCTGGAGAACTGGTCCCCCGTCAGGTACCTATTATTCATGGATGGAGTGAGGGGTTGGAAGCAAGGAGGGGCAGAAACCCTCCTCCCCCTTAGCTTCCAGCTGGTCTCCTCTCCTCCCCGGGGCAGAGAAAAAAGAGAAGAAAGGGGGGAAGTGATGCTGAGGAGAGGGAGAGAAGGAGGATATGCCTGGGGCCCTCCCATCGCATCAGCCCGCGTCCTCACGTGTTATGGGATGAAGAGATCCAATACTGAGACAAGGGATTGTTCATGGTGTCGACACACACCGAATCCAGCTGGGAGTTCCAGATGTTGTTCTCTTTGGAGAACAGGAAGGTAACAAACTGCCCCAAAACAGATGGGGAAAGAAAGTGAATTCCCAGAAGTCTGAATGCTACCTCCAAAGGAGGACCTGAGCCAGTCGCTTACAGCTTCAAGTATGGAGCAGGGGACGGTCAAGGCCCTACTGGAAAGGCCCAAACCAGCCACAGGCTAATGGGACTTGACCTCGGGGAACAGGCTCCCCCCACTCCCTGCCCCTTCCCCAGCTGTGAGGGCCAATGTCTCCCTTTCTCCAGCTTCCCTCCTTTCCAGGAACCCAGTCCGGGCAGGAACTCTGGGCCCTGGCTGTCAGGGAGAGGCACCTTCCTCTCTGCCCAGTCCTGGCCCTGCTGACCCTTAGGCCCTTATCCGTCCTTCTCTCCCCTGGCCACTACTGCAGGGTTTTCTTCCTTTTTTTTTTTTTTTTTCCCCAAGAGGAAGAGATCATAGGAGCAGAGAAACAAAAACCTAATTTTAAATAAAAGTACTGATACTCTTAACAAAAGTACTGATAAACTGAAGCTATCTAGGAGGACCCCAGGCCAAAGAGAGGACTCCAAGTCATTCATTCCATGTAAAGGTCAGCTGAAGGCGATGATAGGGGTAGCAATGTGGCTCAATGGATAGAGCACCAGGCCTGGAGTCAGGAGATCCAATCTGGTCTCAGGCACTTCCTCGCTGTATGACCTTGGGCAAGTCACCAAACCCTATTTGCCTAGCCCTTGCCCCATTATCTTAGAGTTGTTACTAAAACAGAAAACAGTTTTTTTTTTCTTTTTAAGGCTTTGATATCTATCTCCAAGTATTTGAAGCTCTATCATTTGAAAAAGGAAGTCTCTCTTTGCTCAATGGCACAACTAGGCAGCCTGGTAGTGGGTAGAGCCCTGACCTGGAGTCAGGAGTTCAAATACAGCCTCACACCTTGATGCATGACAAGTCACTTAAACCTCTGCCTAACTCAGTTTCACATCCGTAAAATGAAGATGATTATACCCCCAACTCCCAGAACTGCTGTGAGGATAAAATTAAATAATGGTTCTAATGTGTTTTTACAAACCTTATAGGATTGTATAAATGGTAGCTATTATTAACTCTTCACCAGGATCGACAAGGAAAAATGACATGGGATTGACTTTCAGTCCATATAAGAAAGAACTTGCTAATATAATTAAGGCTGCAGAATTGATTTCCTTAGAGACGGGGAGCTCCCTGTGACTGTAGGCACTCAATCCAAGATGGGATAACCATTCGCTGGGGACCCAGTAGAGGAGACTCCTGAAGTGGGTGGGTATTTGGCCTAGTGGCCCCCCGCTTCAATTCTGAGAGGGCCTCACCTCATCCAGGAAGAAGTAAGGCTCCTCTATCTCCCGGAGTGGGTCTTGGAGGAAGTTGAGCATGAACTCCTGTACCTGGAGCCGGTCAGTGGCCCACAGCTCCTGCAGAGAAAGGACTGATATAAGGTAAGAAGCCTCGGGCCTCCCAATCCAGCCCACAATCTGCCCTGGAGCCTTGACTGGAACCCATGAGGATGGTGGGTGATCCAAAGGCCCCTTCCTAGTCCTGCCTCCCTCCAGAGACCCACTTCCAGTCACCTCATTCCACAGGGCCACATGGGGCTATGGGCCTCTACCCTTTCCTCGAGCCCTGCCTCCCACAGAAAACTTGGGAATATCCTCGTCGGCTCATGGTCATTTCTCTTAGGTCTAAGTTCTATGACTTGGGGCTCCCCTCTCCGTCCCCCCAGCTCTCTGACCCTTGGACCATCCGTACCCCCTGGTATTCCAAGAGAAACTGCTGAAACTCAGCCAGGGACACTCTGCAGAGCTCAGGTCGATCTCCACCCCTAGAGATAGGAAAAAGGGAGAGGAGAGGAGATTAGGGTTTCAGCCCACCCCAGCCAGGACAGCTCACAGAATCACAGGCCTGAGAACAGAAAGGGGCCTCGGAGATCTCGTCTAAGCACGGGGGAAATTAAGGCCCACAGAGTTTGAATGCAGCTTGCCCAAGGTTGTGTATTGAGTGACAGAAGCAGGGTTTGAATACGGACCCTCTGAATCCGAATGGACTGGGAGGTATCTGGCAGGTATCTATGGATAGGACCTACGAGGCAGTGTTCCTCCCCCTTTGGGTGTCCAGGGCCAGAGAAAAAAACTCAATGCTGTGAATGATCCTACGTTCCCACCCATCCCACCACACCAGAAAGGAGGGGAGCCGCCCCAGCCCCACAAACCTCAGGGTGCCAGCTTCCAGGAAAGGAAGGTCCATCTGTGAGAGACAGAATCAAATCAGGAGAAGGGAATTGGAGATGGGGCTCCTAGGAATGGAGGGGGGAAAGAAGGGGAAGAGAGAGACAGAGACTTCGAGGAAATGGGAGTTGGAAAGTCTCAGATAAGGGCCCTTTTGTTTTCTACTGTCTAATTTGGAATCCCAGAGTTGCAGAATGCAAGAGATTTGCTAGTCTAACCCCTCACATCTTATAAATGAGAAAATGAGGCCCAATGCTTTGCTCGTACTATTAAGCAACCCAGCTGGGTGTCCAATGACTCCAAATACAGTGCTTTTTCCATACTATATGGTAGGTAGGTGATGCAATGGATGGAGTGCCATGGGGGAGTCAGGAAGGCTTAAGTTCTTTCCTCAAACACTTACTAGCTAGGTGACCCTAGCAAGACACATAACCTATTTGCCGCAGTTTCCTCATCTATAAAATGGAGAATCAGAGAAGCAACTAGCTCCCTGGACCAATGTGAGGATTAAATAATATATCTGTAAAGCACCTTGCAAACCTTAAAGTGTTTTGTAAATTGTTGTTGTTATTTTTATTCTTATATACCAACTCCCCATATTGAGGATCAAATGATATAATATCTGTAAAGCATTTAGCACACAACAGGCACTTAATAAATGCTTAGTCCTTTGGAGCAGTTAGACAGAGAGCCAGACCTAGAGATAGGAGGTCCTGAGTTCAAATGGTAGCAAGTCACTTTACCCCAACTGCCTAGCCTTTACCACTCTTCTGCCTTGGAACTGATACTTCGTACTAATTCTAAGGCAGAAGGTACGGGTTTCGTTTTTGTCTTTCTTTTAATTAAATAAATAAATGCTTAGTCCCTTCCTTCTCCCATTTAATGTTTATTGACTTCAATTGAAAGGGGGTGGCCTGTGAGGCAATAGCAGGATGGGGTGTATACATTCATATAAGTGAGTGGGTCAGGAGGGAACTCCAAAGCCAGAGACTGCTATGGCAAATTGGGGAGGGGTGCCCAGACACAGAGGGGTCCTCACCGATTTCTGGGCACTGAACATGAGGCTCCGGTAGAGCTGTGCAAACTGTCCATAGGTGATGTCCCCACTCCGCTGCTCCAGATCCTGACAAAGCATGGGACCACGAGTCACTCCAGGTGTGCCAGGAGCCGAGGAGACAATGTGAAACTCAAGGGAAGACTCGGGCTTTTCATCCAAGACTCTTCTGAATCTGGGCCCCAATCTACACCACCCCCACTGGTAACTTCTCTGCCACAGCTGATTCTGAACCCCCAGGGCTCCAAGTTGCTGGCCAGTACCAGACAGACAGGGAAGAACTGGAAGGATTGGGAGACAACCCTTACCGTCAACCGTTCCCTCAAGAACCGCATGTTGGGAACTCGGTAGTTGACCTGGGACAGCATGTTCTTAAGATCCTTGGCAGAAATCCTGAGGTGACAAAGACACCCCCCTCATCCTTCACCCTGTGGTTAATGAGCTTGGGTGTCCATTCCATGAACCCACCACTGTTCCTACCCTTCCCAGAGCTGTTAATAAGGCTTTAAAGTAAGCAATTATCTATGTTCTATGACCCGGCAAGTCCCCACTTCAAACATCTCAACCAAGACTACCAGGAATATTCAAATAAGGAGACAGATGGAAAGGGAGAGAAAGAGATGGAGAGGGAGAGAAAGAGAGAGAAAGAAACAGAGAGGCAGAGAGAGAGAGAGATAGAGGGAGAGGGGGAGATGGAAAGAGAGAGAGACAGAGAGACAGAGAGACAGAGGCAGAGGCAGAGACAGAGACAGAGAGAGCCAGGGAGAGAGTATGTATGTTTTGTGGGAAGAGGGTGCAGGATGGAGAGATGAGGTCACTTCTATCTGTATATCCCCAATGCCTTTCACTTAATAAATAATAAATTTGAATTGTGACACCTCCTTCCTTTCCTTTTAAGGTTCATGCCATTTATTTTCACTGACTAATTTGATCCACAAAAAGTATGGATGGGAAGTCCGTGTTTGCCCTCTAGCTCCTATGGGTGATTGTACTGGAGGAAAATTCTAATCTAACCAAACAGTCAGAAGGTCCCAAAAAAATCCATTCTCCTCATACTATGAATTCCTGAGTGCCAATAAGAAGGACGTTTCTTCAGTTCCTGAAAGGGCTAGCTGCCCAGAGATAATTAGAGCTGGGCTAGTCAAGCATCAGTGATTCCCCAGGCTGACAGAATCTGAACAAGGCTTCAGCTTTGGACAAATAGAGCTCACCAGGTATAATAACTACCATCGCTTCCTGCTCCCCAAACCCAGGCAGCATGGGAGCCAGGTACACCCCACCTCCCCTTACAAGCATCACCCTCCCCGGGCCCCACACTTACCTGTCTTCCCGATTCCGATCTACTGAGTAGAACTGCTTCCGCAGCCACCTAAGACAAAGCACACACAGCTTGAGACGGGTCCCTGCTCAGAGGGTCTCATGCCACCCGGCTTGGATAGGGTCTCCATCATTAGGCGGTGAATCCTGGGGTCTCCCACATCTTCCTTGCAGGGAAGAAACTTGCCCGTGGTCCTTCTCTCACATCCCCCCATCCCCAGACACAAGGAGCCAGCTGGCCCAGAGGCTGGCGGGGACCAACCTCTCAATCTGCAGAGGAGTGGCAGACTGGGTGGTGTCAGTCACAAGCCAATTCAAGCCTTTGATCCACATGTTCACTTCGTCCTCCGATGTGGCTGTGGGACAAAGGGAAAGCCGGGTGAACCCAAGGCTGTGGCTGCTCCTGCCTGCCTAACAGACCCCCTCCCCCTCAAGGCTCCCGTCCCCTCTCCGGCTGTATCCAGGCTGTCCCAGCCCCATACCTTGCAGACTAAGGGTTTTCAGGCGGAATTCCATGCCATACAGGATGACAAAGCAATGGGACTGGTCAGGCCGGAAAGCTGGGTCTTCCTGGTAGCGGTCAAAGTCACGAGAGGTCTTCCCTGGGCGAATCTCCTTGATTTCACGAATATCAACTGTTGAGGGGAGGAAAAGGGCGATGTCAGTCCAGAGAGCCGCTTCACTTAGAGATCTTAGATTGTCCTGGCTCTAGCCACTTCCTAGCTAGAAGTTTAAAATGGAAAAAATTGAGATCTGGAATTTAAGGACCTGTGCTGGAATCTCTCTTCTGCTCCTGTGTGACCTTAGCAAAGTTCTTTCTCCTCTGTGGGATTTGTAAAATGATGGGGATGGACTAGAAGGCCTCTGAGGTCTGGCTTTAAATGTATGTGATCTTAGGATCCCACCCAAACCATTTTTACTGAAGTCTCTTCCCTCTTCCCCCACCCTTCTTCAAGTCCATCTCTTAACAGCCAGAGAAAAAGACATTCACATCTATGAAAAAGCCCCCATTCCAGGAAGAGGGCCAGGGCTTACACATCTAATACATTTAGGCACTAATTATGTGATTCTAAATGCTATATGACACCAGGCCACATGAAGAACAGATGAAGGGAACTAGGGATTTTCCACATGGAAAAAAGAAGTTAATTAAAGACTCATTCAGCCGGGCCCCAGAGGGTAGAATTAGGAATAAGGGGGAAGTCACACAGAGGCAGATCAGAATTAGGAATGTCCAAAAGTAGAAGGGGTTGTCTTGGAAAGTAGTGAGTTCCCCATCAACAAAGTTCTCCAGACAGGGGCGGGAATGACCACTTCTCAAGGATGACATAAATTAGGTTAACTAAGAACTAATTAGATTAGATTAACTGAGTTCCTCTGATCTCTCAGAAATCTGAGTTCTGAAGAAGAGAAACCAATGGAGGTGGCACAATAAAAAGAGATTTTCTAAAGGCCTGGGTTTCTTTGTGAGACACCCACCAAAGGTTCTGGAGGATCCCAGCTTGGAGATGACAAGATATCTCAAAGGTCATCAAGGCCAGTCACCAAAGTAGCAAATGGCAGAGCTGGAGTTCAAACCAAATTCCCTTGAGTTTAAAGCCATCATCTTTTTAATTTAACCACAACGGATTTTTTCTTTTTTACTTTTCTGCTGTCCTTATCTTTCTCCAACAGACAACTATTAAGGGGGTTGCAAAGGGGCTTCCTTCCTGGGGGTAGGCTCTTTCCAATTCCCAAAACCTCTATGATTCTACAAGGTGAGCCTGGAAGGATGGGTAAGATTTGGTTGAAGTGAGAGAAAGAATATCTCAAGTAGAAGAAACAGCAGAGGCAAAGGCATGAAGGCTGGAGCAAGTCTATGACTATGTAGAAATTATCCCACTTCTTTGTAGAGGTGGGGAGCCCATGGTTATAGATACTGCATATGCTGGCAGACTGGGGGTGGGGGGAATATATTGACCAATTTGGCCAATTTTTTTCCTCTTCTTAAAGAAAAACAAACCTTTGTTATATGGGATAGCTGGGAGCAAAGAGAACTTTAGAAGGAAATTTTGGGTGATATAAAAACAGAAGATATCAATAAAAATTCTTTTTTAAAAAAAGGTCATTGTGGGGGCAGCTGGGTAGCTCAGTGGAGTGAGAGTCAGGCCTAGAGACAGGAGGTCCTAGGTTCAAACCCAGCCTCAGCCACTTCCCAGCTGTGTGACCCTGGGCAAGTCACTTGACCCCCATTGCCCACCCTTACCAATCTTCCACCTATGAGACAATACACCGAAGTACAAGGGTTTAAAAAAAAAAAAAAAAAGGTCATTGTGCCCTTGATGCCAGAAAACTGAGAAAATGTACCTCTCTCTCCCTTCTCTGAAGAGGTGGGGACTCTTGGGTGTGTAATACTGCACAAACTAAGGGCAGCTAAGCGGCTTAGTGGCTAGTGGGTTCCCAAGTTCAAATCTGGCCTCAGACACTTCCTAGGTGTGTGACCCTGGACAAGTAACTTAACCCCAACTGCCCAACCTTTCCTGCTTTTCTGCCCTGGAATAGATACTTAATATTGATTCTAAGACAGAAGGTATGGATTTTAAATTTTAAAAAGTGTACTGCACAGACTGTCAGGCTTGGCTATGTTGTTTGTTTTACTGAATTACCTTTTTTTGTTTTGGGTTGTTTTTTGTTTTTGGATACAAGGAACCCTTCACTGAATAGAGGGAGAAGGGTTAGGTTCAGAAATGAAGATTTTGTAAAAACAAAGCTATCAATTTTTTTAAAGCAAAGACAAAAAAAAATCAATAAACAAAAGAGCCTTGTAATTATAACCTTCACTGAAGCACTCCTCTCCCCCAGTTTGGCTTGGCCTAGTAAAAAGAACAGTGGCTATTAAGTCCCTGAGTGGTTAGATTCAAATGGGGGGGGGGAGCTGGGTAGCCTGGAGATGGGAGGTCCTGGGTTCAAATTTGACCTCAAGATTTCCCAGTTCTTAGGTCCAGAATGACACAAGAACTACCATGAAAAAAGGGGGGTGGGAGTTGGGGCAGCTCCGGAGCCAGGCCTGGAATCTGCAAGTCTTGGGTTCAAATATGGACTCAGACACTTCCTAGCTGGGTGACCCTGGGCAAGTCACTTAACCCCCATTACCTAGCTTTTACTACTCTCCTGCCTTGGAATTGATACAAAAACAGAAGGTAAGGTATATTTTTTATAGAAAAAAATTACATTAAAAACAAAGTCTAGCCATGACTGGGCCCAACACCTGGACAAAGGAGCTCTCTGAGGCTGCTGGGGTGACTCTTGCTGCCTGCCCATAGAGCTGCCCCTCCTTCAGGTGCCCACGGTGAGGAGAGAGATACCTGGGGAAAGTTGGAGGTGGTGCAGGTGGGGAGGGAGGACAGGGTGAGTGACACTTTGTGAGTCATTTTTTCTCAGCACGAAGTACTTCTGAACAACAAGCCTCAACCAATGGTTATGACTCTGGTGTTGGTGCTGGGGGATGGGGACAGGGTGACTTCTTGCTGGCCAAGAGAAGGCCAAGGAGGAGGAGCTCCCAACGTCCCCCGACACATGCCCTCTTTTCCTCTACTCTCCCAGCTTCTGGTCTGGTGGGAGGGAGGCAGCCAGTGGCCGAGGAGAGAGAGCCCAAAACACCCCACCCAAACCTCAGGTAGGAGGCAAACATCATGGAGGCTATAAATATGTCTCACAAACATGCTAAGAGAAAGAAGACTTGTGTCCTCTGAGCTAAGGGAGCTTAGGGGAGGCCGGCCAGGGCTGGACCTTCCCCCTCGGTGCCTTCTTCCTGTACTCCTGGCCCCTTGCCTTCCCACAGGGAGGAAGCAGAATTGCTGAAAAATTCAATCAGCCGAAGATTTAGGGGAATGAATGTCAGTTCCCTCCTAGGGTTGCGCTTGTCTTTTAAAAGGCCCTGAGAAGTAAGCATTGCCTCTCTCTTTAATGGTGGAATTTCAGGTTTTTCTAGAGAGGGAGAGGTTGGCAGCAGGTCAGGGAGGTAATTTCTTGGCACCCCCACCCCACTACAAAGGCTTCCCAGAAACCAACTAGAACTTTCATCCCAGAGTTACCCCAAAGTGGTGCCCTGGAGAGAGGATCAAACAGAATTCTTTTTTTTTTTTTTAAACCCTTACCTTCTGCCTTAGAATCACTACTGTGTATTGGTTCCAAGGCAAAAGAGCAATCAGGGTTAGGCAATGGGAATTACGTGACCCATTAGGAAGTGTCTGAGGCCACATTTGAATCCAGGACCTCCCATCTCCAGGCCTGATTCTCCATCCACTGAGCTACCCAGCTGCCACCGTCAAACAGAATTCTAAATGGGCTAAATGGTAAAACAGTTTCAAACCATGAGAATGACCCACCAGGAAAGGGCTCTCCTTTTTGGCATTTTCTGCCTGCCCTGCCCTCACACCAGCACTAGGAAAAGACCCAAGCCCAGGAACAAGGCATGCTGGGGCAGTGGGCAGTTCAGGACTCAGCCAGTGTTTTCTTATCCTTGTTCTCTGTTTTGCCAAAGACCTCCTGCCTTGAAAAATTCTCAGAACCCCAAATGGGTTTGAATATTAAAATCCTCCGAGCGTACAAGAACAGGGGCCCTGACCCAGCGGCTAATGGAAAGAACAGAAAGAGATTGCCAGGGGGAACAGGAGCACAGATGACAACATGTAAAGGAATAAAGGTCAGGGGGAGGTCTCCCCAGAGAACATCCAGCTGCTGGGCGTGTGACTGGGAACCCTCCATCCCTTCCCACTGCTGTTCCCCATTCTGCACGTCTGACACCCAGAAGCCTCCCTAGAAATGACTGCAACCCTGAGATCTTAAGCCTCTGATCTCTCTTGGCCCAATTTCCTTTCTTTCTCCTACTGCTCAGAGGATCTACTATAGTAACCTGTGATCACAAACTCTTAAAGAAAATAGACCTAGTAGTCATTTAGTAAGTGTTTATTGAATTAGAAGATGGGACCAGGGAGACAGTTAGGTGGCACAGTGGACAGCACTGCTGGGTCAGGAAGGAATTCAAATCCTGCCTCAGATATTTTCTAGCTCTGTGACCCTTGGCAAGTCACTTAAACTCTGCCTTAAACACTTAAAGTCTGCCTCAGGTCCTTTATCTATAAAATGGGGGTAATGGCAGCATCTACCTCTCAAATAAAATGAGATAATATTTGTAAAGTGCTCTGAAAACCTAAAACACTATATATATATGCTGTCTATTGTTATTATCCTTTTCTCATTCACAGGCAGCTCTTCTACCTTAGGTTCAACCATTTCCCATGCCAGGGAGCATACTACTTACCAAGGCAATCCATTCTAGTTTGGGACAGCCCTAACTATTACAAAAAGAGGCAGCTGGGGGGGGGGGGGGGGGGGGGGGGGGGGGGGCAGCTGGGGCTGGGTAGCTTGAGAGCCAGGCCCAGAGACAGGAGGTCCTAGGTTCAAACATGACCTCAGACACTTCCTAGCTGTGTGACCCTGGGTAAGTCACTTAACCCCCATTGCCTAACCCTCACCACTCTTATGTCCTGGAACCAATACATAGTATTGATTCTAAGGCAGAAGATAAGGGCTGAATGAATGAATGAATGAATGAATGAATGAATGAATGAATGAATGAAATTAATTTGTTAATTGATTTGTTGGTTAAAGTTAAAGATTTGAAAAAACGTTTTTTAAAGAGGCATCTAGATGGGTCAGTGGATAGAGTGCTGGGCCTGGAGTCAAGAAGGCATGAGTTTAAATCCAGCCCCAAACACTTACTAACTGTGTCCCTGGGCAAGTCCTTTATTCCTGTTTGCCTTAATCCACTGGAAAAAGAAATGGCAAACCACCCCAGGATCTTTGCCAAGAAAACTCCAAGGGCAGTCAGACATACCTCAACAATAACAATTATTACAGAGCTTTTCATTATACCGAAGGGTGTTCTCAAGTCTGCTCTACCCTCTCCCTCCCTCCCAATTCTCCCCCAGTCCATCAGCCCTTTGCATTCGCATGCAAGATGATACTGTAGAAAAAGCACTAGATTTATAGATTTAGAGTCCTTCATTTAGCACCACTGGGGCCTCAGTTTCTTCTGTAAAATACAGATTGAACAACCCGTGCTTTCTAGCTCTGGGTCCCTCCTCTGACCCAGGTAATTGCGCCCCCCTCCCCCTCCCAGCCATTCTCTCTGCTCCAGAGCTGGGTAAAAGGAAGGTCCAGCCCAGGCTGGGCCCTCACACAGAGCCGTCCAGCCTCTGCTCCATCTCTCCTTCATTCCCCATCACATCCCCAGCAGCCCCTGCTCTAAATAATTTACTCTCTTGAAGGCCAAGGCCAAACTCCCAGGCTCCCATTTTCAGGGGACTTTTGAAAAAGATCTAGGTCATCCCAGGTGACCTCCCTTCCCCATCGGAAAAGCCCTCGGCTCCTGGCTTGCAAACTGTTCTCCCCGTCTCTCCTTTTCTCCCTCGGGTCCTCTCCGAGGCGTTCGGGGCTCCCAGCCCTGCCCTGCCCCACCTCCCAGATGCCCTCCAGGCCGGCCTCCTCCAGGACCTCCCCCACCCAGGACCTCCCCCACCCGGGCACAGAACAAAGGGCAGGCTAATTCGGGGAATGAGCACTGGAATGGGAGGCAGAAGATCCCAATTTGAATCAGGGCCCTGCTGTTTGCTGGCTGCGGGGCCAAAATCGGTCCTCCTCTCTGAACTTCCATTTCTCCGGCTAAAAATGTGGGTAACGACCTTTGTCCTGCGCGGACGGCTGGAAAGGCACTCGTAAACTCGGGAGCCCGGAGCCCCGCAGAAATGGGAGTTCACATTTCTCGGCCACCTCAAAGGCCTATGTAAATAGGAGTTGTTAGCAATAACAATAACAATTTTTAAAAGCAGGCGCACCAGGAGGGCAGAGACAAGGGTCTGGGTTGGGAGGGGAGGGCAGGGAAGGAAAGGAAGCGGAGGGACCAGATGGGGAGAGATAGAGAGGGAGGGAGGCCCGAGCTTCTCCAGCCTCCGCGGAGGGCACCTTCAAAGGGCGGAAGGAGCCACTTAGTGTCAACTCCCCCACTCGTTCAATATGAAACCACTACCAAACACCTTTGAAACAGAAAGCAGCTCTTCTGGTGCAAACCTGGTTCCCTCCTCCCCCGTACAGGAACATCAGGGCGGCCCCAGGTCTGCAAACCCACCCTGCGCCCACCGCAAGAGACACCGAGAAGGCGTGGCCCAGACCCGTGCCCCGGCCCTGCCCCCCCCCCCCCACAGGGCGATATATTCCTCTAGTCCGACTGAAGTCACAACAGGGCCATCTGGCATGCTACCGTGTCCCCGAGATGAGTTCCCCCGTGCCTCCTGCCTTCAAAGTCCTTCACATTTCTCAACACCTCACAACCCAGCAAACGGGCAAAAAAGGTTAAGAAGGCAATGCTGGGTTGTGAGTGCTTCCACAGACAGAATTAACACCCGGAGACAGGCTGGGCAAAGAACACCAACTCAGTGTTCTAGAGGAGGAAAATTGAGGATTTAAAAAGCAAATAATGGCAGCTCTGTGGATGGAGAACCTGGCCTAGAGATGAGAGGTCCTGGGTTTAAATCTGGCGTCAGGCACTTCCTGGCTGTGTGACCCTGCCCAAGTCACTTAACCCCATTGCCTAACCCTTGCCGCTAGCTATTCTGCCTTGGAACCAATACTCAGTATTGATTCTAAGACAGAAGGTCAGGGTTTATTTATTTGTTTGTTCATTCATTTATTATATATTATATGTTTTAAATAAAATAATATATATTTATTATATGTTATATATTAAAATAAATAAATACATAGAAGGCAAATATTTAACTCAAAAGTCCCAGTGTGAGGCTGAGCTTCCAACATTACACCACTCAGTTTCTTCTCTCCTGATGCCCATTGGAATTCAGACTTGTACTGACAGAAGAAGCCTGCAAAGGATGGTGTCTCCAATCTTCCACTTTACCAAAATCTGAAAGATTCCATCTTGACAATGAATAATGGTCAAATGATACAGCTTTCAAAAGAGGAAACAGCAAGAATGCGTCACTTCCAACTCTTTGAGACTTCATTTGGGGTTTTCTTGGCAAAGATACTGGATCCTTGTCCAGCTCATTTTACAGAAGTGGAAACTGAGGCAAACAGGGTCAAGTGACTTGCTCAGGGTCACTTAGCTACTAAGTGTCTGGGGTCAAATTTGAACTCAGGAAGATGAGTCTTGCTGACTCTCAGTACTACTGTGCCACCCAGTCCCTATATTCAACCTCACTAATAATCAAAAACAACTCTGAGGTGCCACCACATAGGGGATAGGAATGAGACCTGTGATTTCCTTGGCATAGGGCATGCTGAGGAAACTTGCACAAGGAAACTCCCTCTTCCTATATAAGCTGGCACTTTCTCTTCAACTTGCCTATAGCACTGAGATAGGTGACTTCACCCAAGTCACACAGCTGGTATCTATTCCTGAGGCAGAACTTAAACCCAAGTTTTCCTGGTTTCTAGGCTAGCTCTTCTAACCACTTTACCACATTGCCCTCACCACATCAAATTGGCAAATAAAATTAAAAGCTCAATGCTAGTTCAGTTTCAAATAAACAGATCCACCCATTCAGTGCTAATGGGATGGACAACTTCTAGAATCTTTCTGGAGAGCAATCCAGGCAGTATTGCAGCAAAAGTTACAAAAAAACAATCGTCCCTTTGACAACATAATTTTACTGCTAGGAATACATTTGTCAGTGTTATCAAAAACAAGAACTATCTGCTCAAAGACTTCACAGAAGCATTATATGTAATTACAAAAAAACTGGAAGCAATTTAAATGTCTACTAATAGGGGAATGTTCAAACTTTGGAACATTAATGTAATGGAATACTATGAAGCAATTAAGGATGATTATGAGGAATACAAAGAGGTTCAGTAAAATTTTTCTAAAGTAATGGAAAATGAAAAAGTTGGACTAGAATAATGGAGTTCACTTAACTGTAATCATACAAGAAAAAGTCATGGAGAATGAAAAGTCACAAATATTGATGGAGACTTAGTCCCTCAGGAGGAGCAGAAAAGGTATTAGGACACTTTATGAAATTACTTTTAAACATAAATAGTTACTAAGCAAGTTTGGTTCTTTATACCAAGCCTCTCTATTCAATTTCTAATAAAATATTTAAATTGTGGAAAAATTTAAATTGAAAAATTGAAAAATTGGAATGGATGCACAGTTTTCATAGTATAAAACAGAACCACAAATTTGTTTATTCAACTTTTGAAAACCAACTATATACTACCTAATACTAGGCCTGGGCATATTACCAACCTCCTCATTCATTCTCGTCCCCATCTCCAGGAGATGAAGAAAAGGCAACAATTTTCCCCATTTCACAAAAAAGTTTCCTGAGGATTACACAGAGAAGAAAAGAAGAAAAGCTTTCTCCCAGTTTACCCAGAACAGGATTCCTCCCAGATGCGGCAACTCCTCAAAGCCCACCATCCCTTCAAACCCATGACATCCTCTCTTTTCAGATCTTCTTCCAAAGAGCTTCCATCATGCCAAGCAGTAAAAGAAAGCCCTTTAGATCAGTCTCCCTCCTCTGGAGGAGTAGGGGATGTGGAGGTGAAAATGGGGTTCAGTCTCAGCCCCAACCGGAAGGAAGTACATTCTCCTCAGAACTGCAAGCTGGGCCTGGGAGAGACCATGAGGCCCCTGGTACCTCAAACCCACATCCTGCCCCCCACCAGCCCCCTTCTAGGTTCCCACAGCACAACGACCCAATTAACTCCTCTTCCAGAGGAAGGAAGAGAAGAACCCAGCAACAAGCTATCAAGATATACTGCAACATTCCAAGAACTATGGGTTCCATGGCCTATAACATGGACAAGAGAAAGGCTGACCCACAACACAAACCACTGATCAACTGACCTAAATCCAAGTGCCACAATTTTGGGGTCCAATAGTCACACTCAAACCATAACCACTATACCCCTTCCCCAGCCAAATGCCATGAACACTCTGGCCTCCACCAGGAACCATAGATATACCATGGTTTAAAAAAAAAAATATATATATATAATGGGCTTTTTCTAATCACAAGAAGGTCCCTTTTTTGTAGTAATTTTTTCCAACTAACAAGAATTTATTTTCTTTCCCCCTTGAGGAAAAAAAATCTTCAAAACAAATATTCATAATTGTGTATGGATCATATCGGCCAAGTCTGAAAACATGTATCTGACTCAGGCCCTTTGGTCCTCCCCCTCTCTACAGACGCTTTCCTGTCCATGTCAGAGAGCCCAGGCACAGGGGCTCAAAGCTCACACACAGCAAGCTGTCAAACAAGCCCACCCCTCCTCTGATAAGAGTAGCCAAGGCCAGCTCCTACACACATACAGCCCAGCTCTTTTCAGAGCTCAGGCAAGAGGATTTGCACTCCTAACAGGAATTATACTGCTTGGAATGTGAGATGCTGCCTTATAGTTGTTCATATTTAGCCAGATGACCATAGACAAGTCTGTCAGACTTTCTGGGCCCTAGTTTCTTCCTCGGTAAAATAAAGGGATTAAGAGAAAGTCAAAGACAAAAAGAAAAGTTCCATATAGAGCAAAATCTTCACAATGGCACCTTTTCTTTTAGGGAAAAAAAAAAACTAAACAAAAAAAGATACCCATCAATTGGAAAATGGTTGAAGAAACTGTGGTGTATGAAAATCATGGAATATTATTACGCCTTAAAAAATGAAAAATCTGAAGAATTCAGAGCACTGTAGATAATGTTTAATAAACTGATGCAGAGTGAAGTAAGCAGGAACAAGAAAACAATAAAAAAATGAAAAAATATTCAAGTGAAGTCAAAAGCTCTGAGTGTAGGCTGATGTCATACACAGTGCTGGTCACCGTCACTTCCTTTGTTTGGCTTAGCTGTTTTCCTTCTTTACAAAAGAAGGTTTATTTGGGAGGAGGGAAGTAGAGGTGGTAAAAACAAAAGGCATCAATAAAATTTTAATGTAAAAATAAAATGAAGGAGTTGGGCTTGACCTCTTAGTTCTGACATTCTCGGAAAAATTTTTTTTTTAACTCTTACGTTCTTAGAATTGATACTAATATCAATTTCATGGCAGAAGAGTGATAAGGGCTGAGCAACTGGAGTTACATGACTTCCCAGGGTCACACTGCTAGGAAGAGTCTGAGGCCAGATTTGAACCTAAGATTTCCCATCTGGTGACCTGGCATTCTCGAATTCTAACATTGACGGCAATTATCAGCAAGCAACAAAGAGATTAAGTTAGGCACTGAGCAAGTTGATCATATGAGATCTGTGGGCATTCTTTCTGACCATGAAAGGAGACTACCATGATGGTCATGTGGGCCAACACAAGAAATGATAGAACAAAAAAAATGGGGACTTGACACCCAAGATAAGCAAAGAGATGGTTAAAGAGAAGCCAGCTGCCTTGGATGAAAATTCAAGTCACGTGGATCACAATCCTCAGAGACTGCAAGAGGCAGCAGACATGATTGTTGAGCCATCAGCAGCGACATCAGAAAGATCAGGGAAAACAGGAGACGTGCCACAAACCTAAAGACAAAGGTCCCAATTTTCACAAAGGGGGAAGACAAAAGAGTCTACAAGTCTTTAGCTACCTTGTAGCCAGGAAGCTTGACTTCAGTTCCTACAGAAATTCTAGAATGGGTTATGAAAAGATGCTTGATGAATATCTAGAAAGGGAAATAGTGACTCCAGTGAGCCAGGGTGGCTTCATTTAGAACAAGTTATCCTAAACCAACTTCAGTTCCTTTTCAAAAAGAAAAAAAAAAAAAGATTATTGAACTACTGGATGAAGGCAATGCTTTGATGCAAAGCTCTGGTTAATAATGTATCTCATATTATTCTTGCGGCAAATATGGAGACTAGAAGAAGGACAGCTAGATGGCACAGTGGATAGAGTGTCAGGTCTGGAGTCAGGAAGATCTTCCTGAGTTCAAATCTGGACTAGGACATTTACTAGCTGGGTGACCCTGGGCAAGTCGCCTAACCCATTTGCCTCAATTTCTTCATCTGTAAAATGAACCAGAGAAGGAAATGGCAAACCAATCCAATATCTTTGCCAAGAACCTCCCCACAAAAGGAGGGGCAGAGAGTCAGTCATGACTGAATAACAGAATAAGACTAGAAGATAATAAAATTATATGGAGGGGGCAGCTGAGTAGCTCAGTGGATTGAGAACCAATTCTAGAGATGGGAGGTCCTATGTTCAAATCTGGCCTCAGACACTTTCTAGATGTGTGACCCTGGGCAAGTCACTTCACCCCCATTGCCTAGCCCTTACCACTCTTCTGCCTTGGAACCAATACACAGTATTGATTTCAAGATGGAAGGTAAGTGTTTTATTAAAAAAAAATAACTATATGGATTCAGAATTCATCAGATGGTGAACTCAAAGATTAGTCATTTAGTGATCATCCTAGTGCAAATATCAATAATATGGAAATAGGTCTTGATCAATGACACATATAAAACCCACTGGAATTACGTTTCGGCTATGGGAGTGGGGGAAGGGGAGGGGGAAAGAACATGAATCTTGTAACCATGTGAAAACACCCCTAATTAATTAATTAAATATTTTCCCAAAAAATTTTAAAACAAACAAACAAAAAAGATAAGTCATTTATGATTCAATGTCATTACAACAACTGGCCTCCAATGGAGTCCCTAGGGATGTGCATTTGCTGCTATGATGCAATGCCTTGAGTAAATGGCATAGACAGCATGCTCATCAAATCTGTAAATGACACCCAGCTAAAAGGGATAGCTGACACCCAGGATGACAGTCATGAAGCAAAAAAATTGTGACAAGCTAAGAGAAGTGGGTTGAATCCAACACGATGAAATTCAGCATACCCTTTGACCCAGCACAAAATCATTACTAGGTTTGTATCTCAAAGAGATAAAAAATAAAAAGAGGAAGGACTTGTATATACAAAAGCATTTAAAGTAGCTCTTTTTGTGGGGACAATGAATTAGAAATGAGAGGCTGCCCACCAATTGAGGAATGGCTGAATAAACTGTACTATAGGATTGTAATTGGAATACTAATGTGCTGTAAGAATATGACAAGCAGGAGGAGCTCAGAAAAAACTTGGAAAGACTTACAGGAACTGAAGCAGACTGAAATGAGCAGAACCAAGAGAACACAGTACACAGTGACAGCAATACCATACAATGAACAACTCTGAATAACGTAACTAATCTCAGCAAAATAATGATACAAAACAATCCCAAAATGTCTATGATAAAAAATGTCATCTGCCTCCAGAGAAGGAACCGATAGTCTGAATCCAGACCAAAGCAAACTTTTTTCACTCCCTTAATTTTTTTTGAGTTTCCTTCCACAAAAGGATTAATATGGGAAAATGTTTTACATGACTGCACATGTAAAATTTATGTGAGATTGCTTACCATCACAGGGCATTAGGAGAGGGAAAAGAATTCTTGAATTCAATGTCTTCTTAAAAATATTGAAAACTACCTCCAGAGAAAGAACTGTTGGATACAGTTGTTGGAGTTGGATACTGATCAAAGTGTACTATTTTCCACATTAGTTTATTTATGGTTTTATTTTGGTTTGAGATTTTGGTTTTATATGAGTTTTCTCTTACAACAATGACCAATATGGAACTATGTTTTCCATGAAATTGCTTACCATCTCTGAGAGTGGGGAGGGAAGTGAGGGAGGTTGACAATTTGAATCTTATAATTTCAGAAAACATATGCTGAAAGCTGTTATTACATATAATTGGAAAATAAATATCCTTGAATTTAAAAAAATATTGAGAACAGTATTACATGTACTGTAACTGGGGGGAAATAAATATATATACATATATTTTTAAAATTTTAGATGAAATTCAGTAGTAATAAATGCAAAGCCTTATGCACAAACCCAAAAAAATCAATTTCACAAGCATAAGACAGAAAAGACAAAGACAGCTGGGGTTCTAAAAAAGATTTAGAGGCTTTAGGGACAGCTAGGTGGCTCAGTGGATAGAGAGCCAAGCCTGTAGGTCTTTGGGTTCAAATCTAGTCTCAGACACTTCCTAGCTATCACCCTGGGCAAGTCACCTAATCCCCATTGTCTAGCCCTTACCGCTCTTCTACCTTGGAACCAAAACTTAATATCAATTCTAAGACAAGAAGGTATGGGCTTAGGAAAAAAAGATTTAGAAGTATTATTGGACTACAAGCTCAACATGGGTCAATAGCATGCGAGTAACCAGAAGAAGCAAATTCAATCTTGAGCTGCATCAACAGTCGTAGAACTTCAAGAACTAGAGAGGTGAGAGTCCCACTATACCCCACTTGTGTGCAGAGTCATTGGGGGTGCTGTGCTCAGTTGTGGGTACTACCCTTTAAGAAGGGCATTGATAATCTAGAAAGTAGTCAGAGGGTAATCAGGGTCCATGGTTCCATGAGGATCACTGAAGGAGCTGGGGATGTTTAGCTTGGAGAAGACTAGCCAATGGGGAGGTGGAAGGAAGGTTGGGATAATAGTTGTCTTCAAGTTTCTGAAGGGTTGTCAAGTAGCAGGCTTGTTCTGTTTGCCCCCAGAGGGTGAGAAGATGCTAAAAGACCTAACTGGCTATGTCAGGAAAAGTTTCCCAACAATCAAAGTCTTCCAGAAAATGGGGCAGGTTGCCTGCGGAGGTGGTGAGTTTTTCCTCCTTGGATTTCTCCAAGTGATTGATTATTGTGTATATTATAGTAGAAATTCCTTTCAGATTCTGGTTGGAACAGATGGCCACCGAAGTCCACTTCCAACTCTCAAATTCTGTGATTCTGCTAGAAAGGTAGGTGGGGATGAGATTATAAAAGGTCTTAAATGACAAACAAAACGAGTTTATAATTGATCCTAGAGGTAACATGTAGTTACTGGAGTTGACTGAATAATTCCAGCAGGAGTACCATGATCCCCAGTGGAATTACTCATCAGCTCAGGGAGGGGGGGGAAGGGAAGAAGGGAGGGAAAGAATGTGAATCATGTAACCATGGAAAAATATTCTTAATTAATAATAATAAATCTATTTTTTAAAGGAGTACCATGATCCCATGTATGCTATAGGTCGGTGATGGCAAACCTTTTAGAGACCCAGTGCCCAACTGCATCCTCACACCAAATTTGAGCCATTTCCTTGCCCCAGACAGGAGAGAGAGGAAGCACTTCCATTGGGCTGCTGGGCAGAGGGGCGGGTCATGTGAGAAATGTCCTCAGCCCAGGGTAAAGAGGGGGAGGAGAGCAGCCCCCTCTGGCACATGTGCCATAGGTTTGCCAACACAGCTCTAGGAAAATCCCTTTGACAGTTGAATGGAGGATAGAATAGAGTGAAGGGGACTTTGAGGCAGGGAGATCCATCGGAAGGCTTGTGTATGGGGCAGCTAGGTAGATATATCAGTGGATTGAGAGTCAGGCCTAGAGCGGGAGGTCCTGGTTCAAATCTAGCCTCAGACACTTTCTAGCTGTGTGACCCTGGACAAGTCACTTACACAACACCACCAACACCACTACCCCTCCTCCATTGCCTAGCCCTTACCGCTCTTCTGCTTTGGAACCAATACATAGTATTGATTCTAAGAGAGAAGCTAAGAGTGTGAAAAAAGACTGGCATAATAGTCCAAGTAAGAGATGATAAGGATCTGAACTAAGATGGGGACTGTGTAAGTGAAGCAAAAGGGATGATGGATCCAAGAGATGTGGACATAGAAATGGCAAGATCTGACAATCAACTAGATAGGTAAGGTGAATAAGAGTGAAGAGCTGAGAATAAATGAATGAATAACTAAAATATTCATTAACTACTTTGTTTTGCTGTTCAGTCATTTCCAGTCATGCCCAACTCTCTGTGACCCTACTTGGGGTTTTCTTCGTTTACCATTTCCTTCTCTAGTACATTTTACAGATGAGGAAACTGAGGCACATAGGCTTAAATGACTTACCTAGCACTGACTATTTGCAAAAGTGCTGAGCTGAGCACTAGGGATACAAATAGAAAAGTAGACTAATGAAGGAGACACATATGGAAGTTTTAGGCTACAAGTTGGATGGAAAGATCCCTTGAGCTGTGTGACCCTGGGCAAGTCACTTAACCCTCACCGGCTAGCCCTTACTGTTCTTCTGCCTTGGAACCAATACACAGTATTGATTCTAAGTTGGAAGGTAAGAGTTTAAATAAAAAAAAAAAAGAAAGAAAGATTGGGTCCTCAGGGCCCAACACAAAGGAGATGATGATGCCTTTTCTTTAATGTTACTTCCACAAATAAAGTTGTATCCATTTCCAATGTTGGGCCATTGAAGAATGCTGAAGACTCCTGCAATGAGAACTTTTTTCCCCTGAAGGTCTTCAACAGATGTGGCCGTAGGCCCTGCAGGAACAATTGCTGGGAAAGGGGTTATTGCTGAGGGCCCTGGGCTGGAAGCACTGCTAATCTCAGGGCTTCAGGGCTCAAGATGACACCAAAGTTGCAAACCTAGATGACTGGCTGGATAATGATGCCCTTGCTAAAGATGGTGAAATTCTGAGGATGCAATTAGGAGGAAAGATAGTGAGTTCTGTTTTGGACACAAGGAGTTCAGAATGGCATAACAGAACACACACTACCACATTAGGGCTTAAACACTTACATAGTTGCCATACTGAGGAGAAACACTTTTAAAAAATTAAGTCAGAGTGAGCAGCTAAGTGGCCAAGTCCAGGGTTCAAATTTGGCCTCAGACACTTCCTAGGTGTGTGACCCTGGACAAGTCTCTTAACCCCAATTACCTAGCTCCTACTGCTGTTTTGTCTTAGAATTGATACTAAGTATTAGAATACTTAGATTATTAGAATAATGTAATATTAGTATGATATGTTATATATATATGATATATATTATATCTTATAATATTAGAATTAGATACTCTATCAATTCTAAGACAGAAGATAAAGGTTATTTTAAAAAAATTGTCAGGAAGAACAGCAAGGCCTAACAGAGTTGAAATCCTTGTTAGGTGGCACAATTTAAAAGCCATTCACAGGAATCAATTTTCTTTTTCCCTTTTTTTCCCCTTAACCTTTACCTTCCATCTTAGAATCTCTGTACTGTTTCTAAGGCAGAAGAGCAATAAGAGCTAGGCAATGGAGGTTAAGTGACTTGCCCAGGGTCACACAGCTAATAAGTGATGAGGTTCCATTTGAACCCAGGACTTTCCATCTCTGGGCCTGGCTCTTCATTCACTGAGCCACCTAGCTGCACCCACAGGAATCAATTTTCAAAATACTTCAAAATATGCAAAAGAATGAAAAATGATTGAGGACTATATAATTACCAAAAGAAGATAACCGAGATGAAGACAGTAACTAACAACTAATATACTACTTTCTCACCTCAATATAATCTCTATGAGAATGATCATCAAATGAAAATATATGATTAAATAAGCAAGTTTTTGTAGTTGTTGTGTACTATAGACCACATCCTCATAGCCATACAAATGACGGAGACATAAAGATAATAACACATGGTCCTGGCACATAAATTTATGGATTACAAAAAGCATTAGACCCGCAGAGCAAAGCATGAGAACCTCAAAGGCTCTCACTCAACCCAAAGTGGCCCCCAGGCAATGTTAAAATCATATGAGACTCCTTGAGAGATGCAACTACAGAAAGAACTTTGTTCAATAATACTCTGATTAAGAATATCAAGTGAGGCATAAAACAAGGAGATGGACATTTGCCAGGGAGGTTCGATGCTGTCAAGGAAGGCATATGGCACCACACTGAAATGAAGGAGAGATTCTTAATAGAAGTAAGGCCCTCTGGATAATGCTGTAAGATTCCTACTGTGGAAAAACAAAGTACAAATACATATCCAGCAAGAGTCACTGGCACTCCAGCTATCAATCCGTGAATCCCCTAGGGGAGGGAAAGGAAGAAAGAGGATGAATGCTAGTGTTTTGTTTTTTTATTAAAGTTTAATTGACGCCTTTTGTGCTTATATCATAATCATACTCAGAGCAGAATTTGAGAGGGGGAAGAGACCTCAGCAGTCATCAGATCAAACCTAAAAGGAATGGCACTCTTACTTACATACTGCTTCCTACAAAGCTAGCTTTACCTTAGAGCAAAGAAGGGGAAAAAAAAAATCAACATACCAGCTACATACATGACATTTCACATGAATGGTTCCCTGTCTATACAAATGGAGGAACATGCATTTTCTCATGGGAGATGCTATTTCTAAAAATGCATTTTCTCTCTAGGTTTAGTGAGCAATAGGAAATATTAGCCTAGGGTCTCTCCTAAAGTCAAATGACCTAATAAAAGACACAAAACTATAGGCCCACGAACACACGCACAGTGTGTGTATGCAAAGTATCCCAGTTGCAGTCACACACAGCCCCAGCTGCACACACACACATAACCACATAATACACACAGGCACACACACACAGGATTGTGGGAAGATCTGTGCCCAGGCGGAAGAGGGGAGGAGCAGGCAATCGGCTGGACCCACCATGGATCTGGGACGGCATTTCCTTCTGCCCCACAAACCTAACTGAAAATAGCATCTTAAAAAAAAAAGAAGAAGAAAAATATATATTTTAGGAATCAAAGCTCTCCACATCTGGGATGGACGGAGCTTTGTTTTGTGGCGGCACAACAGGTGCAAGGGCTGGGTAATGTCTCCCCTCCTGGCTGTCAGCCTGTGCCAGCTGGAACTCTCTCCTGTTCACTCTGGGGCCTGAACCACTCCCCATCAACTCCTCAGAACCTAGGCTTTTCTTCTTCAGCCCAGGCTGGCAAGCCCCGAGATAACAGACAGCCCAGCCCAGCACGGGAACATAGAAAGCCATAGGGACAGAGTGACCCACAGTGCTTAAGCACCCTCAGATGGTGTGAACTCATGCTTTGGAGCACATCCAAAGTGAGGACCCCTAACACCAAGTGCACATAAGATATGATGGCCAGAAAAGATGTTTCTATGAGTCCTAGGACAACCCCCACCCCCAACCAGACCAAACAGCCCCAAACAGCAACCATCTTACCACCAAGGAGCAAGGAGCAGTTTGAGTTAGTAAAAAAGAGCCCTAAAACAGAAATCAAAAAACTCAAATTAAAATCCTAGGTCTTCCACTAATTTTTTTTGGGGGGGGGGTCATCCTGAGCAAGTAAGTACCCGAGCTTCAGAATTTATTTTTATTTTATATTTTTTATATTTATTTTTCTATAAATATTTTCTACAAAATATCAAAATATATTTATTTTCTATAAATGGGGGGACTGAGTAGAGCAAATGGGCTCTAAAGACCGTCCCAGAGCTGCTTCCATGTGTCATCTTCCTTTCTGTTGGTATTATTCTCCTGTTTGTTAAGTTGACAATTGTTTTAAATTCCAGAGAAATTCTTAGAATGAAAGTTTTATCCTGCTGTGGTCCTGGACCCAAATTAGGTGCTGCTGGGAAGGAAAAATCTCCTGATCTTAAAAGATAGAAGGCACCAGAAGGCAAAGACAGTGGGTCATCACATCTAGAACTCGAAGGCACTTTAACAGACCATCTGGACTCAGCCTTGTCATTATACAAAGGAGTTAAGGTAAAGCCCAGGGAAGTGAAATATCTTATCCTTGGTTACCCAGAGAATACACAACTGGGCTGGAATTTGAACCCTGGTTCTCTCACTTCCAATGCAATGTTTCTGATACCACCCTGAACTGCCTTTGCCCACGGTCCAGGTTGGGCCTCTCCTTGTAGCCCTGATGCTTCAGCACAATGTCTGGCACACAGTAAACACTTAATAAATTTTGTCCTACTGTTCGGTTCAAGGCCATCAGGGTAATCAAGGCCATCAGGGTAATGTTCAGAAAAAGCTCAAAGATTTACAAAGTACTAAGGAGCTTCCTAGTTGGGTAGACAAGACTCACACCCAGGAAACAATTAGAGAACTCAGAACAGGATGTAAGCAAGAGCTAAGTGTGTGGCAAAGACGCTGAGTGCTGTAGGATGCAGAGACTGAGATCAATAAGGACTGCCTGCCAGCATCCCTGGGGACAGAAGATGGGTCTAGAGTTGGGCCCTGAAGGACGGCACTCGACAGGCAGAGAGGGAAAGAGGACAGGGAGGATGATGGGGAAGGGAGGGGGAGGTTGTGTTGAATGTAAAGAGAAAGGAAAAATCCTGATCCGTGGAACTGGGTTTGTCTGAAGTGGTCAGGATGTGTAGGGAAGCCCAGGACAGCTAGGATGGAAAAGTGGAATTCAGCCAGAATATGGGAGGCCTTGGTAAATGTCCAACGATCCCTGAAGGAAGTTTTGGGATGATTCCCAACATTTCTACAAGTATGGACCGAAGCCTGCTGAGTACTTAGCTTTGTATTGGCCCCTGGGGGAAGGGCCCAATGCCCAAGAGCCAGCCCTTCCCTCGAGCACTGATGCCCGAGACCCCCAGGTTCCACGCCCCCCCCAACATTCCTCTTCCCCGCCACCATCGAAAGCTCAGCCCAGGATGAGGAGCAGACTTCAAGTGAGGGCAGAGGCCTCAATGCACATTCATGCTGTGAGAACGTGTGTGTGTGTGTGTGTGTGTGTGTGTGTATGGAAGACACCACAGCCGTGGGGTGGAGGAAGTGGGGACACAATCCTCCCTCCTCCGGGTTCAACTTCCCCAGGCTGCTGGCCAGGCCGAAGGGCAGGGCTCTTCTGGCTATCCTGTGAGCAGACGGGCCCCAGGAGAACAAGGAGCGATCAATGTAGGAAACAGCAAAGGGAAGCAGCCGCCATCCGGCAATTCCCACATCCCCCCGCCCCCAGCCCCAAGTCACCACAGCCAGGTTCCTGTGCAGCTGTGTGTGTGCATGGATAGACACCCACATAAATAAGGGCCCAGGAGCCTCCACAACATCTACACACCCAGGAACAGCTAGAACAGCTCCTCCAGCTCAGAGAGAACCCAACCAAGGTCTGAAGGCTGAACTGCCTTCACCAAGGACCCCTCTGATCCACCCCAGGATCTCCCAGCTCCCTCAGCCTGGTTGTCCTGAGGAGAGAATAATGCCCCCCTCCCCCATTGCCCAGGCCATTCTCCCTACTGTCCTTTGTGGTCTACACTCATTCCCGCCTCTGGGCCTTTGCTCATGCGGTCCCCCTCTTTCTATACTGCCCCCTTCCATCTCAGTCTTCTTCTCTACCTCTCTGAATTTTCTCCATCCTTCAAGGTCCAACTCAAGTGCCAGCTCCTCCATGAAGCCTTCCCTGCCCATCCCAGCTAGAAACTTTCTCTACCACATCTGGCCTCATCAGCACATACTCTGTGTAGCCCCAAAAGGTGACTGGTGTTCATCTCATGCCTTCTCAGTTACCGCCTGAGTGTCAGGGCGGTCAGGCAAGGACTGGACCTTATACCCTGGTGTCTGCCCATCCTCTAACAAACACAATGTCCCAAGGTCCCAAGCCCTCTCTCAATGAAGAGGCCATTCCCTCCACCATCACTCATTGCCTCCTCCATTCAATCCTTCAGATCAAAACTCTTCTCAGAATCACCTTCCCCCAGACAACAAAAATTCACAGCACTAGCACTTTGGGATTCAAAGGGTCATAGCATAGCCCTGGAGCTATGGAAAGGAGCCTCAGAGGCCACTTGGTCCAATCCCCTATCTTATCGATGAGGAAACTGAGGCCCAAGAAGGTTGTCTTGCTTGTCCAAGGTTACAGCACTAATGACAACCCTGAAATGAAAATAGCCAAAGATTCTGCCTCATTTGGGCTCAAAAATCTCCAATGTCTTCCTATTACCTCCCAGAGTAAGTTCAAGTTATTTGCTTGGCATTCAATGTCCAGTATTCTAGTTCCACTCAGCCTTTGTTGTCTCATTTTTTACATTTCTGTTATGGCCTGGTACATAGCCCGTACTTTCCCACAAATGGGCAATAAAGTTATGTTGGTGGTAGAAATATATCAAAAAGTCTCCTACGATCTTAACTCTGCACAGGGGCACTCTCTAATGAATGTGATTCGGCTTCAAAGGCTGCATTCTCCTCTCAGTTCAATGTTTATTTTTGGGGGGGTTGTTGTTGCTGGGTTTTTTGGTTTTTTTTTTTTTAATTTCTACTTATGACAAGGAATGCTAGCTACCTCCAGGAAGAACTGCTGGAGTCAGATGCAGATCAAAGCATGCTATCTTCCACATTGGTTTATTTATGGTTTTATTTTAGGGTTTTGGTTTTATATGACTATTCTCTTACAATAAAGACAAACATGGAAGTATGTTTCGCATGATCATACATGTATAGTCCAGTTCAAATTACTCATCATCTCCGGGAGGAGGGAGGGAAGGGAACAAGACAATTTGGATCTTATAATTTCGAAAAATATATGTTGAAATTTGCTACATGTAACTGGGAAAATAAAATTTTTTAAACTGAATTAAAAAAAAACTAAAACCAACCCTTACTTACCTTCTGTCTTAGAATCAATGTGAAGTATTGGTTCCAGGGCAGAGGAGTGATGAGGACTAGGCAGCTGGATTTAAGGGACTTGCCCAAGGTCACACAGTTATGCTTTTTTGGAGGTGATGTTAACACTGTGCCTAACCTACAGTAGGTACTGAACAAATGCTTGCCGAATGAACTGTCCCCTCCAGCTTTGTGAAAACTGTTCCTTATGGCTGGAATGCCCTCTCCACTCCATAAAAAATCCATAACTGGCTTTTACAAATCCCATTCAAATGTCACCACTTTAATGCTGCCTTCCCCAATCTACTAAGTCAATAACAGCCTTTCTTTGCCCATCTTGGGCCTCGTGGGGGCACTTTGCACCTCTCTGATGCATTTACCAGCTGTGGTTTGGGATGATATTATTTGTATATTTATCATACCTTACTAAAGGCTAGGAGTGCCATGATAACCTTTACTTCTCTCCCTGGGCATAGCACAGGGATTTGCACATACAGTTGGTAATTAATAATTGCTTGCTGAGTTAAGATTAAACAGAGTTGAAGGATGAGGGTGGAAACAATAGGCAGACAATGACAGAATTGATGACGTGTAAGAACAATGAGGTGGCAACAGCAAGAGGAGAGACAGTCATGGGGTGAGGCTAACGGAGGTGATGGGGGCCACCAGAGCCCCAACTTCTCTACTCCCCCTTCCCCAAGCCCTAGGCACAGACACACACACTCAGATTCCTCCAAGTCCCAAGGCTGGGGTTGGGGTTATCTAACAGGGCAAAGTGAGGCTAGCAAGAACCAAATTACAGGAAGGAAGCATTGCCCAGCCCCCTGCTCTGTTCTACAGGAGACCAAAGCAAGCTGAGCTCCCCCAGGGCCAAGATGAGAGAGGCCCAAAGGCTAAGCCACACACACAGCTGGTGCTTAATAATGGCGCCCCACACATACACTTCCCCAGACCTGACAGAGAGGAGCAGCCCCGGCTTGACTCACCATCCGGTCCCCTTTCCCTGAGTAGGTAAACAGGAAAAGGCTATTGAGCCAGCTGGCTTAGGAGGGCCAGGGACCCCCTGACAGCCTCCTGTCCCAAAACATCACACACATTGCCTGCCGAGGACAAACAAACCCCCGGGGCCCTGCATGGGCCGCTCTGAGGGCAGAGGTAGAGCAGGGGGAAAGCGAGGAAGCAGAAAAACAAGGTAAAGAACCACATTTGCCAGAAAGAAGCACGGTTCGTGGCTTCCCTTTCTAGATGGCGGCGCCATTTCCCAGAATTCCCCTGTGAAGTATAAGTAGTATCCGAACCAGGACTCCCAATTTATCACTAAATAACCCCAGGCTCCAAAGGGTCAGTGAGTTGCTAATCTCAAAGCCAAGTTCTGAAGTATGTTTTACTAACTCCAAGCCTAGTGCTCCATCCATTAGACCATGATGGCCTGACCGAGGTCCTGGGAATGGCAGGGTCTTTAGAAGGGGCTTCGACGTCCCCACACACAGATGCACACTCACACACGCATTATACCCACTAAATAATCTCAACCCTGGGCAGACAGCCCGTTTCATGGATGGAAAAACATGGCTGTGAGATCCCACAGGAAACAGAAGAGGGCAGGTCAACTACAGCACAGGTCACCCAGCCTCTGTGAGAGCCTGAATGGACGTGAGTCAGAGAGATTCCTGCACCTGGTAAGAGATTAGACTAGAGCTCGAATTTTTGACCATTTTTGTGTCACAGACTCATCTGGCCGTCTACCGAAGCCTATGGACCCCTTCTCAGGATCTCTGAAAATAACTAAAGGAAATGCTCTCAGAGTTCAGTGAAAATAAAGAGGTGATTTTGTTCCTCATAAATTCAAGCAACCCCAGAAATCTGTTCAGAAGGTCCCGCAAGATCCTTGGACTCCTGAACTGGAAAATCTCAAAAGTCTCTCTTCTACATATATTCCAATAACAGGGAATTCACTATCTTCCCGGGTAGCTGATTCCACTCTTGGTTAACTTAAGTTGTTACAAAGCTCTTTCTTTTACTGAGCTAAAAATCTGCCTTCTGTCAACTTCTCCCCATCATCCTATTCTGACCTCTGAGGCTACACGCAAAATAATCTGCTCCTTCTGTCCTCTCAGCTCTTCTCGTTTGAGACACTGATCATCCCCCACAACCAGTTTTCTCTTCTTCAAGACCCTATTCTTTTGTGGTACTGTGAAATGAGTACTGGCTTTAGAATCAGAGGATCTGGGTTCAAAAATTCTGGCTCTCTCCTTTACAATCTATGGGCCCAGGTCAAAGTCATTTGTTCCCCAGTTTCCTCAACTATAAAATGGGGGGAACAGGGGCTGGACTACACATCTTTGGAGGTTCCTTCCAGTCTAAACAGTGCTCACTGCAGCAGCACATAAACTAAAAACTAGAACAATACAGAAAGGATATCTAGATGATAAAGATAGCTTATGAATCCATCCTTAGAGTTACACGATCTTTATTTCCCTCTCCATCCAAGCTGTCCTCTCCTTTGGACTCCCTTGGGCTGGTCAACATCTTTTCCAGAATGACATTCAGAACTGAACATAATACTGCAGCTGCTTTCTGGCCCCGAGACAGGCCATTGCGACTTTCTCCTTTGTTCCTCTGTACACTAGGTTTCGATTAGCACAGGCAAAGAAGGCTCTGCTAGCTTTTGGTAGCAGCCACATCACAAGACTGGCTCATCATAAACTCAAGCTCAACTAAAACCACTAGGGCTTTTTCCAATGAAAAACCACCAAGTGTCTTCCTCCAGACTACACTTGAACACTAGGCATGCTGTAACTTTATGTAGGACTTTACATTTAGCCCTGTAAATTCCATTCACTTTGATGGTTTGAGTCCAACATTCTAATCTGTTGAGATCATCTGGAAACCTAATTCTCAACCCCTTGCAATCTGGCTCCCGACCCCATCACTCCAATAAAACCTCTCTCCCCTCTCCCCATCCCACCCCCTATCTCTCTCTCTCTCTCTCTCTCTCTCTCTCTCTCTCCAAAGCTGATCTCTATTCCTGATGCCAATAGCCTTTTCTCTGTCCTCATCCTTCCTGACTTCTCTGTAGCATCCAATAAGGGTTTATCACACTCTCTTCCCTAGATTTTCGTGATATTGCTTTCTTGGTTCTCCAACCCACATGGCTGTTCTTTCTCAGTCTCCTTTGTTGGATCATTATCCATGCCTCATCCCAAGTATTGGTATGTCCCAGCCCTCTGGTCTACACAAATTCTGTTCTTGTTCTCCATCTTTTCCTCCCTCTCATCATTTTTTTTCCTCTCACTAGCCCTCAGGGGTTCAGTTCTCTCCCTTTACAGACAAACTCCGATTTATATATCAGGGCTATTATCTTCATCTTGACCTCCAGTTTGATATCACCAACTGCCAATGAGACATTTTTGGCTGATGTCCTGTAGACACCTCACATGCAACATGGCCAAATGTGACCAAAACACCCTCCGTAATCTTGTATTTACTTCGCACAGATTTTGAATTTACTTATATGGGGACATGTTGTTTCTCCATACAGAATTTAAGCTCCTTTAGAAAAGAGATTTTTTCATTTTCTCTCCCTCCAGCACCTACGTAATAATGCTCATCCCCTTCACCTTTATATCATGTGTTCATCAGACAAGAATATTTTCCGTATCTTCATCTAAGCAGTGGCTGGACAAGAAAAACACAAATATACCTCTTCTATTCTCCACTAGACACTTTGTTTCTGAATATTCATTAACACTTACTAGTGGCAACTATTCGACCATCTTCAAATCAATCTATAGACCTGGGTTCAAATTTTAGTTCTGCAGTCTACTCCATATGAAACTGCAGCCACATCACTTAATCTCTCTATGGTTCTCTCATGACAGACCCTGTCAAGTGCCTTGTTGAATCACATCAACCCTAATGATAGTATTTCCCTATCTGGCAGCAGCGCACCTGGGTTCAAATCCTACTTCTGGCAGGACTTCTGTGACCTTGGGCAAGTCATTTCCCCTGGGCCTCAGTTTCCTAGTCCATAAAATGAGGGAGTTGGGCCAGATGCCCCCTTTCCACTCTAAATTGAAAAGTCTGTGATCTAGCAACACTATCAAAAAAAGGAAATTAAGTTAATATATCAAGTTCTATTCTTAATGAACCCCATGTTTGAGCCTAGTGATTGCCAGATGCTCATAATCCATCTATAATCGCCCTGTGTTCTAGAATCTTCCCAGTCACAAACAGCAAGCTTACTAGTCTAGTGTTCAGAACCCGACCTTATTTCTGTTTTTGAAATATCAGAACAGGCTCAGAGTGCTGGCATCTTCTCAAATCTCCAATTCTCCATAATCTTATCAAGATGACAGTGATTATGGGAACACACAGTTGCACGTTCCTTCCATGCCCTGAAATATCTGTGGGTGGAGACTAGAATTCATTTAAAGAGGATGGGACTCAGGTCTCTCTGTGTCCCATTTGCCTCCAACTGCAAATACGAACTAGACAAAGCCTTGGCCAAAAGCCCAGCTGTTGGGGCAGCTACATGGCTCACTGGTCAGAGGGCCAGGCCTGGAATGAAGAGGAACTAGGTTCAAATCTAGCCTCAGACACTTCCTAGCTGTGTGACCCTGAGCAAGTCACTGAACCCCAACTGCTTAGCCCTTACTGCTCTCCTGACCTAGAGGACTTACCAGGATAGAAGGTAAGGGTTAATTTTTTTTTTTAAAGCCCAACTGTCAACAAGAGGTTCAGCAAGAGGACCCACCAAAAACCAAGATTTCTTGAGCTATCTCGGGCCTTGACCGAGACTCCTAATAGTACTTTGGACCCTGTCCATGACCATACTTTATACTTTAGATTATCACACCATGGATCCCACCTGCACCTATTACAAAGTTATTGGACCTGTCAGGGACACCATGGATCCCACCTGCACCCCCAGCCCCATTTCAAAGTTATTGGACCTGCCAGAGGTTTCGCAAGTCTTGTGACCTCTGTCTGTGAAACCAGGCACATGCCTTAAATCCTTTCTCTTCTCTTGGAGCCCTCACCAATCATAACTACCATTGCTTCCCACGGAGCAACAATCTCTTGACGAGTTCTAGTCTTTTGCTTTGCTATTTGAAAACCAATTTCCATAAAACCCAATTCCACAAACATTTAATAAGTCCATACTGGATGCAAGGCACTGGAGATACAAGAACAAAAATAAACTTTACTCGCCCTCAAGGAACTTAAGGAACTTATCTAGGAGAGAAAAATACAAAGCGTATCCTGCTAGATAAATATGAATTAATGTTTCAAGCCAGACAAAGGGGTTGGAAGAGTCTTCGAGGAGAAGGTGACACTTGGGTTAGACCCAGGAAGGTAGGGTGAGAAGGATAAGCATTGCAAATATTGGATGTGAAAGACAGTATATCCTGCACATCTATTCCTCTGCTGGTTTAGAGTGTATGAAGGGGGTAAGAGATGTGTGGAGGGGAAGGGGTAATGAAAACTAAGATTGGAAGGGTAGAGAGCCATATGGCACAGGGTTTTAATGGCCAGATTGAAGATTTTCTATTTCTATTCATTATTACTAATTTATCCTTCTGGGGATGAGTATAACAAGTCTAATCTTTTTTCTACATGACATTTCAAATATTTGAAGACAGCTTTATGTTCCTCTTAAGTCTTTTCTCCAAGCCAAATATCCCCCAATTCCTTCAACTCATTTTCTGGGGAGCCCCTTGCCATCTTGGTCACTCTCCTCTAGACACTACTCAGCCTGGTGATGTCCTTCTATACAATTCAGCAACCAAAACTGAACCTAACACTCCAGATGGGGTCGGGCCAGGGCAGAGTCCAGCAGAATACTTCCTTCATTCTGCACTTTTACAGATGACTTTCTGAACCTAACTGGATATTTTTTCGTCCCTATTCAAATTTTTCTTATATTCTACACATTAGTTTGTAAACATCTTTTTTGGCCCAATACTGTCCATCAGTTAGTGAACAAAGCATTTATTCAATGGCTCCTTCCTAGCTTGCTGTCCTCTAAAAACAAGTAGGCCCTGGATACCTTAATCCAAGCCAAAGCCAAAAATTTTCAATCCCACCAGGCTCCTCGGAGTCTGGTCTCGACCTCCCAGAACTTCTTCCTGGGCAGCCAAGCTGATTCCTCCCATACCTTTCCCTCCTACGGTCTAAGCCATCCTCAACCATAGCAGCTCACATTCACAAAGGGCTGGTAACTTTGCTCACACTGTTCTCCTGCCTGTACATGCTTTCCTAACTCACCTGAATCCCAGCCATCCTCGATGGCCCACTTGACTCCTTCGGTGTGGGAGGCCCATGAGGCTGGGCTGGTTTACCCATTCTAGCATTGCCTGTTCCTGCCTCAGGCTTCCTATCCCTTGCAGTTCTGACTGACAATTTTTGAGACTATTTCTGTGGAAGTCAAACTCTCAATTAGATTAAACTCATTTCAAGTAAAAACTTATTGATTACAGAATTTTCTAAGGAGAGCCCTACTCTGGGTAAGTCGCTTTTTTTTTTTTTTTCAAATAGAAAAGCATTTAATTGGAGCAGAATAGCAAAGTAGCAAGGAAAAAACAAGTATTCAAATCATTTGAGTGTCCCTCCCCCTCTCCACAAAGAAATAGAACCCCACATAGATGCCAATGTCAATGAAGGGAGCATATTCCTCAGCAAATTCATGCTCCCTTGTGAAGACAGGTTGTATTATACACTTGGAATATATCTCATGTTTCTCCTAGCAATCATTTGTGCCTCAATGCTTCTTAGTTCCACTTCTAGAAGTTCCTTTAATACATGGTTCCAAAGCTTTCTTTGTTAGTGAAAACACAGAGTTTAGTTGAGAATAAAGCACAAAGTTTATCAGCCCCCCCCCTTCCACTATTATTCTTGCTCCTGGAAAGTGGGGACTGGATCATTTTTGTCTTATTGGGGTTGCTTAGTAATTTTCAGTTGCCTCCTACTCTTTGTGAACCCATTTGGAATTTTCTTGGAAAAGATACAGGAGTGGCTTTCCATTACCTTCTCCAGCTCATTTGAAAGATAAGGAAACTGAGGCAAAAAGTGACTTGCCTAGAGTCACACAACTAGCAAATCTTTTTGTCTTTATCTTGGCACATAGTAAATGAGGGGGAGGGAGAAGATCATTCATTAAGTGCCTAAGATGTTCTAGGCACTGTGCTTAATGCTTTTATAGATATTATCTCCTTTGATCCCCATAACAACTCTGGAAGGTAGATAGCATTATAATATTCATTTTAGAGTTAAGGAAACTTAGGCAGATAGAGGTTATGACTTGCCTTGGGTCACACAGTTAATAAATGTTTGAGGCTAGATTTAAATTCTAGTTTTAGGGCAGCTGGATGGCACAGGAGATAAGAGTATCAGGCCTGGAGACAAGGGGGCCTGGGTTCAAATCTAGCTGCAGATATTTCCTAGCTGTGGGCAACTCACTTAACCACTCACACTCCCCATTTGCCTAGCTAGCCCTTCCCTTTGTCTTAAAAGTTGTTAATACAGCCATACCTATCAAACAACCAGAAAACTTTTTTATAGAATTAGAAAAGATTATAACAAAGTTCATTTTGAAAGAACAAAAGATCAAGAATATCAAGGGGACAAATGGAAAAAAAATGTGAAGGAGGGGGACCTAGCAGTACCAGATCTTAAACTAGCATAAAGCAGTGATCATCAAAACAATATGGTACTGGCTAAAGACAGAAGGGAGGATCAATGGAATTGACTAGGGGTAAATGACCTCAGAAAACTAGTGTTTGATAAACCCAAAGATCCTAGCTTTGGGGACAAGAACCCACTGTTTGTCAAAAACTGCTGGGAAAATTGGAAAAACAATATGGGAGAGATTACCTTTAGATCAACATCTCACACCCTATAACAAGATAAATTCAGAATGGGCAAATGACTTAAATATAAAGAGGGAAATTATAAGTAAATTAGGGGAACATGATACCTGTCAGATCTATGGCAAAGTAAAGAATTTAAGACCAGGCAAGAGAATATCACAAAATGTAAAATTAATAATTTTGATTAAATTGAAAAGCTTTTGTACAAACAAAACCAATGCAACCAAAATTAGAAGGGAACCAACAAATTGGGAAAAAAATCTTTATAACAAAAACCTCTGACAAAGGTCTAATTTCTCAAATTTATAAGGAGCTAAGTCAATTGTACAAAAAAAATCAAGCCATTCCCCAGTTGGTAAATGGGCAAGGGACATAAATAGGCAGTTTTCAGATAAAAAAAAAATCAAAACTATCGATTAGCACATGAAAGTGTTCTAAATCCCTCATAATTAAAGAAATGCAAATCAAAACAACTCTGAGGTACCCCCTCACACCTAGCAGATTGGCTAATATGACAGTAAAGGAAAATAATAAATGTTAGAGGGGTTGTGGCAAAATTGGGACACTAATGTTGTGAATTGATCCAACCATTCTGGAAGGTAATTTGGAATTATGTCCAAAAGGTTTTAAAAGACAGCCTACCCTTTGATCTAGCTATACCACTGCTGGGTTTGTACTCCAAAGAGATAAGAAAAAATATTTGTACAAAAATATTCATAGCTGTACTCTTTCTGGTGGTAAAAAAAAAAACTGGAAAATGAAGGGATGCCCTTTGATTGGGGAATGGTTGAACAAATTGTGGTATCTGTTGGTGATGGAATACTATTGTGCCCAAAGGAATAATGAACTGGAGGAATTCCATGTGAACTGGAAAGACCATCAGGAATTGATGCAGAGTGAAAGGAGGAGAACCAGGAGAACATTATACACAGAGACTGATACACTGTGGCACAATTGAATGTAATGGGCTTCTCTACTAGCAGCAATGCAGTGATCCAGGACAATTCTGAGGGACTTATGAGAAAGAAAGCTATCCACATCCAGAGAAAGAATTATAGAAGAAAAACAACTACTTGATCACATGGTTTGATGGGGATATGATTGGGGATGTTGACTTTATTTTTATTGTTATTATTTTTTAAACCCTTACCTTCCATCTTGGAGTCAATACTGTGCATTGGCTCCAAGGCAGAAGAATGGTAAGGGCTAGTTAATAGTGACTTGCCCAGGGTCACACAGCTGGGAAGTGTCTGAGGCCAGATTTGAACCCAGGACCTCCTGTCTCTAGGCCTGGCTCTCAATCCACTGAGTTTACCCAGCTGCCCTTGGGGTGCTGACTTTAAATGATCACTCTCGCAAATATTAATGATATGGAAATAGGTTTTGAACAATGATACATGTAAAATCCAGTGGAATTGCTCATCAGCCCTAGGAGGGGGGGAGGAAGGAGGGGAGGGAAAGAACATGAATCATGTAACCATGGGAAAATATTCTAAATTAATTAACCAATAAAAAAATTTTAAATAAGTGACTTAAAATTAACTCATTGATTTTTTAAAAGGGTTAATACAACAGAAAGTAAGGGATTTTAAAAAATTAAACTCGTCTTCTTGATTCCAGGCTCAGGACTCTAGCCACTGTACCAACTAAGTGCTTCATAAATGCTTCTTGAACTATACTAGAGCCCTCCTGCAACCCCTGGAGTGAGAGCATTTCTTCCCTCTAGGTTCCTTACAGAGGGCACTCACTGTGCTTGAAATACTCAGTAAATATGGCATTTTCAGTCCAGATGGTCACTGTTCTACACAAACACAACAACATTCCAGGTGACATACTTAATGTCTCCCATTCTCATTCCGCTCTCTCCTGTTTCTGTAGAGTCCCCCATGGACTCTCTTCCCCTTCCTTCAGGATCCAACTCAAGTACCATCTTCTCTATCCAACTTCCCTTTAAAAATAAATAAATAAACCCTTATTTTGTGTCTTAGAATCAATCCTGGGTATCAGTTCCAAGGCAGAAGATCCCTAAGAGCTAGGCAATGGAGGTTCTGTGATTTACCCAGGGTCACACAGCTAGGAAGTATCTGAGGTCAAATTTGAACCCAGGACCTCCCATCTCCAGGTCTAGCTCTCTATGCACTGAGTCTCCTAGCTGCCCCTATCCAGCTTTCTCCCCAGAGACGTCTCTGTCCTCCTGCATCTCCTAGGGCTTTGCAATGACTCTCCTTTGTCCTTTCATCATATTCCTTACGTCATGCTTGTCATCTGTGTACGTGACTTCCTCTTATTAGAATATGAGTTTCACACATGGTCATTTCCACAGAGCCAACACATATTGTGTGCTCCATTGCACTCAATAAAGATTCTCTTGGGTAGGTAGAAAAATCCTGTCTCTGTGTAAATCAACCCTGACCCAAAAGGAATGTGCCTGGAGGGGAGCCCCTTGTGGGTCTCTTCTGGTCATGGGCTAGGGTATATATCCCTCTTTCAATAGAAACTTGGTTGCAAGCCACTTCCCCTTTGTGGGCCTCAGCTTCCTCATCTACAAAAGAGATAGACTAAATGATGTCTGAGATTACAGGGTCTGGAGTCATAGCTTCAAAATTGGAAGGGCCCTAGGAGAGCAACCCTTCCAGCTCTGGCAAGCTGTGGTCCAAGGTTCTCTCTAGCTCTAACATTCTATGTTCTAAAGCCACGTCTAGTTCCGACATTCTACGTTCTAATTCTAACCATCTACAAGTCCTTCTTTTCCTCCTGCCTCTCCCATGGGGGGGTCCCCTTCTGGCCTGGCACCTGGCATCTTTCTTTGGCTCTTCTGAAATAAGAGAGACTTCCTAATGCTTAAATCCCTGTCTCTGGTCTACATTTTGCCTGTCCCTAGTCCAAGGGGAGGGCAAGTAGACTCTGTCCAAATGGACAGAGTACTGTAGGCTGGGAATCATAGAGACTCATTTTCCTGAGTTCAAATCTGGTATCAGACACTTACTAGCTGTGTGATCCTGGACAAGTCACTTAACCCTATTTCCTCAGTTCTTCATTTGTAAAATGAGTTCTTTGCCAAGAATGAGATCACAAAGAGTCAGACACAAGTGAAACCCAACAACCATGTCAAGGGGTAGAGGGTGATCTTATATCCTCCCATCTTAGCTCAAATATAATCAGAGGAGTCAGGAAAATGGCTTCTGGAAACATAATATGTACCTACATCCTCCAAGCAATCACATAGCCTTCTGGGGCATTTTATTAATGACTTAATAATCACATTTAAATACATACTGGGGGCAGAGGGAGGTCATCCTTTCATAGGCTCATTCCTATAATGACATTTGGTCCTCAATGTAATGGTTTATTTAACTGATGGTCTCATTAAGGCTGTTAGTGTTAGCTCATCTCCATTTCATGTTTGGCAAAATAATAAATTCCATTCTCCTTACTCACCCCCAAAAGATTAATTTTAAAAGGCTTTATAAACACCCCTTTAAAGGGCCTAAAAGGTTTGGGTGCCTAACCAGCAGCCATCAGTTAAATAAACAGTTAAATAAAAAAAGAATAGGTTGTCTCCCCCTAAACACAGTGGATCATGGCTAGATTTGAGAAAGCAGAGGTTCTGGGATAGAACAATGTGGAGAAAAAGTGGTTGCTTTCAATTCTCTTAAAACCTGTCAAGGAGAAAGAAGAGCAAGTTTCTCTTGTATGGCCTCAGGGGCAGAACTTGCCTTTTATCCTGGCCCCCAGGGCATCTCGCTGAAGGAAGAACTGCTGGGTCCTTCAGGTCACCCTAGGCCCCTCTAATTATTGGGACTGGTTGAAGAGATAGGAAAGAGAGGAAGGGCAAGGGGGCAGAGAACCAAGACTCCTCTCTTTCAAGGGCCCAGAGATAACAGGTTGGAGGTTTCTGACTGAGATGTCCACACCTTGGCCTCAGGCAAATCTCAAAAACCACAACAGCACCTCCCTCTAGGACTGTGGTCCTCAGGGGTTAGGGGTTAGTCCCCACACCAAACCACACACATGACTAGAGAGGAAGTCAGAGCTCCATCAAGCATGATCTGAAATGTCTATCCGCCCCCTCCAAAAAGTTACTCCAAAGGTCATTATCTTTGGAGAACTGAGGCCACCCAACTGAGAGAAAAGACCAATCTCAAACTCGAACCCAAACCTACCAGGCAGAGTGATGGAAATCCCAAAATAATAATAAAATGGAACAGGGGGAACAATGTGTACTAGAGCACTTTGGAGCAGCCAGGAGGTTCAGTGGGTACAGCACCAGGTTTGGAGTATGGACAACCTGGATTCAAATCTGCCCAGCCTTTACCCTTCTGTCTTGAAGCTTGTTACCAAGACAGAAGCAAGGATTTTTTTTAAGGCACTGAATTACTGAATTTGGAATGGAAAGATCTGGGTGTTATCTAATTTCTGCCACTTATTAACTGGGGGACCATGAGGAAGTTGTTTCCCCTCTCTTCCCTATATCAAATGAGATGACTAGACTAAAATGGGGGTCCCTTAACTTTTTTGTGTGTTGTGGATCTCTTTGACAGTATGGACTCCTCTGAATAATGGTGGGTTTTGTTTTGTTTTGCTTAAAAACCCTTACCTTTTGTCTTAGAATCAATATGATGTACTGGTTCCAAGGCAGAAGAGCAGTAAGGGCTAGGCAATGGGGGTTAAGTGACTTGCCCAGGGTCACACAGCTAGGAAGTGTCCAAGTCCAGATTTGAACCAAGAACCTCCCATCTCTAGGCCTTGCTCTCAATTCACTGAGCCACCCAGCTGCCCCCAGAATAATGTTTTAAAGGCTTAAAATAAAACACATAGGCTTGCAAAGGAAATCAATTATACAAAAATACGTGTATAAAAACATTTTTTCTTTAAGTTCATGGACTCCATCCAAGTTGAGAACCCCTGGGCTAGATGATTATTAAAGTCCTTTCCAGCTTGAAATTCTATAATCTTATGAATTGTATAAGCCTATATAATAAACAAACAGTTAAATGCCTGTGCCTGGCATTTGAGGTCTCTACTGTCCACAGCCCCATAGGACTAACAATCAGTACACAACAATTTAGTATCAGACAATATTATCACCTTGAACAGAGATGATAATATATATGTTAGACTCATCACCTCAACTAGATTATGAATTCCTCAGGAGGGCAGAGAGTCCAAATCCCCCCCTCATCCTTTGCCCAGAACAGAGCCAAGTTCCCTAGGATGCCATCTTACTTCCCAAGTTCAGTTTCTAAATATGATCTGGTACCACCTCTGCCCAATCCAACAATCCTCCCGGATTCAGGCCCATCAGGCATACCATGAGGCCTTGATGAGTGGAAGCCAAGAGACTCCTGTTCTCCCAGGTGTGAAGTCACTTGGAACCCTCAACCAATTGTGAAACATTCAGTCTAAGCATTTGCACCTTAGAAATCAGCAGTCTGTCTATTAGGGCTTGATTTGTTGTTCTGTTGACAGGCTAGATTTAAGAGGGTGATTGTGAAAATAAAATGTTAACAACGTGGATTACTTGAGGAAAACTATTCATCAGCACCTCCCTGGGTATCCTCCTTGTCCCACACCCAAATTCAGGCGGATGCTCCTAGCTCTCCCCACTGGCTCATATCTTTTCTCCCTCTTCCTTCCTCCTGGTCCTCAAATTCTCCTCTAGTCCATCCTCTTCCCAACACTGAGCCCCCCCCCCACCTAATGTAAGCCTTCTCGATCCTTCTCCCAAAGCTTCCTCCCCCCTCCTAGTCTAAGCTCCCTGGGGCCCCACCCCAGACTCCAAAAAGGTCCCAGGGGGGTTGTTTACAAAGCATTGTTGTTTCTGGGGCCAGGAAGGAAGCGGCACCTCCTGTCGCCCAGGGTCTTGGAGTCCAAACATGTGTTATTAAAAAAGGTCCCCTCCCCTAGCCAAGCCTGGCTCATGGAGAGCAGCAGCTGGCCAAGGGGGACAAAGTCCACGTTCTCTGGGAGCCAGGATGGCCAGCTGCTCCCAGCTGACTCCAGACTCGAGCACCTTTCACAGGATTCCTACACACCTCCTTCCAAGGGATTGTTTCACTCTGCATTTGCCTATTGGTATCCCTAACATTTTGTACAAGCTCTTACCTAAGGCTTGTTGTTTGACTGACTGACTGATTGACAGTATTTCAAGTCCCTGAGGAAGTTAGAGATAAAATCTCTGGTTCCGTGAAAAGAATGGATTTGGAACCAGAGAACCTACTAGCTCTAAGACCTTGGGCAAGTCACTAACAATCCTGGTTTCCCTATTTGTTAAAGTGAGGGGGTCCCTAAGATCCCTTCCTTACAGCTACAGGACAACGAGGTGGCACAGTGATTAGTGTACTGGGCCTGGATGCAGGAAAACTATTTTTGCGAGTTCAAATCTGGCCTCAGATACTTCCTTAGCTATGTGACCCTAGGCAAATCACATAACCCTGTTTCCTCAGTTTCTTCATCTGTAATATGAGTTGGAAAAGGAAATGGCAAACTACTCCTTTGCCAAGAAAACCCTAAATAGGCTCACAAACTGAGACACAACTGAAACAATGAAAAAAAGATCCCTTCCAGCTCTAAATCAAAGAGCTTTGAATCAGAATTAGGTCAAGCATCTCTGCCTTCTGAGAAATATCATTGTTTGGGCCAGAAGTTCCCAAGACCTGTAGTGGCCACATCTCAGATCCAAACCCCACCCCACCCCCCAGTCCCACAGTTTTGCTCCAAGGCCAGCTCTAAAGCTCCAGTCCCTTCTGCCTCATACAGGACCTTTGCTACTAATCACCCAGACACAATGGGATTTTAGAGTGCCTCCTCCAACCTTTCCCTTTTATAATTTAGGAAACCGAATCCCAGAGACAAAAAAAGGACTTCCCCAAGGTCACACAGCCAAGATGTGGCAAAGTAGGAAACCAAAAGTAAGACTCCCAACTTCCCAGGTCCTGGGGGCTCTTGTCCTGCGGTGGTATCAGCAGGAGGCAGCAAAGGTCTGGGCAGGGGAAGGGGGCCACCACAGGGTATATGATTCAACATCCAAGGGTGACCAACTAAACTAGTTGGTGGCAGTGCGAGATCGGAAGCCCAGTTCTTGATTCCAAGGCCATGTTCTTATAGCTCACAATGGAATGGGCTGCCCCTTCATTAAGTTTCCTCTCCCCAGAAATACTAGGAAATGGGAATGTCTACCTAAGATAATTCAGAGTGAGAAGTTTCCTCTTCAATAAAATGAGAGGGGTTAGGGTATCTAGGTAGCAAAGTAAATAGAAGGCCAGGCCTGGAGTCAGGAGGACCTAGATTCAAATCCGGCCTCTGATTCTATGACCCTGGGCAAGTCACTTAACCCTGATTGCCTAGCTCTTGACACTTCCCCTCCCCTTTTTTAATTTTTATTTTGAATATTTTCCCCTAGTTACATATTTCATGTTCTTTCCTCTCCCCCAAAACCCCCAAACCCCCCTTAGCTGACGCACAGTTCCACTGGGTTTTACATGTATCATTGATTAAGACCTAATTCCATATTATTGATAGTTGCACTAGAGTTATTGTTTAGTGTCTACACCCTGCCAGATGTAAACTACATTTCATATACACACACACATATATGTGTTTGGACATGACTTATACAGGATACTTTTTTACTCAACTATACATGATTATGACAGGAATTTTTTCTTGCTTTTTCAAGAGTGAAGAGAAAATGTGGAGTTGAAAATAAAATTGAATAAATCTACACTTCTATGGATAGGGCGGTGGATTTAGAGTAAAGAAGACCTGGGTTCAAATGTGGCCTCAGGGACTTCTTAGCTCCATGATGATGGGCAATTCACAGCTTGAGTTTCCTCAGCACTACCTACTTTTCACAGGTTAGGAGCAAAGTGCTTTAAAGCATGGCAGTTATAGGAATTATTATTATCCAAAGGAGTCTTTGACATGATAGGACAGTCTTCATGATACAGCAGAGACTCGATATACTTCTTGGACCAACAGAACCTGCTACATAGCAGGAATTTGATAAATATTTGAAAACTGAACTAGATCCACAGCCATTCCCAATTCCTGTCAGTCTCCCACCTCCATCCAAACAACTTTCATTTCCATGTATGACCTTGAGGGTCTCCAACCATCCAAACCTGGCAGGAAGGAGTTATTGGACTCAGACCAGATCCCTGACAAAACTCATGCCAGGCCACCTTCCTTCTGGCCAATTCACCCAGAGTCGAGGCCTTATAGGTGAAACAGAGAAGGTGAAGAGAGCTCATGATTAATTCCTGGGACAGAGGCAGCAGCCATGAGGAAAAGAAACCCAGGTTCCTATCACAACACAGGCTATAGAGGTTTCTCTTATTTCCTACAAAGCAGAAGTCTCTCAGCCAATGTGTTCAAACAGCATTTCTCTGCAGGCAGGGACAGTCAGCAATAGGCCAGAAAGGAAATCATCCTCAGAAAGAATTAACATTCAAAACATGAAAAACGCCTATTGTCCAGAAGGTCTGAGAACGGTCCCTTCTTCCAGGACTCATAATCCCAGAGCTCTAAAACAACAAATCTAGGGAGGTTGGGGTGACCCGAGAGGTCAGTGGGTCTAACACTGCACTGCACTTCCATAGAGAAGGGGAAATGACTTCTAGGGTCACCCAGCTGTGAATCAGAAAATCTAGGACTTGAATCCAGGGCTTTTGTCTCCATATCCAGAGAGCTTTCAATGATAACACAAACATAACAGGATCTACTTACTTCGGCACCAGAATTCCTTTGTGAAACTGTTATCAGTCAATCAGCCAACAAGTATTAAATATACTCCTGTAGAGAAAGGCAGTGTGGAGAGACAGCTGGTCTCAGAGTTAGGAAGACCTTGGTTCAAGTCCAGTCTCTGAGACATACTAGAGATGAGATACAGAGGAAGTCATTCTCAGTGCCCCAGGCAACTCTATAAATTGCAGGGAAGATGCCCATCTGCTTTGGCAGAGGACATTCCTCACTGGGAGCTCCATATACTAAGGAAATCTCAGGTCTTGTTAAAAAAAGGGGGGGGGGCAGCTGGGTAGCTCAGTGGATTGAGAGTCAGGCCTAGAAACGGGAGGTCCTAGATTCAAATCCGACCTCAGACACTTCCCAGCTGTGTGACCCTGGGCAAGTCACTTGACCCCCATTGCCTACCCTTACCAATCTTCCACCTATAAGTCAATACACAGAA